>NC_141382.1:24637900-25237900 GCF_017979445.1 Akebia trifoliata
ACCACTAGCCGCGTCAATTTCATCTAGGTTATATTATTGATTTTGGGTTAAGCTTTAGGACTTTTGTTAGAGCAAGAAGTTTCAAGATTTGACATGGGGCTTTGTGTTAGTGTTTCGGGGGTGCCACACCTACGCCTCTTTTGATAGTGGACAACTCCTTGTAGTAGATACCCCATTTTTGCATCCACTTGATTCGATAATTCGTCAACTGATTGTTGTGGATTCCTAATGATAAGCGTAAAATATACGAAGAAGCTAAAAAATTATGAAAAAAACTACCTCAATTCTCCATCGATCATTCCCTTTCATTCCTTCCTTCCTTGGCATGTTTGACGTAGAAATTACACATTTTAGGGATTGCCATACTTTACACTCGATTTAGTAAGGGGTCACCCTGCATTTCGATGATTTAGAGACCTTGCCATATTAGGAAAATGAGACATTGAGACATTGAGATAATCACATCTATACACAAAGAAGCCTAAAATTGAAATTCACACAAATTAATAAAATGACCAAAATACCCCTGACGATCAATTCATACTTAAAAACATCGTTATGCTTGAAAAATACCCTTGGAATTTAGAGCACAATAAGACTTTTACGCTTAGGAAAACTAAAATTTTCACATAAATGAAAATTTCCATCTAAGTAAAAAGACATCCATTGACACATAAAATGATGATTTCCATCAACATAGAATGACACTCATCGATCACCAAAAGAAATTGAAATCTTAATTCAAAACTAAAGAGAAAAAATTTTAATTCAAAACTCGAAATCCCTTAAAATTGGCAAATTGATCAAATCATAAGGAAATTAAACCAATTGATCATATCATTAATTGTTAATTCACCTCATTCATAAAAAAAATTCAAATTAACCAATATGAAAAAAATTATAACCAATCACCAATTTCGATAAATCGCTCATCGATCCATCAATTAAATTTTTGATCAAAAAATCCATAAATCAAATTTAACTATTAATCAAAGATTGAACCAATCACCAAGTAGAATAAAAAAGAATCTCTTGCTAAAAAAAGTGACAAAAGACTATAAAAAGGATGGGTATACACGTTAAAAAAGGGAATGTCCACTCTCTTTCACAATTTTTATCTTTAATCCTTCTCTCTCACAATTACACTAGCAAAAGATAAGGAAAAGGAGAAGAAAAAAATAAAAAAACTGAAGAAAACAAAAGAGAGTGGTTGATGAAGATAAGACTTCAACTTCTGTATCCCATCAGCATTACTACCAATCAAAACAATGTCATCAACATAAACTATCAGCAACACATACCAATTTTTATTTTTTTTATGAAAAACTAAATGATTTGTCTAACACCTCATCATCCCAAATGGAAGAACCGCATCCTTGAACTTACCAAATCATGCTTGTCGAGATTGCTTCAAACCATAAGGTATTTTTCTAAGCTTATACACTTTCTTAGTCTCCCCTTGACCAACAAAATCAGTTGATTACTTCACATACACTTCCTCATATAAATCACCATGTACGAAGGTATTTTTAACATCTAAATGATACAATAGCCAATCAGACATAGCAGCTAATGTAATCAACACTCGAATCGAAGTATTTTTTGCAACTGGAGAGAAAATTTCAACATAATCAACTTCATAAGTCTATGTGTATCCCTTAGCAACTAATCGAAATTTCAATCTATCAATTGTTTCATCAGGATATAATTTAACAACGTAAATCCACATACAACAAATACTATACTTCCCAAGGGGAAGAGAAACTAGATTGATAAATTGATGCGGAGTTCGAGGTTGACTTGGGTGAATCTGGTTATTAGTCCGGGCTAGGGGTTGAGCTGGGGTAGTTGACGTGTTGACTATGTAGACATGGTTGGTACTAGGTTTGGGAACATAGGATTTCTTAGATTTGTTGTCCGAGGATTAGAAAGAACCCTAGAGGCAAACGCATCCTTGAGTTGGCTTCCAACTTGTAATAGGGATTCAAAGGTAGAAAGATATTGAGCAACCAAGTGTTGAGCATATCCTTGTGTAAGGTTTTTCAGGATAATGGCTACTTGTTCCTTTTCTGATGGCCTATCCCACATTTGGACAGCTTTGGCCATCCAACGACCAATGAAATCAGTAAAAGTTTTCCCATTTTTCTTCTTAGTTGGCTCCAAATTCCTTCTTGAAGTCTCAATCTCGATACTGTACTTATAATGATGCTCGAAGGCCTTTGACATGCTCTCCCAGGTACCCACAGTAACTGGATCTTGAGACATCAGCCAATGTAGTGCTGATCCTGATAAAGTTCTCTAAAACAATAACGTCATTTGTTCGTCGCTGAACCCCATAGTGTGCATGTTAGTAACATACACCGTAAGATGTGTTTTCGCACACCCTGTCCCACTGAACTTGTCCATTTCAGGCATCACAAACTTCTCTGGCAAATGGATTTTAGAGATGCTGTTCAGAGCTTCAATGCCTGCTGCAATTTCATCGATACCCTTTATACTCTTCATAGCTGACTCTAATTGAGACATTCTGTTAGCTAACACCAGATTTTCATCAACATACTCTTTATCTCTGTCGAGTTCGAAGACTTCACGTGGACGTTTCTCTTCTACCTTCTTTCCTTTTGGGTCATCTAGGGGATTGCCCGTTGATTTCGAGGTCTGTTCTAACACTTCTACTTTGCTTCTTATACTGTTGATATCATTGGTAAAAGCTGTCAAGATCTTACGGATCTCTGTGAGCTCAGATTCTGAAGTCATTTCTGCTTGTTGACTTGGTACTGTAGCTCGTTTTAATCGACTAGACTTACGACTCTAACTAGGAGGTGGACGCTTGAATTTGGGCGCAACGATAATCCTTTCTGAAGACAACGGTCTTGTTCCCTCAGATCTGACAGAGTAACTCCTTGTACGATAATCATCGCTTCGTTTTGTCCCCAGATCTAATTTTTAAACTCCGAGGCGAGGTATCTCTTTTTTAGATCTAGATTCTTCGGATTTGTTTATGGATTTTTGGGTATTTTTGAAGGACTTCTAGATGTTTTTTGAGCAAAGTTGAGGTATGGGTGTTAGGTAAGGAGTTAGGACTTCAAAATTAGGGTTTATGGGAGGCTAGAGAAGCTTTTTGATCTACTTCTCTTAGGGTTTATTTTTGGATGCGAAAATAGGTTGTAAGGACCCCTATTTATAGATTTTTTTAAGTGTTTATTTTGATAGAGTTAGTGTTTAATTATAATTCTTTTAGGAAGAGTTATTGTTTAATTATAATTGTTTTAATTAGAGTTATATTTTAATTAGAATTATTTTAAATAGAGTTATTATTTAATTATGATTGTTTTAAATAGAGTTATTATTTAATTAAAATTCTATTAAGGTTTTGACTTTTAGTCTCACTTGATTGACTTTAAGATTTTGACTTTAGTCTTTCTTGATTGACTTTAAGATTTTGACTTTGGTCTTACTTGATTGACTTTAGTCTTACTTGATTGACTTTTAAGATTTTGACTTTAGTCTTACTTGATTGACTTTAAGATTGACTTTAGTCTTACTTGATTGACTTTAAGATTGACTTTAGTCTTACTTGATTGACTTTTAAGATTTTGACTTTAGTCTTACTTGATTGACTTTAATTTTAATTAGGATTTCACTATATATTAATTAATATTTTAATTATTAATTTCAGAATTTTTAATTTATTAAAATTATAAAATTACTGTTTTGCCCTCGGAGATGACTTTTTACGTTTTAAGTCGATTTTTTATGTTCTATGATATTTTAGAATCGATTTTTCATAAGGAATTCAATGGGAATATTCGTTTGTGTCATTTATGAAATTTGTTTTGTGTAAAATGGTCATGAACTTTATAAAGGGCATTTTCATAATTTTATCGAATTTTGTGAAAATTGACAAAATGATTTATTTAGTTTCGATTTGTTATTTTATGTGTTTGAAAGGGTTTTCCTAAGCGTAATGTAAGCTCTAGGGATGTTTTGATGTTAGGGGTATTTTGGTAATTTAGTCATTTTTTAGTGATTTTTATCGTTAAGCTTCTTTTTGTCGGCAATGTGATAATTTCTATATTTTTGATGTTATATTTTCCTAGTGTAGCGTGGTTTCTATAGTTTCGTCAGTTCGAGATACCTCATCCGGATTTTTGAAACATATCTGGTAACAAAATAAAGCATTGGAATAAACATCCATCATTGGAAACCATTGCAATCGAGTTGATGAGTTGATTAATCAGGCGAGTGCAAAAATGGGGTGTCTACACTTAGGAATAGAATTATAAAATAATAAAAAAAATAATAAAAATAAAAGAAGACAATTAAGTATAAGAAACAAAATTAGAAATGGCATGTCTAGAAATACAAAAACAGGCACCTTTGCAAATAGTGATATGTAATTCATTAGAAGATGAAGCAATATCTACTACCTGAAGGGAAGGAGGTATCAGTACAGGAGGTGAAAATGGATATTTAAATGACAAAGTTGGTACTAATGGTGCAATAATGGTCCTCATGTGATAAACTCAAAAATGTGGAGCAAAATTGAGTTCAAAAATAGGATTAGGAACAAGTAAAGGAATATTGTCTAATGTAACATCAACAAATAACCTAGTAGAGAAGTATGCTGTAAACTCAAAAACTATAATATTAGCACAAATAAAATGTTTGTGTAATGCGGGATTATATCATCGGTAACCATTTTGGGTATGAGAGTACCCAACAAACACACATTTCAAACTCTTGGGATCTAACTTGTCATGATCAACACCCAAATGATTAACAAAATAAACAAAAAAAAAATGTGAGGAAGATGAAAAATAGGACGATCAAGAAATTAAATTTGATGTAAAAAAGTATCATCAAGGACATTAGTAGACATATGATTATTAAGATGACAAGCAATAAATACAAACTCACTCCAATAATATTTGAAAACCTTCATCTGAAACAGTAAGGCACGTGCAACTTCAAGAAGGTGAAAAATAGGATGATTAGGAAATAAGATTTGATGTGGAAAAGTATCATTAAGGACAACATTAGGCATATGGTTGATAAGATGACAAGAAGTAAACACAGACTCACTCCAATAATATTTGAAAACCTTCATCTGAAATATTAAAGCACGAGCAACCTCAAGAAGGTGATGGTTTTTACATTCAGCAATCTTATTTTGTTGAGGAGTATGAATACAAAATGATTGATGAATGATACCGTGAGATTGTAAATAAGTAGTATTACGACCAAGAAAAAATTCTTTTCCATTATCAAAATGTAAAATGCATAAAGAAATATCAAATTGGGTTGAATATCCATATGAAACTGTTGAAATATATTAAACAACTAATAATGATCTTTCATTAAAAATAGTCAAGCCATCCTTTAATAGTTATCTATAAAATAATAAGAGATTTAAAACCTAAATAATTAGTGGGTAAAGGATCTCATACCAGAATGCACTAAACGAAAAGGATTGGACTCTCTATGACTCACACTAAATTGGGAAAAATACTCGATGGTATTTCCTAAATTAACATGCTTTGCAATTAAGAATGAAGTCTTTATTTAAAATAGGAACTTGACTCCGTAAAACATGAAAAGAATAATGACCAAGTCAACAATGCCACTGAAAGGTGCTAGAAGATGAATGAAGAGTTGTTGGGACTGGAGCACTGTCTAGAATATATAGACCATCTACTTCACACCCACTACTAATCATCTTCTTCGTCTTTAGATCTTGAAACACAAACTGAAAAAGGGAAAATGTAATTGAATAATCCAATATTTTTGTAAGTTGATTCACAAAAATAAGACTAAATGAAAATTTAGGAATATAAACTATTAAGGACAAAAAAAGAATAAGATAAGATTATGAAGTGCCTAGCCCAACAATTTGTTTCATATGTGTATACATGGATTTTTTTTTTTTTTTTTTTTTGAAAATCCAATCTCTAATTAAATTTGGAGTCGCCACCATTCTTTTTTTCACAATAGGGTGTGAATGGGAACCCAAAAGATAGTTTAGAAAAATAGATTTTTTTCGTTGCAACTTTCATACAGATAAGGTACTAATTTTGCTAAGATCTAAGTAAGGGAATCCATTTTAAGAAATAAAGAATGTATTAGGCACTCTATTTCTTTCACCTTAGGTCGTAACTTATGCATTGGTCATTTTTTATTTTTTTTTAAATCTAAAAGAGAGAGTTGATGAAAATAAATTTTGTACCCTCAATATTTGAGGGATTTTATTTTGGGACTAGATCACAGGGGCCACCTCATTAAGTGGGGGACCCCATGGGTGACTAAATCACAAAGACATACATTTTAAGGGAGGTGAACCTTCAAAATCAAAAGAGAAAGAAAAGTGAAAAGAGGAGATAAAAGATAAAGATGGAGAGGGGGGAAAGAGGGAATTATTTTCCTACACCCACCATGAAGCTTTTAGGTCATTTTTCATTCTTCTTTCTTCTTCTTGAGTCTTTGATCAAATGTTTATGTGAAATCCCTTTTTACGAGAAGAAAGTGAGCAAGGAAATGAATAAATGGTTGATTGATGAGTTGAGTAGAGCTTAGATTTATAGGGGATTTGAGAGGTATTAAGATGAGAGATTGAGAGACATGACTTGACAAGGGGAGTTCAAACATTGGTAATTTGTGAGATAAAGGATTTTATAGAATTTTGAGGTGACTTTTAAGGTAGAATGGGGTGAAAGTATGAAACGAAAGGGAATGACTTGAGACTTGTAGATGAGGTGTATGGAATTTAAGGTTAGGGGAAGGGTATATATGAAAAATGATGCAAATGGGTTGTTTTTTACCCAAATGGATTGGATCTTTCAACCCATATGGGTTGAGTGTTATGTGGGGTTAAAGGGTGTGGGTGTTTATTAAAATAATGGTTATGTAAGGGGGTAGTTATTGATATTTTGGGAGGGTGAAGGTGATTGTGACACATGACAAAAATGTATAGAAGTGTATGTTAGATGAATTAATTAAGGAGAAAGATTATAAGAGTATGGAGATACCTTGTGGAGTATTTTGAGGAGAATGTGATGGGGGTTAAGTGGTGGCATATAGTATGATGTGAGAATAATGATGGGGTAATGAAAATGATTTTTTTAGAGATTGATTATGGGGGTGACATGTGTCTTTTTTGATGATCATGGATTTTTGTAGTAATTGGTGGTGACCATGGGTATGATCTTGGGTTTGAGTAAGGAATTTGGCTTAGGATTGGATAATGCTTCAGGTTAGGCTGCATTTAAGATTGGTTTAGGTCAATTGGGCTTAGGGGTTGGGTTAAACTTGATTAAGTTAGGGTATGTGTAGGATTGGGTTGACTTTATAAGTGAGGTGGTGAAGGTTTATGGTGGGAGATGGTCCACTCTTAGCCCATGGGCCAACCAAGAGGATCTTAGGCTATTATTTGAAATAAATAAGCATTTTTTTATGATTTGGCCCTTAAGCTTGTTGATGGTTTTTTTGATAAAAATACGTCTTTTTGAGTTCTTTTTGAGTAAGCCCCAGTTAAATTGGGATGTCTACAACTGCCCATCTTTGCAAGAGTTACGTATAAAGAACTACAAATAATAGATTAATCCCTATTTGTACAGACCCAAAAATTATACTGAAAATGCAATTTTAAAACATAGAATGAATTAATGATTTATTTTTTAGAAGGTGACTACCCAAACATAGGATCTAACAGGGTGGGCCTTTGAATTCCTTGATCTCGTAGCACGGAACTCATTTGAGATCTCCTATTTGATGAAAGTTTGATGAATTTTGCAATTTTGATATTTTTTTTGTTGTGTTTCAACAAATTGGGATTGAAAACGAGATACATTCTTTTAAAAAAAATAAACTCATATAATAAAACCTTTTTTTTTTTGCAGACCTAAGGAGCTTATGATGATCCTTTGGTAGGTCTACACAAAAGAGCCTTTCAACCCACTATAACACTCTCTGATTGCAATGATTGGAAAATTAAAAGAAAATCTGATCTTCACAAGCTTTGAGTTTGACAAGAATGGGATCTATTGTAAGAAGTTGGTCTCCCAAACTAAGAGTCTGACAAGGATTGAACCAACTGAAAAGTGGATATACAATTTGCAATCTAATTGTGATTTGACATCTTTTACTTTAAATAATGAACTTGTGAAATCTAACGAAGATCAAAATTGTTTTCCCTTGATTTTTTTATTTTTACAAACTAAGAATATCGTATAGTTTATACTCATGCAACAAGGAGAAACATGTAATTTAAGCTCTTATTGAGGAGCAAGATGTAGTTTAGGCTCATACTGGGGAGCATCATACAATTTAGGCTCTTGCTAAGAAGTCATATGCAGTTTAAATTCTTGCTAAGGAGTAGTACAAAATTTAGGCTCTTGCTAAAAAGCAATATGCAGTTTAAGTTATTGCTAAACAACGGTACGCAGTTTAGGCTCTTGTGAAGGAAAAACATGTAGTTTAGGCTCTTACTGAAGAGCAACGAGTAATTTTAGGCTCTTACTACGGAGCAAAATGCTAAGAGATCTTATGCAAAATAGTTTTGATAATTATTGACCTCGGGTAATTCAATATTTTATTTTTAATAAAATATTTAGATTGAAAAGAAAACTTATAAAAATATATACAAAGATAAATTATTATTATATAATTATTTTTATTATTTTTTGAAAACAAGAAAAAGTCATAAATTAGTGGAGTTGAAAAATCAAAATTGGCTCATTTTAATGTATCCAAAATCGAAAGTAATGTTGCAAAATTAAGTGCATTGTCAAAACCCGATAACAATGTTGGCAGCATAAATTTCTATGCAACATTCATAAAATGGTCACAACTTTGTATTTCAATGTAGTATTTTAACAAATTTGTACTCGTTTCGAACAGAACGAATAGATCTACAAGTTTCATGCAAAAATCAAGATTAGAAAACATCATTTTAAATGAGATTTTTTTACCTAAAGATATTTCAAATTTTGACTAAAAAAAATCAGATTTTTTTTTTAAATATTAATCTCAATTTTTTTTCTCGGGTTTTTTAGCATTTTTTTTACTCATTTTGAGTCCATTGTTGCTATTTTTTGAAGACAAATTTTTTCTTTTTAAACATGGAGGGTAATTGTATTATAAAATATGAAACACCTGTGCACATCCAAGTGCAAATGTCCACAATTTAAGTATAACAAAATAAGTATAAAAATAAATAAATATTACAATAAATCATCCCACCAATTTGAATAAAATGAACAAAAAACATAACATTAGTAGATAATAAAAAAGACAAGCTAATGACAACATAACCAAAAAAGACATTTTTTTAAATGACCACGTCGAAGAAGGGTTGGGTTTACGATATCCCCAGTGGAGTCGCCAAGCTGTAGACATAGATTTTTTGTTAAAAACTCAATCTCTACTTGAATTTGGAATCACCACCATTCTTTTTTTTAACATAGGGTGTGAATTGGCACCCGAAAGATAATTTTAAAAACATAAGTTTTTGATATAGTGACTTGTACGGATAGGGTACTAATCTACATAAAATCTAAGTAAGAAGGTCCATTTTAGGAAATAAGCACTACGTGAAAACTAGAAAATTCGACAGAAAAAATTGACGGGCCGAGACTCAAGAATTTTAAAAAGTGAATATTGACGGTCTAGGTCCGTCGAAATTCTTGATGTTCCCAGATTTGACGGCTTAGAGCTGTCGAATTTCTCCCATCCTTCATTAATTTGATAGTTTCAGCCTGTCGAAAAAAAAATTGACAATGAAAAATTCGACGCCAATTCGACCCCTTGGTCCGTCAAATTTTGACTTTTTCACATTGTGAAGGAAGGTGTTAGGCACCCTATTTCCTCCACCTTGGTGGTAACCTATGTATTGGTCATTTTTTATTTTTTGAAAAAATATAAAAGCATTTAGTTAATAAAAATAAAATTTACACCCTCAATCTTTAAGAGATTTTATTTTGAGCCTAGATCATGGAGGTCACCTCATGAAGAGAGGGACCTCATGATGACTAGACCACAAAGACTCATATTTTAAGGGAAGTGAATCTCCAAACCCAAAAGAAAAAAAGAAAGGTGAAAAGGGGAGATAAAGATAGAGATGGAGAGAAGAGAGGGAATTATTTTCTTATACCCACCTTGAAGCTTTAAGTCTCTTTTTCCTCTTCTTTATTCTTTGATCCAAATGTTTATGAGAAGTCCCTTTTTAAGAAAAGATAGTAAGAGAGGGAGTGAATAAAAGGTTGATTGATGAGTTGAGTAGAGCTTAAATTTATTGGAAGCTTGAGAGGTATTAAGATGCGAAATTGAGAGAGAGGTGACTTGAGAGGGTGAACTCAAGCATTGGTGATTTATGAGAGAGAGAAGGGGTTGTTATAGAATTTTGAGATGAATTTTAGGAGTAGAATGGTGAAAATATGAAATTGAGGAGAATAATTTGAAACTTGTGGATGAGGTGTATGGAATTTAAGGTTAAAGAAAGGGTATATGTGCACAATGGTGCAAATAGATTATTTTTTACCCAAATGGATTGAATTTTTCAACTCATATGGGTTGGATCTTTCAATCCATATGGGTTGAGTGTTTGGTGGGGTTAGAGGGTGTGAGTATAGGTTAAAAAAATAGTTATGTAAAAAGGGTAGTTGTTGATATTTTGGAATGGTGAAAGATATAGTGACACATGGCAAAGCTGTATGGGATGTATATTAGGTGAGTTAATTAAGGAGAAGGAGTATGAGGGGTGTGGAGATAGATTATGGAGTGTTTTGAGGAGAATGTGATAGGGTTAGTGATGGCATATAGTATTATGTGAGAATAACGATGGGGTAATGAGAATGATTTTTTTTAAGAAATTGATTGTGGGGGTGACATGTCTCCTTTTTTATGATCATGGATTTTTGTGATGATTGGTGGTGATCATAAGTATGATCTTAGATTTAAATAGGGGCTTAGGCTTAGGATTAGGTAATAATTTATCTTTGTAGCTCCATATTATTCCACAACTAAGTAACAATCTAAACATCTTCTTATTCCCATGCCTCAATGGATTTTTCATCAAGAGAATTGGACTTTGTTTTGCCTTGATGAGATTTCTTACCCTTTGCCTTCAAAAATATCTCCATGGCCTTCAACCAATATATGTTGTTATTTCCATCTAAGCAAATAGAAGCCATTTGAGTTCCAATCAAATTAATAGATATACCCAAGATAGTGCTCCATCATGAAACAATTGATTGCCTAAGAGTCAATAAAATTGCTCTACAAATTTCAATGCTTCCCTCACAAAATCTTCTCGACATGAATTCATTATAACTAAGATTTACAAAAAACCTCCAAAATACAAAGAGAAATTTATCCCAGTGAAGTCGTATTATTCTAAAACTCCTCTAGATAAAATCAGAATACTCCAAAATCCTTTATAAATAAAATCATTTATCTCCAATACCTCTCAAGATGAAGTTGCAAGGTACCTTAAAGGATAGAAACACAATCTAAAACCTAACAAAAAATCCCTTGATTTGTGATCACATTAGGATATTTCTCAACCACAAAGAAAAAACTGTAAAACCCCGAATTTCTGATTTGTATCTCGAGGAAAAATAAATAGTGAAATTTTGATAAAAATCTTGAAAGTGGGACTTAGGGGTAAAATTTTAAGATGTTTCTGATCATTTTTAATGGAATCTGACCTCACCATTGGATTTAAAATGATCGAAAAACATAGTTTAGCCTGTAAGCACGCTCAAGTGCGAGTCCGAATAGAAAAGTTGTAAATCCTCGATTACCGAGTCGGATCAGGCTAAAATAGTGACCTTTTGCTAGAGCAAGAATTTTTAAGATTCGATTATACCATTGGATTCGTAACAAAAAATTATTGAACGTGGACTATTTATTTGTCATTTTTGGAGATCAGGAAGTCGAATTATCGTCAAAAACGAAAACGACATCAAGTCTAGGGGTCACCTCAGGCCAAAAATGTAAATTTCTGTTAGAGACAAAATTTGTAGAAATTGACTACACCATTAGATCCGGAACGAAAAATTAGGCGAAATAGAGTATTCATTCGTCAGTTTTGGAGTCCGAATGACCAAGTTATCATCGATCAAAACAATAGGCGAAATACCAAATTCGTCCCAAATTTCATATAAATAATATTTTAATTTTTTTTTTATATCTCATCTTCCCCAACTCGTCATACAGCCGCGACAAATAAACAAAAATTTCATTTTTTTCCCTCCGATCTTCTACCTCAGATCCTTCGCAAACGGTTCTTCGTCGACGACCGTCACAGAAGGAAAAAAGATCCGCAGCTTCGACATCTACAAAACCCACCCAAGAACTCTTCATTTCATCTTCTCTTTCACCCGGTATCGTCGAAAATCAGCCGTATTTGTATACGGAAATTTCGAAACTTTGACCTCGGATTTCGTCTGTTTCGGGGTCAAACCGTCTTCCGACGCAGAAAGGAGAAACGTCCGCAGCCTTATTCTCTACGTAACCCACCTAAATTCCTTCCGTTTTCTCGTTTTTTTCACCCCGTATAGTCAAAAATCAGTCGTATTTTTATACGAAGATTTCGTAACTTCGACCTCAATTTTCATCAGTTTCGGGGTCAAACCGTCTTTCGCCGTAGAAGGGAGAAGAGACGAGCACATTGAGATCTTCAAAACCACCAGGCTGGTTTCGAAAATCAGCCACTTTGAAGTTCGATCTGTCTCGATTTCCGCACCGATCGCCTCTATTTCCGCGCACACGCTTCGATCCTTTTGCCTAGACATTGTAAAGAACTCTCAATTTCTATTAGTAATCATAGATTATGAAAATTGCATTTAGGATTTTATTGAAAAAAAAATTTTGGATGTATTTCCGAAATGTAGAATTGTTTTGTTATTTCAAAAAATTCACGCCAGAAATTATATGATTGATATGTTTAATTGTATTTTTACAAATTATACATGGGTAGGGCATTTTAACGGGTTATTTCCATAAATTGGGTCTTGTGCACTGCTCGGAACCCGTTTTGATATGAAATTTGTTTTCTTTTTCAATATTATTGATAAAAATAAATTCTTTAGTTGGAAAATGTGATTTAATATTCAAAGAACTCATATTGAGTTGATGAATATCAAAAAATGGATGTTTTATTGAAGAGATTGAAAATTGTAAAAATCGGAAAAAGGGAAAAAGGGTATGAAACGGTAAAATGTCAAAGTCACACCCGAGGGGTGATGTCTGCATTTTACGTTATTGTGTTGTATGCAGGTTGGTGAACAGATATCCAGGGATAATATTGTTGGTTGTATGTTTATTTAAATTTCTGTTAGCGCGAGGCGCTGTTTACGTTTCAGTTATGTTATTTATTTTAGGCCGGGTGGCCACACTTGCATGGTAGGAAACTGGATATCTATTCTCAACCTTGTATTGTTAATTTCTCTTTTTTTTTCAAATGAAAATAATATATATATATATATATAATTATTTTGTGAGCTGTTAAAGAGTTTGTGAATGCCTGAAGGGATAGTGCATCATATCATCCGGAGTGGTGTACTATCCTGGGATGTACGGTAGAGACCACCAAGCTCATACGTGGTATGGGACGCGTATGAGAGTGGAGTCACAACTGGAATCCGGGTTTATTCCTCTCTATCTTTACCAGTGAACTTGTAATGTAAAGGTGGTCGTATACGAATGGTTTGTATATTTGGGAATCACATGTACGCTTGATATGCATAGACGAAGATGATTAGTCAGTGATCACTAACAATCTATAGTAGTCGAACGTTCTGACACATCGAAAAGAGACCCATTGCTTACGATCACGTCAAACGGCCAGTCTGAGCCGGATAAATGGTCAACCAAGCGTGGTAAACAGCGACCAGCCACAAAATCAGGAACTAAAAGTCAGAGAGAAATTGTAACATCATGTCCCGACTGGGAGCGATCCAGTCGTGAATCCCAACACTCTAATTCCAATACTCCACCATTGTGTATTATGTATCTGTTGTTTATTTTGATATATAAAATGAAATCCATGTTTATTATTTCCCTTTGATCAATTAGATTTGTATAAAAAGATAATGTTATAGTGAGTACTGCTGATCGATGTAATATGAGTTTTAAAATGTTTAGTTATTCATCCCTGGCTATATGTACCAGTTAATCGTAATTTCTTCTGTAAAACTTTGATTATTTTAAAATGATTCAGTATGCTTATTCGTTCATGTTAAGAGGGGTTATTGGCAGAAATTGTTTGTTTCCCTACTGGGTAACCATTGTTACTCACCCTTTCTTTCTCCATTTTTTTTTAGTTTCAGATCCGAAGTTTGGCGAGGCAGATATAGAGCACGAGTGAGAATCATCTGGTGGGTCAGATAGACAGCCAGAGTTCGTCACTTGGTGAGTATTGGGGTTATTACCCCTAGTGGTGTCGATTTATCCGAGAGTATTATACATGTTGTTCTGAGTGTTAGGATTTCTGTTAGAGTGAGAAATTTTGTATAATCCTGTATCCTGGTTATTCTTTCGCACTCTGATCTTTCGTACGTTATTAGACTTATATAGGCTTCCGCTAGTATTATATTTTGTATCTGTATGCAGGATTGTATGTCGTTTATCAGGTGCTGATTAAATGCCTTGGAATGCTAACATAAACAGAGGAGACCATGTCGAAATTTCGAGGTGCCACCTAGTACCTCGAGATCTGACATGGGGATTTGTGTTAGCGTTCGGCGGGGCGCCACAAAAACCCTCCAAATATAAGATTTTAACTACCACGAAAATAATAATTACAAATCATATCAGAAAAATCTGATTTATATCAAGAAATAAAAGAAAAATAATATAAAAAAATGTGAAAGAAGAGGAGAGAGAGGCATAATCTGATCACTAGAGAAGCTCTGATACCATATAGAAGATCAGATTAAAGTTTAGAGAAGAAAAGAATAGAGAAAGTAGGAGTCGGACTTAACTATCATTATGAACCATTGTATATATATATATGGGGTCCCTATCTGTGGCCAACAGTTTGGCAAACATTTTGGCAAACACTTTTTCAAAACATGGGTTAGAGGTCTTGGAATGGGCTGATTTTTGGTGAGGATGATCTCTACGGTGAGGAGATCATCCTCACCAAAAATCAGCTCATTCCAAAACTTCTAGCCCCATTTTACAAGTTGAAAAATCGTGAACCGTCCATTTTTTGTAAACCATTTTTGATGAGGTTAGAAGTTTTGGAATGGGCTGATTTTTGGTGATGATGATCTCCTCACCATAGAGATCATCCTCACCAAAAATCAGCCCATTCCAAGACCTCTAACCCATGTTTTGAAAAATGTGTTTGCCAAAATGTTTGCCAAACTGTTGGCCATTGAACGCTACTCATATATATATATATATATATATATGGGTAGCGTTCAAGGGCAAACTTTTTGGCAAAACATTTTTCAAAACATGGGTTAGAGGTTTTGGAATGGGCTGATTTTTGGTGAGGATGATCTCTACGGTGAGTAGATCATCCTCACCAAAAATCAGCGCATTCCAAAACTTCTAACCCATGTTTACCAGCTGAAAAATCGTGGACCGTCCATTTTTTGTAAACTGTTTTTGATGGGGTTAGAAGTTTTGGAATGGGCTGATTTTTGGTGATGATGATCTCCTCACTGTAGAGATCATCCTCACCAAAAATCAGCCCATTCCAAAACCTCTAACTCATGTTTTGAAAAATGTTTTGCCAAAAAGTTTGCTAAAAAGTTGGCCATTGAACGCCCCCATATATATATATATATATATATATATATATATATATATATGGGTCCCGTTCGCCACCCTTAGTTTTACCACACACTTTAACAAACGCGTTTTGTCTTACATGGGTTAGAAGTTTCGGAATGAGCTGATTTTTGGTGAGGATGATCTCTATGGTGAGGAGATCATCCTCACCAAAAATCAGCTCATTCCAAAACTTCTAACCCCATCAAAATTGATTTACAAAAAATGGACGGTCCACGTTTTTTCAACGTGTAAACATGGGGCTAAACATTTCGGAATGGGCTGATTTTTGGGGAGGATGATCTTCTAATCATAGAGATCATCCTCACCAAAAATCAGCTCATTCCAAAACTTCTAACCCATGTAGGACAAAAAACGTTTGTTAAAGTGTGTGGTAAAACTTAGGGTGCTGAACATTTCCCTATATATATATATATATATATATATATATGGATCAGGTTCAAACGACAACCATTTCAACACACATATAGACAACGTGTTTTGTCTTATATGGGCAAAAATGTTTGGAATGGGCTGATTTTTTGTGAGGATGATCTCTGTGGTGAGGAGATCATCCTTGCCAAAAATCAGCTCATTCCAAAACTTCTAGACCGTCCAATTTTTATTGAAAAATTATAGACCGTCCAATTTTTGTAAATCAATTTTGATGGGGTTACAAGTTTTGGAATGGGATGATTTTTTGCCAGGATGATCCCCTCATCACAGAGATCATCCTCACAAAAAAATCAGCTCATTCCAAACATTTTTGCCCATATAAGACAAACACGTTGTCTATATGTGTGTCGCAATGTGTGTTGCAGAACCCGACCCTATATATATATATATAAAACTAGAAAAAACAAATAAAATTACACATATGCCCTTATGGCACATATATATAACAATTTCCTATGAGTAAATATAAACACATTCAGTCTTCTTTCCTTCTTGAGAAAGTCCATTTCATCGGCTTTTATCCCCAAGTGATCTTTCAATTATTTATTTCTTTTCTTCTTGAAGTTAGTACAGAATCCTTCCTATTTGAGCTATGTATCGTCGAGAAACTCTCTCATGAGTGAATGAAGGAGAACTCCAACATTGATTTAGGAAACGTCATGGTAATTATGCATAATGACAGAGATGACAATAGGCCTAATACACCAAGGGCATGGATTACATGGACCGATTCACCATGGTTTTGATGGATAAGTTCACATAAGATTGGGCTGGAGAATCGAGGCCTTCGTGGGCTTGTTGGGCCATAATAGTGTTTCTACAAGCCTCTCAATTGAGCATTCGGTTGGCACAAAGGTTTACCTTGGTAACCTCAATTGTCCTTGAAAATTACAAACTTCTCCGGGAAAAAGAAGTGCTAAAAAGTAAAGAACAAAGAATTGGGAGTTTTTAGACAAAAAGTTGAGGGTTTACACTGTTTGTGTTTTAAGCATGGACATGACTTAAGGGCTTGTCTTTGAGCTTCACACAGACGTAAATAAAATAGTGTAGTGGAAGTAGGCCAAATTATATATTGAAATTCGAGTTGGGTCCAATTCATGTTCACACATTTTACCATACCTTTTACCCTACAAAGGACAGCCATCCAATTTGGCGCAATCTAACAGATGAAATCATCTTAAAAGTCGAAACACATGCTCACTTATAATTTATAAATAATTACAGAGACCTCCCTTCCAGTTAATTACAAATTGCAATGACCTTCCTGCGTTTTAACAAAATACTGAGAAATCTTCTCTCTCTCTCTCTCTCTCTCTCTCTCTCTCTCTCTCTCTCTCTCTCTCTCTCCCCCCTGAACCCTTGTTACAAAGGGTTGAGTAGACACTATGTGTCATGTTTCATCTTTCAACTCTATCTAAAGCAATAATGCTTTCAGAAGATTAATGGAAAGTCACATACCTGCAAGAATTCGAGATTTTAATGATAAATAAAAGTCTAATGACTCTGCTCTTACATAGTCTCAGTTTTTGTAGGCTTCTTAGATTCAGATATTGAAAATTTTCCTCAAGTAAATCACAATTGTACGGGTACTTTCTTACCTTAAAATTTCAAACTCAGAAACTTTTTAACTAGTTTTAGAGTTATGGTGCAATCCAAGTCAAGTATTCTCTTATCACTTATTGGGTTCAGGGCTGGATTCATCCTTCACATTTAGGGCAATTTTTCAAAACCTAAAAACAGGGGAATCTCTCTTAAAGTTTTTTCAATCAGTCCCTCCTTCCAACGCTACGCTATCCCTTGGATAAAGGATTAGAAGCAACATATGCTTCAACTGAAACCACATATTTTGAATTGGATCAAAAAGTACACTATGGGTTGCATTGACATCAGAAACTTCTGAACCAAGGCTGATTGTGATCTTAACTAAAGATCTAAGAGGGACGGCGTCATGAGGTTAACCCTATAGAGAAATTCCTGTAGAAAATCCATACAAGAATCACACTAAAACCAAGTGAGAGAGAGAGAGAGAGAGGAAGGAGAGGGGGAATTGAGTGTGTTTGTGAGAGAGAGTCGGAATTAGAGGGAGAGTTTTTAACAAAAATCGAAAATAGAAAGAGTTGCAGAAAGAGAGGGATAGAGAAGATGCCTTGGCTTTTGTTAAAACGCACTAAAGCAAAGACGTTGCAATTTGTGATAATCTAGAAGGGAGGTCCCTGTAATATTTTAGAAATTATAAATGAGCACATGTTTTGGCTTTTGAGATGATTTCATCCGTTAGATTGTGCCAGATCGGATGGCTGTCCTTTGCAGTGTGAAAGGTGCGGTAAAATACATCTGATATACATATAGCTGTCAGCCCGACAAGTAGAGTAATGTAATGTCAACCTACTTTGATTATTTTCATATCTTAGTTTAGCTTAGAGAAAGGAAATTGAGAAGATTATTTGTCTTGATCAAGATGGAAAGGGGTGGAGGAAGAGAACGCATGTTAGTGGTGCAGCCCCATACCAACCACCTGCAAATCCCAAACATCTTCCACTCACACATGCCCTCAGGGCACTTTCCATATGCCGCCCCCCCATCAAGCAAGTAAACAAAAAAGGGGGGCATATAATAATGAAATCTATGAACCAGGGTTGATCAATGTGAAAAAAACAAAAACAAAAAAAGCTTTCCACTCAGAATAATAAAATAAGAAATGTTGTCAAAAGTTAGTCTCTCTCCCATCTCAGGCGCAAAATTAAAACCGGAATTTACTACTACGACAAAAAATAAAAATAGAGCCAAGAAATAAAATAAAGCATTATAAGATCTCAACCTAAATGTTGCAGCCAAGGAGAAAAAGTATCACTAACAAAATACCTGCAAGTCTACTACAGTCATCATAAAAGTTACGCGGTGGTAGCTCCTTCAGCTGCAAGCCGCTTCTTGGCCTCTTCGATGATGGATAGCTTGATACCCCTGCCCTTGGGAAGGGACACCCATGGCTTTGTTCCCTTTCCAATCGTAAAGACATTGCCCAGGCGGGTGGCAAACTCATGCCCTGTAGCATCCTGAACATGGATTGTCTCAAAGCTTCCCTTGTGCTTCTCCCTGCTTTTGATGACTCCAACACGTCCCCTGTTCCTTCCCCCAGTAACCATGACAACATTACCAACATCAAACTTGATGAAGTCGATGATCTTGTTGGACTCAAGGTCAAGCTTTATGGTGTCATTGGCCTTGATCAGAGGATCTGGGTAGCGGATTGTGCGGCCATCATAGGTGTTGATGTAAGGAATTCCCTTCTGCCCAAACTGTACAGATCGGACCTTGCAGAGCTTAAACTGCAAATGGGACAGAGTCAATCAATGGATCAGATCATCCAAAAGATAAACTATTGATTGATGGATGAGTGGGACGGCAATAAGTCAGCAAGTAGAAAATTTGAAAAAATCAGGCTAGGGTTAATGTTCCGTAATTGTTCTTACAAAGTGATGTTCTCATATTATATTACCAAATATCATATGAATCTACAATAATAAATCACCAGAGCCTATATTTGATATCATCCATACATTCACAAAAAGCAAACTACAGGTCCACAACACATCCAAGGTTTATATTGTTTGTAAGGGATAAAAAAAAGATTACAATCATCAGTCCAAATTAAGATTCATTAATTGATCAAAATCATCAAATTCAATGCCATCGTCATTTGCATTTTCATTCTTTGATGTTTCACCAATAAACTGGTCACCATCATCTCCATCAAGGTCATCTCCATTTTCATTTTTCACAATTTAATCGCGAAGTTTTTAAAAATCATAATTTATTACAAAAGTTATGATTAAATCGCTTGGGAGGAAAAAATTCACATTTTTTACAAATAAAAAGTCAAAAATTTTATTGTGACTTCTTCAACAAGTCCCAAATTTGGTGATTATGATTGCATGTCCGATATTGTGGTTTCTGAAATTCATGGCATATCCATAATAATTAGATATATTAGAAAGAAGGTTGAACAGGACTGACCTTAGCTTCTTCATCCTTAATTGAATGAAGTCGGAAGCGGCCTTTGGTATCATATAGGAGACGGAAGTTTTCATTTGTCTTGGGAATTGATACAACATCTGTCAAGGTGGGTCCAAGGTAAGAGCAGTATCACTGTTTCAGCTATATAGATCAATAATCAAGTACTTAACAAAATAGAAGCAAGGACTATTCAAATCAACCCATAGGGGTGGAAATGCACTACTCTACCAACGGCACACATACAATGAGGAACTCACATTCCCCAGTTTTACCAAGGAAATCTTAATGGTCAACATTGGCCAAGTCAGTAAAATCTGTCCCTGATCTAAATCTATTATCTGCACCAATGATTTCCCACCCAATGGTTTTTTTGAATAATTTAGAAATACCCCCTTGTTAATTTGGTAATATTAGGTTTAACCCCTAGCAAAATGCAAGATTAGGCTTACCCCCCTTGACTGTGAGTCAAGGTTACTTTTTCTCGATGAAGTAAAACATTGATTTTTTTTTTTTTTTAATGTTCTTCCAAAACTTAAATTACTAAATCAAAATCTGGAAAAAAAATAAATCGAATTTTCACCATTAAATCATCAAGAGAAAGCAATGTTGACTTACAGAAAAGGTGGTTAAACCAAATATCACCAATTTAACAGGGGGTATTTCTAAAATACCTTATTTTTTAGGGGGGTTTGTAAAAATCAATCATTGGATGCATGTCATACTCACAGCATAGACAAATAAACAGTAAAGTAGACGTAACATGCATACCCATGAATCCTGCAGGGTACTTCTGGTCTGTTCTAACCTTCCCATCAACAAGAATGTGTCGTTGCATTAATATGGCAATAACCTCACGGTACGTGAGAGCATATTTCAATCTGTTTCGCAAGATCAGGATTAATGGCAAGCATTCTCTGGATTTGTGGGGTCCAGATGATGGCTTGGGGGCCTACAAAAGAGAATTTCTTCAATCACAAAACTAAAGAAAGTGAGTATGAAATAAGAGAAATTCCACACTTACAAAAGCACCACCAAGCTTATCAAGCATCCAATGCTTCGGGGCATTGAGCCTCTTCAAATGTTTTTTCAATCCTCTAGCCTGAATGCACAAGATGCCATTTCAAACATAAGTAAAATGGGTTCAGCAACCAAAGTAAAGATAAGATCTTGGAAAAATAACTTATGTAATATGTTTAAATTTCAATATATACATGAGGGGAAACTAAATGAAAAACAGATATATAAAAAAAAATAAATAAATAAAAATTGAAAGATGAGATAAATTCATGGTACGGCCTTTTACAACCGAGACCATGGAAAATGGATGGGAAAATGATTCCCCTGGAAAATGTGATTTTAAGGAGTATGATTGCGCACTTTCCCTAGAATCCATTTTCTCACCCAAAGAAGCTTTCCACCATTGAGAAAGAAAATATTATCAAAATCAATTGCCCAGCAAAATGATTTTCTGTCCCCATATTGTTATTCTCTAATATTACCCCCGCCCCCAAAACTAAAACCAACTCTCTTTTTTGACATTTCATAGGTGCAATAAACAGCAGAATGTACTTTTCTACAAAATTCATTTTCCCATGACCATTTTCCCTTGAAAATGAATTCCCTGTAACCTTACAAACCTTTAGAAGTGTCCAGGTAACATATCCTCCACAAAGATCAATTTTCATTTAGACAATATCTTAATTTGTCTTACTTCCCAACTACAAATTATAATAAATGTGTAGATCCAAAAGAACAATAAAACCAATCAAGGTTTAAAATCTCGTTCTGAGGCAATGTTTCGATCAAAATAAAAACTGATACTTTCTCGACCGAAACATTCTGGTAAAATCCAAAACATTGAACCATGATTAACCATAACATAATTCTTGTCTAATCCAGCCCAAGTCCACCATGCAGTGATCCCCCCCAATCCAATATCCATGATGATTCCCTTGTTCTTTCCCTCAAATTGTATTGTACACAATTCACATTCAAATCCAATAATTTCATTCAAATTACAAACTTTCACACTTCTTACTGTTGGATACCATTTTCGGATTTGAGCAAAAGGTACTTTTAAGATTGTTTTTGAGAAAAAGAAAAATATGTGATCAGAAACCCTGAATATGAGATCTACATCAAATCAGTCAACAAAAAAAGTGTAGCATTTGCTTCTAGATCAGTATCAGATCATTAGTAAATAACTCTAGATCTAGATTTGGATCAAAAACCTGGAAAAATCTTTACTAAACCCTAGAACATCAAAATAATCAAAACAAGAACAGCTGCGTCCTCAGAGAGAGAGAAACAGAGAAGAATCGAAGGAAAATTTCTCTATCTAGATTAGGTCACAATCTAGGCCTGGAAAAATCTTTATAAAACACTAGAACATAAAAGAAAATAATAATAAAATCAAACTGAGAACAGATGCGTCCTCAGAGAGAGATAAACATAGAAGAATCAAAGGAAAATTTCAGGAGATCTAACCATGTTTTAGTCCTTCGACCTCCAACCGAGTTCTAATCGTGGTTGTCGTCCTGGAGATTAAGAGGGAACCCAAAAACCCTAACAAGCTAACTTATATAGCCTACTATCCTTGAAAATAGGATGATTTAGATATTACCCTCCAGTCTTTCTAGAATATTTAAGTAGCCTTCTATGTTTTCAAACTGACTGGATGCCCCCCTTACTCTCGGTCAACTCTAATACATTAAGAGAGCTTCCATTAGTTCCCCAACTTTTACTTATCACACCTCAATTTCTTATATTATTTAGAATAATGCTGAAGTGTCCTCAAGATTATCACACATAATGACGGAAAGTGTATGGGAACATAGATGCTTTCCTCGAGATGAGAGTGAAAAAGTATATATGATTCCTATCCACTTTCGCATCAAGATGTGCGATATGAAGTCCAATCTTGAGGTCACAACTCTATCATTTATGGGTCTTGTTAAGGCATATGTTAAAAAAGTACAATAAATACACTTTGAAAATTGAAATTTGAGGGTATTTTGATTTTAAAATAATAATTTTTTTAAGAGTATTTTCGATACAAAATTCAATTTTCAATGTGTATTTATTGCACTTTAACAAGGCGCACGTGAAAACGTCTTGATACTTTTTACGATAAAAATATAAAAAAATTTAACATTTGAGAAGATTTTTTGGGAATTGAGAATCGCAAACTACTTTAGGTCTAGAAATCAAAAATAACTTTAAATGTAAGAAAGAATACAAAGGAGAAACGTAGAATTGACGGATCTCCAAGAGAAAATACAGCAGTTGGAACTTGAGTTGGGCTCCCTCAATGCTGATTTTAAGTCAACAAGGGCTGATGCCAAGACAAAGCATGCCAAAAAAGATGAAGCGGAGACAAAAAGTTGCTTCGTCAACTGTAGGCTCAATATTCTCGGGTAGCAGAGGAAGCTTCCACCAAGGCCTATCATGAAGGCTTTGAAGGTGCTCGACTTTAGTACGAAAAGGATGAGAACGAGGAAGACAATGAAGATTATGATGGTCTTGATGGTCCTCTTGTCAAGAAAATCCTTAGTTGGTCTAGTGATCATGGGCGAGTCCTTCCTCTTGGATCGCGTTCCAAGCAAGCTTATGGATGCTGGATAGACCATGGATTTGAATCAAGCCAGACAGACCAATTTGCTTGCGCTTGCCAGTGATCTGCCTCTTATCCTGATCATTGATGTCAATCAAAACGAACCGACCATCGATCCCAACTCTGCTGAGATCTCACCTCCTACCAACTAAATTCTTCCTGTTGAGTGAATACCTGTCTTTTGGGTCTCATTGTACTATACTTTTGCTGTTTTCTCCTGTATTCTCCCATTTTTGGGATTTCTCTTGTACACTTTTCAGTATTAATAAAAAAGTTTACTTTATGCCAATTGTGAATCTTCTTTGATTCTCCATAATGAAATTTTTTCATATGATCGATTATGTTTTTTGCTCTAGCTTAGCTGAATAACAGAAGTGTATAAAAAAAATTTGTACAAATTTTTTTTTTAAATTTTCTCTATGCAAGAATTAATGTTGTAATATGCTTACACTTTGCTTTAATCAATGCTTCCAGCACAAGGATTTTGTGCTAAACTTATATTCTTCTTTATCAAGCACTCCAACAAGAACTTGATCTGATTTTTGCACTACACCTCCTCTTTTTTTCCCCCAAATTCTACCTTATATTTTCGTTACATAGGTAATACCTTTTCAAGAGTAGTTGCATTGAAACACTCAGTGGGTATAAAGCAATATGCGTCTAGGCAAAATACCACTCTATCTTAGAGAGATATCTCCGAGTTGCTACCCTCCAATAAGGTCCTAACTCAGTGTTATGCCACTTGGGGTAGTGTAGGATATCGATTAGCTCCATAATTTGTCAATTAAGACATGGTAGAACCACATACATCCTAATTTCTAAAGGGATTCATTTCAGGGCAAATTGTAGTCGTTTAAATCTTATTTTTGCTAATTAGGACAGAGAGGAGATGCAAGGACTTTATTCCTGAAGGGACCCAACTTTATATTCTCTCACTCAGGACAAAGCATGGTCGTCCAACTCTTTATTCCGCTACTTAAGGTAGAGGAGAGCTACGAGGACCTAATTCTCGAAAGAACCTAACTCAATGCTCTGTCAATCAGGGCAGAACGTGGTTGTTCAACTCTTCACCCTTCTACTTATGGTTGAAGAGAGCTGCGAAAACCTAACTCTTGAAAAAGCCCAACTAAGTGCTCTATCACTCAAACAAAACGTAACCATCCAACTCTTCACTCTTCCACTTAAGGTAGAGAAGAGTTACAAGGACCTGACTTTCAAAAGAACTCAACTCAGTGCTTTATCACTCAGAACAAAACGTGACTATAATGTCCAAAAAAAAATTTTGACCAAGTCAACTAAGATTGATTGGGTCAACCATTGTTGACTCAAGTTAAGTTAATTATTGTTGACTCAAGTCAAGTCAACTCTAGTCAAACAATTTTGACTAAGTCAAATTGACTAAAGTCCAACTTTCTAAAAAATTCTAAAAGAATTAGAATTTTTTTTATATATAACAATATCTAGATATTTTAAATATCTAGATATTATTTGATAATATCTAAATATGATATTAGCTATTTTTTTTTTTTTCACTTTCTACATAAAGAAAAAAGAGAAAAGCAAAAAGGAAAAAAGAAGAGAAAAGAAAAAAGGAAGATAAAGGAAAGAAGGAAAGAAAAAGAAAAAGAAGTAAAGATGTAGGCACTTACAACTCTCTATGATAGTTTAGTAAAAATTTAAGAAAAATATTACTGATTTTATAGTTGTAAAACAGAAATTATTTTATTTTTTTAAAACATTTCTAATTTAATAATTTTAAATCAAAATTTGTTTTGTAATTATTTTCAACAACATGCAATATACTTTATATATATTTATATTATTATTTTTATGAGTTTATAGCATGCTAATAGTTGTTGTTTTGTTTAAAAAAGAATTATTATATGCTTGTAGTTGATTTATACATGTTTTATACGTATTTATACATGTTAAATATTATAGACACCCGAATTTGAGCGGGCCCTCGACGCAAAATACTCAAAAAAATCGAAAAATTGGAATGGGCCACCCAAGCCCAAACCTACAAAATCCAATACATTTTCTATTAATAAATGTCCGAGGTCACCCACGTGGCTCATGGACCCACACACCTCACCACACTCTTACATCCCTAAATTCAACCCAATACTATCCTACCCAAGCCCAACCACTCTCATTAAACCCAAGCCCATTATCATTACTACTCAACCCCCTATCAAATTACCCACACCCAAACCCAACCTAAGCTAGGCCCATCCTATTTTACAATCTAATCCAATCCAATCCAACACAAACCCAACCTAAGCTAAGCCCATCACATAAAACCCAAACTACTTTCCTAAACCCAACCCAACCTAAGCCCAACACACAACCTAAGCCCAATTCACTACCCAAACCCAATCCAACTCATCATCATCACATCAAACCAATCACCAGGAGATGACACATGTCATCATCTCCTTCCACCTCCCTCATCTAATCAATCAATTCCATCACTTCCCTCCAAAAATCAACTCAACCCATAACCCTACC
The DNA here is from genome assembly GCF_017979445.1 of Akebia trifoliata. Lineage (NCBI taxonomy): Eukaryota > Viridiplantae > Streptophyta > Magnoliopsida > Ranunculales > Lardizabalaceae > Akebia > Akebia trifoliata. Next base: position 24,664,275 of record NC_141382.1, read on the forward strand.
CTAACCTATTCCTCATCCTCTCATCATCAACTACCAACATCTCAACCCATAACCCTACCCTAACCTAATCTATTCCCCATCCTCTCATCATCAACCACCAACATCACAACCCATACCCTATACACCCTAACCTATTCCCCATTCTCTAACATCATCAACCACCCACATCACAACCCATATCTATCCATCACTTTCCCTTAAAACACTTCCACAAAATCACCTCAACCCATACCTCCCACCATCACCCCCATACTCTTCTTTATAATCAACCAACCACCATCACCAATCAACCAATCTTTTCATCTCTCCATTTGCCACATGTCATCATCCCTTCAATCCTCTCAAAATCAAATCAATCACTACCCATCCCCCCAAATCAAATACCTTACCTCTTCAACCATCTCAACACTCCTCCAAACAACTCCCTTACACCACCATTCCTCCCATCAACCATCACTCATCTCATCCCACCCAACACTCTACCCAAATGGATTTAGGTAAGATCCAAACCATCTGGGTTAAAACTCAACCCATTTCCTTCATTACAAAATTACCCTCATTCCCATATCAAATTTCACACTCCTCTTCTCTAAAAAACCATGTCATTATCCACTATTCTCATCATTCACCCCATTATATCCTTAAAATACCCCCAACCTCTATAGAAACCCCTCCACTCTCAACTCTTAATCACTAATGAAAAATCCAATAAAAAACTCTCAAAAGAACTAACAAAAGAAAAGAATCAATCTCTCAACAATTCTCCCTCAACTCACCTTACTACTCTCAACCATCAACTCTCCACTCTCAACACCCCACTTTCCACACCTCACTCTCAACTCAACTCAATCTTCTACAACCTCAAGCAAGTCCAAGTCAACTCAAAGGAATACCTCTTTGAAGATCAACTCAAGGACAAGGTGGGTTCAACAAAAGGAACACCCCCCTCAATTTCCCTCCTCTACTCACCCCCTTTCCTACACACTTGCACACACCACTATGGTTTAAATTACCAAAGGGCCCCTTCTTCATAAGGGTGCCCTTAATGATTTGAACCAACATCGAAAGCCCCTCACACTTGAGGGCACACATTAAATCATTTTTTATTTTATTTTCCTTTATTTTAAAAATGACCGAATCCGAGGTTACCACCTATGGTGGATGGAGTAGGGTGCCTAACACCTTCCCTACTCCATAAATGGACCCCCTTACCTTGAATCAAGGTTGGACCAAACGTGCATTATCCAACGAGAGTCATCAAACATACAAAATGTATGATTTTTCAGAAAAATGTGACATCGGGTGACCATTCACACCCTTTTACCAATTTGAATGGTGACGACTCCAAAACACCCCAAAGTGGAGGGATGTTTTAAATATTGAAAATCCCGTGTCCACAAATATAAAATATAGCAACTATGAAAGTTGTTATTTTTATATAATATTTTACTATGCATACTTAGATACTTAGATTGAATATTCAAAACATTTGTTACTTTATACATACTTTATACGTACTTTATTTATTTTATACGTATTTTGTACTTATAAAAAAAAAGAAAATACGGTAACTATATAAGTTATTGTTTTTATATACAATTCATATATTTTATTCATATTTTATAGACATACATGATTTTGAATAAGTTAAACTAGTAGACAATTTACTTTAATCGTTTTGGTGATGGATTTTCAAGAAATGTTTCTAATTAAAAAGTTGAGTAAGAAAAGTAATTTATTAAAATAAAGTATGAGAACGAGTTCTCAATTGATTGTTGTATTTTTAAAATACCCAGTTGGTGAGATGCTTCGACGTATGTCGTATAAGACACGAAAGAGAGAAAAGATGAGGTGATGCATCAGTCATAAACTGTGTAAGACACGAAAGAAAAAGAAAAAAAAAATATGAGACTATACATTTAAGAGTGGTCTGGGTATTTAAAACACGTGTATATTTTACTTTCAATACATTTTGAAAAGAAAATAAATACTTATATTTAGTATTTTAGTGATTTATTAAAGAGATTTTGAAAACCTATAAAGAATAACATATTGTGATATTTCCGGAACGATATGTTATTCTAAGATAACAGTTGCGTTGTTTGAGTTCTTATGTATTATGGGATGCATAAGAACACAACATTGTAGACACCCCATTTTTGCATCCGCCTGATTAATCAAGTCGTCAACCCGATCGCAAAGGTTCCCAATGATGGATGTCTATTCCAATGCTTTATTTTGTTACCAGATATGTTTCAGAAATCCGGATGAGGTATCTCGAACTGACAAAACTTAGAAATCATGCTACGCTAGGAAAATACGACCCTAGAAACATAAAAATCATCATTTTGCAAATCAAAAAGAAGCTTCACGATAAAAATCACTAAAAATGATTAAATTACCAAAATACCCCTAACCTCAAAACAACCTTAGAGCCTACATTACGCTTAGGAAAATCCGTTCAAACACATAAAACAACAAATCGAAACCAAGTAAACCACTTCGCCAATTTTCACAAAATTTGACAAAATACGAAAATACCCCTCATAAAGTTCACGATCATTTCATACAAAAAACTTCATAAATGAAAAAAACCAACATTTCCATTGAATTCCTTACGAAAAACTGATTCCAAAACATCCTGGAACATTGAAAAACGACTTAAAACGTAAAAATCCTCTCCGAGGGCAAAACGGTAATTTCACAATTTTCATAATTAAAAAATTCGAAATTAATAAATAAAACATTAAATAATTAAAGTGAAACATCAATGAAATTAATTTAAAAAGTTGAACCTAAAAAATCGATTAATTGGACTCTCAGGCAAAATTGTTGAGGGTTCGTGGGATATTTCTTTAAGGACCCATCCATTTGGGGGTCCAAAGAATTAAAGATATAATAGAAGGGGGTTCTCCAAAAATTAAAAGTAAATCAAGCAAGACTGAAGTCAAGGTATTAAAGTCAATCAAGTGAACTGAAGTCAAAATTAAAGTCAATCAAGCAAGACTGAAGTCAAGGTACTAATCGAGTCAATCTCATAAGACTAAGGTCAAAACCCTAAATCAAAACCCTAATCTAAACTAATCAAGTCAATCTCATAAGACTAAGGTCAAAACCCTAAATCCAAACCCTAATCTAAAACTAATCAAGTCAATCTCATAAGACTAAAGTCAAAACCCTAAAACCCTAAAGACTAAGTCAAAACCCTAATTGAAACCCTAATTGAAACCCTAATTGAAACCCTAAAAGAAACCCTAATCAAACCCTAAATGCTTCTAAAAACTTTATAAATAGGAGCCTCCACACCCTATTTTCGTATCAAAGAAAAAATCCTAGAAAAAGTAGGTGAAGAAGCCTCCACAACCCCTCCAAAACCCTAATTTTGGAGTCCCAACTCCTTCCCAAACACCCCTACTCCGATTTTAGCCTAAAAAACACCCAAAAACATCTCAAAAATCCATCACAAATTCAAAGCATCCAGATCCAAGAAGGAGACACCTTGCCTCGGAGATCAGAAATCAGATCCGGAGACAAAACGAAGCAAGGAGTACGGTACAAGGAACTGTTTTTCAGATCTGAGGGAATAGTACTTTTACAAATCGAAGGTAAGATTTTTTTATATTATTTTTTTAATCTAGGTTTTATCATTAGCGATGTAGTTATATTTGGAATAAGTAGAGACCGACATTGGCCGGGCGGGGTTGGTGCATAACACCTTCCAACCCCGTAACATGATCTCCGGATTCTAGACCACAATAACTAGGTGGCGACTCCCAAACCTCAAGGGTCAAAAGCGGATCCGCGCACCCCGCGGATCGAGGGTGCTTTCAAACATCACAACAGAAATCCAAGAATTTCCTTTCTATCTTTAATAGAGAACAAGATGTAAATAGTTGTATGATTGATAGAGATTATCGAGGATCACATGCACGCCATATTAACATAGATGAAGATGGCTAGTTAATGATCATTAATAGTTTATAGTAGTCAAGAAAGAATGACCTACTTGATTTGGTCCGTTTCTTAAAGTCTTAGTCAACGGCCAACTGAAAGCGCCCTCGATCTGCAGGGTGTACGGATCCGCTTTTGACCCTTGAGGTTTGGGAGTCGCCACCTAGTTATTACGGTCTAGGAATCGAATACTGACTCTAAACGGATAAAAAAACTAATCTATTAAAGAAAAACTGAATCTGTTAGAAGGTGTTAAGCACCAACCCCGTCCGACCAATGTCGGTCTCTACTTATCCCAAATAAGACTACATTGCTAACAAAAACCTAGATAGAAAAAATAACAGAAATTTTACCTTCGATATGCACAGATTCTATTCCCTCAGATCTGACAAAAACTGCTCCTTGTACCGTACTCCTTGTTTTGTTCTGTCTCCGGATCTGATTTCTGATCTCCGAGGCAAGGTATCTCTTTCTTGGATCAGGATTCTTCGAATTTTTTATGGATTTTGGAGTGTTTTTGAAGGGCTTCTAGGTGTTTTTCAAACTAAAATTGAAGTATGGGTGTTCGATAAGAAATTGGGACTTAAAAATTAGGGTTTATGGGAGGCTTTTTGACCTACTTCTCTTAGGGTTTATGATTTGATACTAAAATAGGGTGTGAGGACCCCTATTTATATATTTTTTTAAGGGTTTGTTTAGATAGAATTAGTATTTAATTATAATTCTTTTAGTTAGAGTTGTATTTTAGTTAGAATTATTTTAGGTAGAGTTGTATTTTAATTAGAATTATTTTAGGTAGAGTTATATTTTAGTTAAAATTCTATTAAATAGAGTTATTATTTAATTAGAACTCTATTAGGGTTTTGACTTTTGGTCTTATTTGATTGACTTTAAGATTTTGACTTTAGTCTTACTTGATTGACTTTAATATCTTGACTTTAGTCTTACTTAATTGACTTTAATTTTGACTTTAGTCTTACTTGATTGACTTTAATTTTTTGGAGAACCCCCCTCTATTATATCTTTAATTCTTTGGACCCCCAAATGGAGGGGTCCTTGAATAAATATCTTGGCAACCATCAACAATTTTGCCGGAGAGCCTGATTGATCAATTTTTTTAATTCAAAATTTTAAATTAATTTCATTAATGTTTCACTTTAATTATTTAATATTTTATTTATTAATTTCAAAATTTTTAATTATGAAAATTGTGAAATTATCGTTTTGCCCTCGGAGAGGACTTTTCTCATTTCAAGTCTGTTTTTGATGTTCTAGGATGTTTTAGAATCAATTTTTTGTAAGGAATTCAATGGAAATATTGGTTTGTATCATTTATGAAATTTTTTGTGCGGAATAGTTGTGAACTTTATGAGGGGCATTTTCGTAATTTTGTCAAATTTTGTGAAAATTGGTGAAATAATTTATTTGATTTCAATTTGTTGTTTTATGTGTTTGAATGGATTTTCCTAAGTGTAACGTAGGCTTTAGGGATATTTTAAGGTTTGGGGTATTTTGATAATTTGATCATTTTTTAGTGATTTTTATCGTGAAGCTTCTTTTTGTGTGCAAGATGATGATTTCTAAGTTTTTGGGGTTATATTTTCCTAGCGTAGCGTGATTTCTACAGTTTTGTCAGTTCAAGATACCTCATCCAGATTTCTGAAACATATCTGGTAACAAAATAAAGCAATGGAATAAACATTCATTATTGGGAATCGTTGCGATCGGGTTGACGAATTGATTAATCAGGCGAATGCAAAAATGGGGTGTCTACAGATGCTCCTCTTTGGCAGAGGGTTGAAACAAACTAGATAACAAATCTATTTTGGTAGATAGTGCGAAATTCGAATGCCAAAGCTAGTGACAGTTCATTTTGCAGCCTGATTTAGCAATTCGTCAGGACGTTCGGATCCTTGAAGATAAAACTCTCCCCGAACAAAAAGGTTGTCAGGTCCTTGAGCGCGAGCTCTCACTGGCAATGTCAAATCCTTGAATTTTAGAAAATTCTCATTGACTGATGTAACAACTGTGCAAGTGTGTGACTTAAAATTTGAGATAAATTTCAAAGAGTTTAAGTTAGAACTGAATAAAATCTGAGCATAAAATGCATATAAATTGAGCATAAACTGAGCATAATTTGAGCATATGCTGAGCATAAACTGAGCATAATCTGAGCATAACTGAACGTAATCTGAGTATAATTTGAGCATAAACTGAGCATGATTCCGAGAAAACCCTTGGCGGCAACTGAGCAAAATCCAAGATAACCCTTGGCAGCAACTGAGCAAAATCCAAGTTAACCATTGGCGGCATCTGAGCAAAATCCAAGATAACCCTTGGCAGTAACTAAGAAAAATCCAAGATAACCCTTGGCGGCATCTAAGCAAAATCTGAGCAAACCCTCGGCGGCAACTGGCTGAGCAAAATCCAATACAACCCTTGGCGGCAACTGGGCAAAATCTGAGATAACCCTCGGTGGCAACTGGCTGAGCATAATCCAAGCAAACCCTCGGTGGCATCTGGCTGAGCATAATCTGAGCAAACCCTCGACGGCAACTGGCTAAGCAAAATCCAAGATAACCCTTGGCGGCAATTGAGCAAAATATGAGATAACCCTCGGCGGCAACTGGCTGAGCATAATCCGAGCAAACCCTCGGTGGCATCTGGCTGAGCATAATCCGAGCAAACCCTCGGTGGCAACTGAGCAAAATCTAAGTTAACCCTTGGCGGCAACTGAACAAAATCTGAGATAACCCTCGGCAGTAACTGGCTGAGCATAATCTGAGCAAACCCTCGGCGGCATCTGGCTGAGCATAATCCGAGCAAACCCTCGGCGGCAACTGGCTGAGCAAAATACAAGATAACCCTTAGCAGCAACTGAGCAAATTCTGAGATAACCATCGGCGGCAACTGGCTGAGCATAATCCGAGCAAACCCTCGGTGGCATCTGGCTGAGCATAATCCGAGCAAACCCTCGACGGCAACTGAGCAAAATCCAAATTAACCCTTAGCGGCAACTGAGCAAAATCCAAGTTAACCCTTGGCGGCAGCTGAGCAAAATCCGAGATAACCCTCGGCGGTAACTGGCTAAGTATAATCCGAGTAAACCCTCGGCGGCATCTGGCTGAGCATAATCCGAGCAAACCCTCGGCGGCAACTGGCTAAGCAAAATCCAAGATAACCCTTGGCGGCAACTGAGCAAAATTTGAGATAACCCTCGGCGGCAACTGGCTAAGCATAATCCGAGTAAACCCTCGGTGGCAACTGACTAAGCAAAATCCAAGATAACCCCTGGCGACATTTGAACGAAATGAATAAATCTGGGAGAGAGTGGATGAATCTGAGAAAGAATGAATAAATTTGGGAAAGAGAAAGTAAGGAAAAGAAAGATTGAATCTGGGAATGAACAGATCTGGGAAATAATGATGAATCTAGAAAAGAATGATTGAATATAGGAATGAATAAATCTGAAAAATAATTAGTGAATTTGGAAAGAATCATGAAAATAATGAATGAATCTGGGAAATAATAAATTCGGGACAGAATGAATGAATTTGAAAAAATTCTGAGTAGAATAAAACTTAAAGGTTGAGAAAATCTCTAGGAAAATATCTGCGTTATCAACAAGTTTTGCGATACTTTTATCCCCAAACAAAAAAAGCTGAATAAACACTAATGGAAAGAAAGTTTAAAAAGAAAAACCTTGAAAACTTCTGTTCAAAACATATTAGGCATCTCATTCTTTTTAGGCACATGTTCCAAAACGATCTTTAAATCAGAATTTCTTTCTTTTTGATAAACCTGGTTTGACAATATCTAGATTTATTGAGATGGTTAATTTTTATTAGGTCAAGATTGCTCAACAGGCAATTTGAACACATGAAACATAACAAGAACTTCTACGACTGAGATAAAAAAAAATGCCCTTATTTAAAGATGACAAAGAATAGACGAACATGCTTGACTCAAGTGACCTCATCCTTTGAAATTCTGAGACTCTTAAGAGCATCATATGTGCAACTTTGAATAGATGAACATTATTTGAAAAACTCAAAATTTGATGAACATTGAAAGTTTGGATTTTTCTTTCGAAGTTTGAAATTAATCTATCTTTCTCCCTTTCAGATCATTTAATTATATGAACATTCCTTCGAAAATCAAAGATGATTTCGATGTCTTCTGAGTTTTTATCAACTTTGACTTTGATATTGTCCTTCGTTTGATCTTTCTACTGCGGCATGAGCCTTGAAGGAAGTTTCTTAGATTCTCCTCTTGGATTCTTCTTTGATGGTGCCTTAACTTTTGTCAGAATTGTCCTTCTGGATTTTCAATCTAGCAGGCTAGGAATTTTATTATTATATTTTTTTTATATATGCTATTCTTTTTGCTTAGATCGTCCTTTCGGATTTTCAACCTAACAAGCTTTGATTTTTTTTTTTTTTTTTTTACCTTGACTTTTGCCTAAGTTGCCCTTACGGGTTTTCAACCAAGCAAGCTTTTACTTTTCTTCGTTGAGAGATCCTTATTAGCGATAGCACGAACTTCCCTTGACCATTTTACGTAATACCCAAGAGGACTTTTTAGGTGGGCTTAGGAGGGTTTAGAAAGAAAGGATATATAGTTCAAAATCCCAAAAAAATGCCCCTAGTCTAATGTACTATCCATTTCTGAGTATATATTTTTTTTTGATTGATTTTTTTTATTTAAAAAATGCCCCCTAGTTTGGCATTCTTGATTTTGTTTCTTCTATACTTTGGATGAAAGATTTTTCTTTGAAAAAATACTCCCTTCTTTATTCATTTTTTTTTGTGTTTATTCTGGGAGTAAATATATATATTTTTTAAACCGGGCCTAAGGTAACTTCTAGGTTGCCTACGTACCCCAATTCAGTTTGAGATCAGGTCTAAATGTAGTTCGAAATACCCTCCCCTAGGTTGGTTGGTTGGTGGGGTTTAGAAAAAAAATGATTATCTTTTCATATTGGATAGAGGGGCTAGCAAAGGAAAATATTTTTTTTAAAAAAAGGGTGAGATTGGGAAAAGTGCATTGATCAAAGAAAGGCCTCCTTAAATGGGGTATCACATAATTTGATTGAGGTTAGTTAATGTTTTTCCTTGTAAGGTCTCTTTGACGATAACTAATCTGCCTTAGTTGAGCTCAAACTTCTGAACGAGTGATTTTAACATTGAGTACTCGAGTTGGTCTTCTCTTATAGTGTTGATTCTGGCTCTTAGAGATAGTATTTTTTCTAAAGGAAAAATTTTGCCCCTTACTAGATGTCCCCTTTTTGGCATCCATTATATAATGTTCATTTCCTTGATACCTGGGATGGTAAATTCTGAACACTGTGATCTTGAAGTGTTTGATCCAATTTAATGGATTACTTTGATTATTTGAACTCATTGGTGACATTTGATTCTTCTGAGTATAATTCATGCTCCAAATTTTCTATCTCTTGACCATGACTCCCTCGAGATGCGATGTGTCTTCGAACTGTCAGAATAACCTCCGATTCTAGAGATATATGTTGTGCCCATATCATTAGACCAAAGATTCATTGTTGAAAAATATTAATGTTCACATTAGGCGTATCCTCATAGGATCATGCGAAAACATCTCTAAACTCCTTAAGTAAGTCCATCATTTTCTCATGTTCTTCTAGGGATTGGACAGTTTTGATTCGCACTTCTCAAGAATTATCCTTAGATTCAATTTTTAATCAAATTCATTTTCAAAATTTGAAGACTTGTTGTACACATGATAATCGAAAGAATCTTTTTATTTCATTGGAATAGAAGGATTCCATTATTAACCTAGAACAATGACTCTTGTAAAAAGAAATATTCTTTGAAACTTGACACTACTTGGAAATTAACGAGACAAAAAATAATGGAAAGACTAGGACAACTAAATGGTGTTTTATCCAGCAGACTCAACATTTCACTTAAAGGTTATCTTCCCTGCGTCGATGAGGTCTTGAATAGTATGGTGGAGAGATATACATTTGTCGGTGTAATGACTTGTAACTTGGTGAAACTCGCAGAACTGGTGACTTTCGTCATTACTTTGAGAGGCATTGGGTACGGATTTAGGCTGTAATAGTCCTTTCTTTGTTAACATCCTCAAGACGATACTTAAAGTCATCCCGAGATTATCAAACTTTCTTCTAGGCTTGGATTGTTTAATAACATTAACTGTCGATTGTGTTGGATTTGAGTTAGCGACCTTCAGACTAAAATGCTTCATAAACTCTTCCATGATTTTTTCCCAAGTATGAAGTCGAGACTGTATTAACAATATAAGTCATTCAAGAGTGGGTCCTTTGAGAGTTGTGCAAAATAATTGTGCCATTTGTTCACTTCCTAAACCTCGAAGATGCATGTCCCCAACATACGAGCATAGGTGAGTTCTTGGACAGGAAGTTCTGTCGTATTTAGGCATGCTTAGTAATTCATATTTTTTTGAAGTATTGATTCTAGTCGTTGAATCCCCTCTATGTCTATCTTTGTTATCTTGGCATGTCCCCATCGGGTGGCATTGGCAAGCATGATTCATCTGGTTCACAAAATCTTGCATGATTTGATTTAGATTAACCGTGTTGAAGATTGATAATCCTTCGGAAACAAATTAGAGATCACGATCAACAAGGGCAAAGGATTTGACCACACAATAGAGACTATGCTTAGGCAGCAAGTTAGATGACTTGACAGAATGACCGGGGTAAAGACATAAAATAGGATGATATAGAATGTCTTAGAGCAATTTCTACCAAATAAAATATTTTCTTTTTTATTAAATCTGGATGTATCATTTATCATTACCAGGTTTACCAAAATAAGAAATTAATATAATGACCTACAGTCCGATGGACAAAGTGATGTGACCAATTTAATTCATTTGATCATATGGAAACATAATAAAATAATAGGAACCCGTTGATTTGACTGGTTCCATGAATGAAATCACGCATCCAATCAAGTTGTTAGTTCTATTTAGATCGATCTAACGAATGGACTAAATTAGACTTTACTTTTCTTGTAATCGATTGATCCATTTGATCATGTAAAAGTTGATCAAAAAGCTTATTTCAAATAGGTCAATCGATTAACTACGAACTAACTAGATCCATAGGTATTTTAGTATGTTTCCAAGGTCCATGTAAAATATCAATTACTATTCTTTTTATTTTCTTTTAGAAAATATTTTTCTTTCAGAAAATCTTCTTCTTATAGAAAATATTTTTTAGAAAACCTTTTTTCTTGGAAAACATTTTTTCTAGAGAATACTTCTTTTGGAAAATACTTTTTCTGGAAAATATTTTCCTTTTGTAAACCATTTTTCTTCTTTGAAAATGGGTTGAAATCTGAATTTAGAAAATAATTTGATTTCCAATTTGATTTAAATGACCCGGCCCATCATGATCGTTGGATTGAGATGAACTGGGTCATTATTGCAAAATAATAGATTCTTTATTGGGTCGGTGCACCCATTTTAATCAGGTAAAACAAAACTTTAATCATTGAGGACAACAAAATATTTTGATCTTATACGTACATTTTGATCTCATCATTCATATCATCACATACATTCATCAATCACAAGGTCCCATTGAATAAATAACCTGGGAACACCCACGATAAGTTCGAGTCGTGACCTACAGGGGAGGTTTCTAGACTCTAAGCTTACTATATGCAATGCATTTTTATCTAGTCACCCTTTCCCAACTACACCTATATACCAGACGGTACGTGGTGACTTGGTTTGATATACCGTATAGGTGATAATTTAAAACTTCAACTCACTTCTCGGAAGTCAAAAACAACCAGTTTGATCCCCAATTAAGAGGTGGCGCACGATGCTGAGCAAGGGCCCACTTAAATACCACTCGTCTAGAATAAACGTAGTCTATCCCCCTCGTACAATAGGGTATAGCAGGGCAGGATCTCGCTTAGGCACTGGTTTTGACCAAAAAGTGCAATTGATGTACTTGGATTATCTTTTATATACCTATAGGTACGAGTCAAGAGTTGTAGCTTTCACAAATGGTTTGGAATCCCACGAGGGGACCGACCACGTACTAGTACTACGTTGGTAAATGGGACATGTGACTGTGTGGCTTAAAATAGGTTAAAGGCTCAGGTCGCTCCAGCCTGGGTGCATCGATATACCTTTCAAAGTCACCTGATCAGACGGTACTGATGCCCCAGTTTGATATACCCTAAGATACGTGACTGAAGTTGTGGTTTTCATGAATGACGTCGCATCTCCGAAGAGACCGGGTCACGCACTAGTGCCACATTAGCTATATGGGACGTGCAAACGTGCAAAATAGTAAACGTGCATGTGGTGTGTGCAAAACAGGGTGGGGTGTGCCTAGGGCCTTTTCAAACAAATGGGCCCATGGGCCGATCAAACCGATCATTATAACATGAATCATATGAATATATAATCAAAACATTCAAAATACATAACGTTAATATTAAGATCAAGGCATATCAATCAATGAATATAACAAAGAATAATCGATCAGATTTAATATTGAAACAAGCACAAGAACCAAAAGGACTCTTTTTTTTTTAATTTTGAATTTATGACTCAACAAGTTTCTCAATGAGAACTTAGGTTATATCGACTAACCCATTAAGATTTCAAAATTGCTAAGGTTAATTAGGTCATGTGGTTCATCATGTCCAATTCAATGTCACAACCTATTTTGATGGAAAAATTGGGATCCTAAAACAAAATTCACATTAATTTTTTTTGCTTTGATCCAAGGTTTTTGAAAATGAGCGATTACGGAATCCCAAATCTAAAATTAAAATTCAAAATAAAAATTAAAAATTTTCTTTTGAAAGTTCTTTAAATTTCGGCTTCCACAAGCCTATGACATTGGATGGTGATTTTGAGTGGCACATGGTGAACTCAACTACCTTTAATAAATATAAAATCTTATCAAGTTAATGAGATTAACCTTGCTTGAAGGCCATCACATTTGAAGTCAGACAACTTTTCCTAGCAATTAAGAAAAGTGATTTTGTCGTTTGGGGTGAGACCCACATTGAAAACTAAGTGATAATGTAAAGAATTGAAGTGTCTAGTACCATAACCTTTTTTTTTTAAAAGCTAAGAGATGTAATTCCATAAAAAATGTGGGTCCCACCCAAATTTTGTCACAAACAATGCTTCAACCTATTATTATATAATATATATATATATATATATATATATATATATTATATATATATATATATATATATATATATATATATATATAATATATTTATTGTGTTGCTGTACAATACAACACCCAAACCTCTTTTTTTTTTTATTACTATTTTTTTTTAATATATGCTGCCAGCACACAACATGCTGCCAACACCTCAGCATTTTATGTTTAAAAAAAAAAATAATAATAATAATAAAAAGTAAGTTGCCTTTGATCCTCTTTGGCCTTCACAGAACCTCTGATTTTGAAGAGAATATGAGAGAGGCTGATTTTCATGTTATCAAGCACAGATCCATCGGTGAAGAAATCGGAGCTTGTCCTACTGTTTCTATGTATCGTATTTTCTCATTTCGGATAGCTAAAGGACCAGATTGGGTTTATGAGATGATTGGTGTCGTTGCCAATACCTGATTTGTTACGGTCCAGCAACATAGAAACATTAAATACGTCATTCGGGGAATTGGAATCAATCTCAATATTGCCCCCAACAATCTCTAGAAGATCACCATTCGATTGATCTGAACAAAGTATTTCATTCAAAGAGGACAATGAGCACTGCCTAACTAGCAATGACTTACGCGACTCGGCTTCATTAGAGGTAATGCCAGCCACAGCAGATGAATGAACAATGGAATCAGATCCGCCGGATTCAAAACTCACAATCCTTGAAACGGGACTCTGAATATTCTGTCTAATTTTTGGAGTGAACCAACCATTCTTATTATCCTGAGAACCAATCCACAACCCATGAACAAAGTTACTATTGTACGATTCTTGATTTCTCAAACTCATGCTCGTTTTCCTGCAATTGTAAAGAGATTTATCGTTGTACGAAAGACCAGCTTGATTCATGGAGCTCAAGAGATGATCATTCATCAAAGTAAATTTATCTAGACAGCAATCGTGCAATACAGCTTTGGAACCACAAGCAGCTATTGGTGTCTTCTGAAATGGACTGCCAACAGAAAATGTGCGAGAAGTGCTAGAACAAAAGATAAGTTCCTCCTTCACTGATTTATTAAGTGAAAATCTGATTTCACAGCAAAAATTTTACGTGCCTAAAGAATAAATTTACGCCCTTAGAATTCCCAAACAACTTTATAGAGAGTTTTATAACTGAGAAAAACAATGGTCAAACTCTTAAAGAAAACAATTCAATTCCTCCATTATACAGACCAACTCCCACTACATCAATCCTCAAGTTATCCATAACAAGATCTTGGTGCCATGAACGAAAGATGGAACTGATCCATCACCCACATCGACTACATTGGATTTTACAGAAACAGAGGTCGGATCGAACTTTATGTTAGGATTACGAGCACAAATTGTGAGATTGAGATACGAATTGAGGTGAGGGGAAGAGAGAGACAATAGGAGAGAGAGTGAGAGAGAGAGAGAGAGAGAATTCCTTAGTCTCTGTTAAAGATGATGGATTTAGGTGTGGAACTTTTAAGAAGATGATGTGGGAAAAGAAAAAAAAGAAAAATTACGCATGACACACCACCCATATCAGCACGTTGTTGCTGTTAAGGAGGTGTGAAAGAAAAAAAAAACAGAAGAACTAATAAAAAACTTTAATTCGTGCCCCTAACTAAACCTTGCTGTTAACAGAACTTAAAATTTTTTTGTTATTTTTTCAATTTTCCTCCTTGCTGTCAAAGGGGCAGAACGCCTAATCATAGAAAAACTATTTTTTTTCAAAAAATTAACCAAACAATTTAATATATAAAAAAAATTAAAAGTCTAAAAAAAATTGCTTGCACATACCTAAAAAAATATCCTTTTTTTTTAAATAATAAAAATCAATAATAACACGGCTAAAGAATGGATCCATACGTGTTTTTCTTAAAAAAATCGAATAATGAATAATAACTTAGAAAGACAAAAAAAAAATTTTAACGATCCCCATGATCTATTAACCATTATCCTTAATAAAATTGTCCTTCGAAATTTCGCATCATCTAGGGCCATTCCGAATGGTCCTTTATTGAACCATAAAAAATGGGCTAAACATAATATTCAACATAATGATCATTAATAGAGCCACGAGAGGGATAAACCATAAAAATAGACAGATAAACTAAAACAATAAATAAAATAAAAAAATAAACAACAAAACATAAAAAAAAAATAAAAAGGTCTCTTCTAGCAATGCTTCCCATACTTGGGGCCTTTCAAGTCTGATCCTCAAGGTCCCCAGTGGAGTCGCCACTGAAAGCGCCCTCGATCCGCGGGGTGCGCGGATCCACTTTTGACCCTTGAGGTTTGGGAGTCGCCACCTAGTTATTATGATCTAGGAATCGAATACTGACTCTAAACGGATAAATAAACTAATCTATTAAAGAAAAACTGAATTCGGGGATCACATTACGGGGTTGGAAGGTGTTAAGCACCAATCGCGCTCGGCCAATGCTGGTCTCTACTTATCCCAAATAAGACTACATTGCTAACAAAAACCTAGATAGAAAAAATAACAGAAATTTTACCTTCGATACGCACAGATTCTATTCCTCAGATCTGACAAAACCTGCTCTTTGTACCATACTCCTTACTTCGTTCTGTCTCCGGATCTGATTTCTGATCTCCGAGGCAAGGTATCTCTTTCTTGGATCTGGATTCTTCAAATTTTTTATGGATTTTAGGGTGTTTTTGAAGGGCTTCTAGGTGTTTTTCAAGCTAAAATTGAAGTATGGGTCTTCGGTAAGGAGTTGGGGCTTCAAAATTAGGGTTTATGGGAGCCTTTTTGACCTACTTCTCTTAGGATTTATGATTTGATACGAAAATAGGGTGTGAGGACCCCTATTTATAGATTTTTTTAAGGGTTTGTTTAGATAGAATTAGTGTTTAATTAGAATTCTTTTAGTTAGAGTTGTATTTTAGTTAGAATTGTTTTAGGTAGAGTTGTATTTTAATTAGAATTATTTTAGGTAGACTTATATTTTAGTTAGAATTCTATTAAATAGAGTTATTATTTAATTAGAATTCTATTAGGATTTTGACTTTTGGTCTTATTTGATTGACTTTAAGATTTTGACTTTAATCTTACTTGATTGACTTTAGTCTTACTTAATTGACTTTGATTTTGACTTTAGTCTTACTTGATTGACTTTAATATCTTGACTTTAGTCTTACTTGATTGACTTTAATTTTTTGGAGAACCCCCCTCTATTATATCTTTAATTCTTTGGACCCCCAAATGGAGGGGTCCTTGAATAAATATCTTGGCAACCATCAACAATTTTGCCGGAGAGTCTAATTGATCGTTTTTTTAATTCAAAATTTTAAATTAATTTCATTAATGTTTCACTTTAATTATTTAATATTTTATTTATTAATTTCAAAATTTTTAATTATGAAAATTGTGAAATTACCGTTTTGCCTTCGGAGATGACTTTTCTCATTTCAAGTCGGTTTTTGATGTTCTAGGATGTTTTAGAATCGATTTTTCGTAAGGAATTCAATAAAAATATTGGTTTGTGTTATTTATAAAATTTTTTGTGCGGAATGAGCTTGAACTTTATGAGGGGCATTTTCGTAATTTAATCAAATTTTGTGAAAATTGGCGAAATAATTTATTTGGTTTCAATTTGTTATTTTATGTGTTTGAATGGGTTTTCCTAAGTGTAACGTAGGCTATATGGATATTTTAAGGTTAGGGGTATTTTGATAATTTGATCATTTTTTAGTGATTTTTATCGTGAAGCTTCTTTTTATCTGCAAGATGATGGTTTCTAAGTTTTTGGGGTTATGTTTTCCTAGCGTAGCGTGGTTTCTACAGTATTTTCAGTTCAAGATACCTCATCCGGATTTCTAAAATATATCTGGTAACAAAATAAAGCAATGAAATAAACATCCATCATTGGGAATCGTTGCGATCGGGTTGACGAGTTAATTAATCAGGCGGATGCAAAAATGGGGTGTCTACACCAACCTAAGCTGGAAAATAGTTACCCAAATTATGACAGAGGCTGGCCATGGAATCAGGAACTAACGGTGGGATTTCACACTGGTGAAGTATTGGAATAATCATATTTTGATTGAGATGTTCATATCAGTCGTGACCCTCAACTCTCTATTATAGTACTCTATTATTTGATGTTATATTATAAATAATTGTTTATACGGATTTTTAATTGTGTTTCAATTTCCTGCTAGATTTCATGATATCGGTGTTCAATTATTTGTAATTATGTATTAAATATCAAATATGCATGATTTACGAATTCCTAGAATGTTTAAACTGCATATAGGGTGTTATTATTTAGAATTATAAGATTCTCCTACTGGATAACTCCCCTATTACTCACCCCTACGACATCACAAATTTCAGGCGCACCTGGTTTAAGTGATCCTTCCGAGGAAGTTCAGTACCATGGTCTTATAGATGATCAGTCCAAACTTCCAAGAATGGAGCATGGGTACTACTAGTAATGAGTCTTAAACTAAAATTAGGTTTAAGTCTTTAGTTGTCATTTTTTTGTTATGTAATTATGAACACCGTATTATATCATTACTGTTTTATGTATATATGTCAAGTGTACTGATGTTTGAGGATACATATTTGTTCTGTTGAGTAATGATCAGGTATGACATATAGTTATTTATTTGTCGTTTACGTTTATATATTGATTATCATGATATGAGTTTTATACCATGCCTCGGGATTCAACTTGGGAATCATGGGGATTCAGGTTGAGTTTTTGGGGTGTGACAGTGGCCATCCAACTTTTCACTCTTCCACTTACGGTTGAGGAGAGTTATGAGGACTTGACTCTTGAAAAAATCTAATTCAGTGTTCTGTCACTCAAGACAAAGCGTGGCCGTCCAACTCTTCACTCTTCCACTTAAGGTGGAAGAAAGTTGCGAGGACCTAACTCTCAAAAGAGCCCAACTCAATGCTCTGTCACTTAGGACAGAGTAGGGCCTCGACCAGTTTCATATCCTACCAATTAAGATAGAACATAACCAAATAGACCTGGACCCCCACAGGACCCCATCTTAGTGTTATGTCACTCAAGATAGAGTAAGACTCCAACCAGTTTCAGACTACCAATTAAGGTAGAACAAAACCACGTAAACTCTGACCCCAAAGGGGCCTATCTCAGTGCTATGTAGCTCTAGATAGAGTAGAACCCGACCAGTTCCATACCTTGTCAATTAAGGCATAGTAGAAATATGTATACCTAAACCCCCAAAAGGACCCATCTCAGTGTTATATCACTCAACATTGGAAAGCTATCCTATGGGTAGGTCTTGTTTAGATTTATGAAATCAATACACAACGTCCCCATTCTTTTTTAGTATTATCACTGTATTAACTATCCAGTTAGGAAACTCTACTTTCCTGATAAATTCTATTATGATCAATTTGTTCACTTTTTCATTTACTACTTCCCAAAAACACAGTATTAACCTTCCCAGTTTCTACTTTACTAGCTTTATGGCTGGCTCAACATTTAAGTGATGACAGATCATTTCAGGGTTGATCTCCGACACTTTTTTTTGACCAGGCGAAAACATCGCTATTCCTTCTCAGGCAATTTGTTAAATCTTTCAGCTTTTCTGGGTCTAGTTCTACCCCTACCTCGATCTGCCTTTCCTCCCCTATATCTACCATCTGGATGTTCTTCAGGCATAGGGGTTCATCAAGTTCACCTTTTTCCCATTGTAATTGTAATTATTGAGCTTTTTCAATGGAGAGCTCCTCATTGCACAGTGTGCATACTTGGACCGTCACTTGATCTCCTTGGATGTCCCACATCCCCTGCGGTATTGGGAACATTAGGACCAAGTAGTACGTTAACGGAACAACCCTCATTTTGTGGGGTCTACCATCTACCAAGTATAACATTATAAGGTGAGAATGCTTCAACAACCATAAACCTAATCATCAAAATTACGGGCCCTACCTACAGAGGCAAGACTATTTTTCCCCAAGATTGGCTCATCCTCTCATCAAACCCGATCAGAGGGGCTCCTGCTTGGGTCAGAACACTCCTACTAAGACTCATTTTTAGAAAAATCGAAGCATATAGGATGTCGACTGAGCTGTTGCTATCAATCAATACCCTTTTGAGAGTGAAGGTACCTACCTGGAGGATTACCACCAATGCATTACAGTATGATCTCACCACACCTTATAAGTTTTTCTCTTTGAAGTCCGCAATCTGCTCTTTAGGACTCTATCCACTTTGTGGGCCCACTCCCTATTGTATAGACGTGCGCGATGTGCTCTGCCTACCACCTCTTAATTCTCTTGTCAATTTTATCCAGGCCTAACATTTTGGGTTCTTACTTTAGAACATGTGAATAATTGCTGCACTTCCATCCTACCCCTCAACAGGTGGCTAATCTTGCCTCTGATACATATCTTAGGGAGGATCTTGCCTATGTCTTCTTGATAGGTCACTTAGTAGGCCCTGCTCTGTTAGTCTCTATAGAAATGTTCTCAAGGCTTGACACCTGTTGTTAGTATGGGCCCGTACCTTATGATACTTGTAGTATCGTTCGTCCTGCTTATTTGATCTTGAGGAAGCAGTGCTGGCCACTCAAAATAAGGTTCATTCATGATGAAGGGTGGGATTTCACTTGGGGGCATGGAAAAGTATGTCCCTTATCTTCTCTGTTCTCTATTCTGCTCCAGTGGCCTCTTTCTATTCTTCTGTTGTGGTTGTTATTGTTTGCTAGGCTTCGTCACAGTGTGTATGACCTTACCTTTTCTAACTGAATTTCGAGGATCATTTTCCAGTCGAATATATTTCTCTTCTCTTTCAAATAGTTAACATAACGATTCTGGCCTCCTCTTCATAAAAGACATGTACAACCTGAGCCAGATGGCAAAGAGTTCCTGAATGTTATTACCATCATTCTCTCATCACAACTTTCTAAGGACATCGTCTTTTCCCTTAATCTCCTCGTGAATTCTTCGAAGCTCTCCCCTTGTTGCATCGTCATACTAAGTAAAGCGTCCACGTCTTTACCAACCTTCCTATTGTCGATGTAGTGTGTCACAAAGGCAATACAGAGCTTTTCAAATAAGCTACTAATCTGCATGGCAGCTTGTGGAACCAGGTCAATGCATTTTCCTACAAGCTAGAAGGGAAAAACTTACACATCAGGCCTTTATTCCCTTCCCACAACGTAAGCATCTGACGAAAATTGATGGCCACTGTAAGTAAGTGTTTAATGTTCTTTGTCCCAAAATAAGGGGTGAAACACGGTGGTACGAATTTCTTCAGAATCTCACTAGCCAAGATCTCCATTGTAAAAGGTGATCTTTGAATACCCTTGATGGCCTACGCCGCCATTGTGCCTATGTTTGTACTCTTCATAGTCTCATTTTTCTTTCAAATCATTTCTCTAATTTCTTCTCAGGTTAAACCCATCATGGGCTCACCTCGAGTTATAGCAATGACAATTTCAATTTCTTTTCCCCCCATTGGGTTTTGTGGTTGAGAGCTACCTTCTACATTCAAAGCGTGATTGTCTCCAACGAGAGACAGAGGATATTGTAGTGGGAGATCTTGTCTTACTTTTTGTTGATTTTCTAAAAATTGACTCAGATTTTGATTATGTTCAGTTAAGTTTGCCATCTTCTTTTACATCTCCTTCTGTTGCTTCCTCATGACTTTTAGCATTGTTAAGAGGTTAGCATCCGCAGCTGGTGCTATGGGTGGGGGAGTGTAGACACCCCATTTTTGCACTTACATGATTAATCAACTCGTCAACCCGATTGTGACGATTCTCAATGATGGATGAATATTCCAATATTTTTTATTTGTTACTAGATATGTGTTAGAAATTTGGATGAGGTATCTCAAGGACGTAAAACTTTAGAAACCACGCTATGCTAAGAAAATGTGACCCAAAACATAGAAATCATCATTTTTCGACAAAAAAAAGTTTTACGAGAAAAATCACTAAAAGATGACCAAATTACAAAAATACCCCTAATATCAAAACATCCTTAAAGTGTACATTACGAATAGGAAAATCCTTTCGAACACATAAAATAACAAATTAAAATCAAATAAATCATTTCGCCAATTTTCACAAAATTTGACAAAATTACGAAAATGCCCCTCATAAGGTCCATGATCATTTCAGGCCGAAAACCCATAAGTGACACAAACCGATACTCTCATTGAATTCCTTGCGAAAAATTGATTTCAAAACATCCCAAAATGTCAAAAATTAATCTCTCAACACAAAAGTCCTCTTTGAGAGCAAAACGATAATTTTCCAAAGCTAAAAATTTAAAATTTTGAAATTAATAATCAAAACATTAATTAACATAAAGTGAAATCTTAATAAATTAAATTAAAATTTTTAAATAAATAAAACCAATTAATTAAGCTCATGGGCCAACTTTTAAGTGGTGGTCCATTTATTTAAGTGGGGCCCACCTGATATTTATAAAAGACCTTCCATTTGGGGTCCCAAAGAATTAAAAATATAATTAGGGGGTTTTTATCAAAAAACTAAAAAATACTCTTTCATTGTACATAAGATTCAAAATCCTAATTTAATAGACCTAATTAAACTTTAATTAAACAACTTAATCATATCTTGAAGAAACTTAGTCAAACTAAAAAACTCCCAAAAGTTCTATAAAAAGGAGCCTCTACAACCTAATCTCGCAGGTCAAGAAAACTCTAGGGAAAAGGGACCGAAAACTCTTCCCAGCCTTCCCAAAACCCTAAATTTGAAGCCCTAAGCCCCTATCTAATGCCTCAACCCCATTTTTTTACTCAAAAATCCTTAAAAAGCACCTAGAACATCTAGGAAATATTCAGATCTAGGAGTAGAATACCTCATCTCGAAGATCGGAAGCGGATCTAGTGATGAAGAGAAAAATAGGAAAACTCATGCGAGGAATGCACTCCGTCAGTTATGAGGGAATCAATCGTCGCAATCACCCGGGTAAGTTAGGTTTTTTATTTTATTTTATTTTTAGGTCATTTTTAGCAATGTAAATTTTGGGAAAAGTAAAGACCGGCGTTTGCCGAGTGGGATTGGTGCTTAACACCTTCCAATCCCTTAACGTGATCCCCAGACCCATAGTTCTTTTTCGTAGATTAGTATTGTTTATCTGTTTAGAGTCATGATTCAGTTCTTAGACCATAAAACTAGGTGGCGACTCCCAAACCACCAAAAAATGGATCCTCAACACGCGGATCGAGGGCACTTTCAAATAGTATTAACTTCAATTGTTCTACTGGATCTCACCATTGTTTCAATTGAAATTAATATGATGTGGTGTTCCCATGGACGACACCAAATTTGTAAAGGCGAATCCCGATGAAGACGTTGATGGATTCTACCTTATTAATCCAAAGTCGTTCCTTCCACCTCCCTGTAAGCACCGATGTGATACCTACCAAGAATTCTCTGACACTCAAGTTAAAGTTGCATAAGAATAAGAATTATAATTGATAAAACTCTCTCATTCCTCAATCGGCCAAAAGATCTTACTGCCTCTGTCAATTCTACTATTTATAGATCTTTCCTCCGAATTAGGGTTTCTTCCACTAACGGGATACGATCCCGGAGAATCCCCTGATTAGTAGGATTTTAAACAGAATTGGGATATTTGGGATTAGGTTCACTACTCCAAGGAGATCTCTGGACTTGACATGCGTAAATCAAGATTACAAAAATACTTAGACCAAGCCTACCTTGCTTGGCAGGCTAGCTTTTACGTAATGCTACTCGGCCTCTCCAGCTAGGTTTGACGCTTTCTATCTTGGTTTGTCCTACTGCTCGGAAGCGTTGGGAATGTTGACTTACACATAGTACCACTTAACCGGTGTGGACACGTGTATGACCTAGATAATCATACAATTATTACCTTCTACACAACGCATAATCATTCTGAAGTTTAAATCATGTAGATTTTTTTATATAATCTAGCATTTGAATAAATACTAATTAAAATAAATATAATTAAATAAATATAATAAGCAACAATCTATTGGTGAAATTATTTAACAAAGTAACCATCTCATCATACTTTTCCAAGTAAAATTCTCGTTCATTAACATACAATATGTAAATATATAATACATACAAGGCAATGTAATCGATAAGAGTATTGAGGAACAAGTCAATATATCGCCTTGGCTATGAAAAATTGATATTCCAATACTTAATCTCTGGTGTGGAAATTCCACTGTTATTATCTAATTTTGTGACTGGTCAGCATACCATGGGTGGGTAATCATTTATCTGGCTCAGACTAACCGTTTACCACGAACCTAGTATTGAATTCAACTAACGGTAAGATCGACCATTTGACGACTATAGACTCTTAGTGATTACTAACTAATCTCGAAGAAACTCCTCGCTTCTAAGCTTATCAAGAGACAACACATGTAAACCTCAAACTATCTCTATACTATACAAAGATTGTTTTTACATGCAAATGTTCCTTAGGAAAGAAGAGGAATTCCCAGATCTCATGAGCTATACTACTCTCTAAGGTATCCCATACTACCCAGGAGAATAAAACATCAAGTGTTATCCTAGATTGATCCGTCGTTTCTGGAAGTATATCAACTCATCATTCTTTACAGGTTTTCTACGACCATTTTCTACTAAACACAAAATAGTTTTGTTTTATATATATATATATATATATATATATATATATATATATACACATGGGTGGCTTTCACAGGCCCTAAAGAGAGCCAAACATTTTGCCAAACATTTTTCAAAACATCGGTCAGAAGTTCTAGAATGGGCTAATTTTTTGTGAGGATGATCTCTATGATGAGGAGATCATCCTCACCAAAAATCAGCCCGTTCTGAAACTTCTAACTCTATCAAAAGTGATTTACAAAAATTAAACGGTCCACGATTCTTCAACTTGTAAACTAAGGTTAGAAGTTTTGGAAATGAGCTAATTTTTTATGAGGATGATCTTTTCATCATAAAGATCATCCTTGCAAAAAATCAACCCATTCTGAAACTTCTAACCCATGTTTTGAAAAATGTTTGGCTCTCTCCAAAGCCTCCAAACGCTCTTCTATATATATAGTATATATAATTTCTTTATATCGAAAATACAAACAATATATGGTAGTGCCTTCCAATGACATCCATTTGTCAATCAATCCATCCATCAGTCATATCTCACATGGTTGTGGGAACGTGATATATTCATCCATTAATTATATCTCACATGGTCGTGGAAACATGAGATATCTATCCATCTATCTATCTTTTATGCATTGTGTGGCATACTCATTGCATAAGTCTGGATGTATTGTCCCATTAATCTGTAGAGAATATAAGTTCTTTCTATCAAAGTATACATTTTTTAGAAAGTGTGTGATTCTAAGGCATCAACCAATTCCATGTGATGGTCTTGGTTGCCTAGAAAAAACTCAAAAAATGCAATGAGATCATAACTAATTAAAACTGTGAAAATTTGCCTAAAGTGTTGGAAAAAGTGATTTTTCAAAGTTCTCAAATTGTAAAATGATTTTTTTGAAATGGAAGTCTAAAATAAATGTATTGACATCATGTAATTTTTGTAGCTTAATTCAAAGTAATGTAAAAAAGAATCAGGATTTGAAAATATGATAAATACATCGTAAATTACGTTTTGTTCTTGGAATCAAAAATTAGATTTTGATATGAAGAGATTTGGATTTTTAAACCATTCCCATTGTTTCCAAGTGAGAGGTAATTCCTTAATTTCATTAAAGAACTTAAACTAAAAATATTTTTAATGAAAATAAAATGTTGGAAAGTACACATGCTGGTGGAGAAAAATTGTCCTAAAAACAAGCTAAACTAGGCATTTCAACATAAAGTCGGTCAATTGAGGTAGGTCAAGTAATCGAACCCGAGAGCTATTGGGACGATAGCTTAGGCAACCGAGGTTGGTCTACTGAACTTTTCTTGGATCGAACGACTTGAGAGGTATGCATTATACAATCCTTTGTGGGAAGATGGGTGGGTCGACCAAGCATTGTTGGGTCAATCAAGCGTAATAGTTTTTCATATATATATTTTTATTTCTGTCCCAACTTGCCCACAATCCTTTTTAAAATTTTCTCTATTGGTTATGGTCATAAAACGAATACATCTATTCTTTTTCTGACTTTTAACACAAGATTTACAAGTTAAAAAAAATATCAATAATTGAAATCATCAAATCATGTATGGTTCTTTAAAGAATGTGCCCCTAGAATGAAACCCAAATCTAGTTCTTGGATGTAAAATAATTTTCTACTAAAACCTTAGTAATTAAAGGGTAGAAGGGGAGAGTTCTTACTTGTTTAGTATTTTTTACGATGCAATGGCTCCGAGACCAACTCCTAAAATCCATCTTTGTTCACTTTCGTTTTTCCTCTCCGATAAAAACACGATCTCCTTGGATCCACACGAGGGGAAACTTTTCTTTATTTTTGTCAAGTGTTGAATCTCATTCTACAATCATCAAATTGATTATTTTATCTTTAGGGAGGCTAAGGTTAGGATTTGTCTTTAGAGGAGAGAATGAAAAATCTGTAAATCTCTAATAAATTTGGTATTTATAGTGATTTAAGGATGTAAAAGTCATTTTCAAATTTATTTTATTTTTTATTTAAAAAGTCCATGTCCCGGGCTCTAATTTTTACAAACTTATAGTTGATCTTGGAAAATTTTTCGATACGAATCTAGTGGTATTCTCGGATTTTCAAATATCATTATCTAATAACGATTATTTCTAAATGTTCAAATTTTACCATCAATCAGAATTCCTCGAGATACGTAATGAATTTCTAAGACATCACAAGTATAGGTAGAAGGAACGATGATCTTGCACATGCTTGTAAGGTGAGGAAATATTTCATAAAGGGGAAGGCCATAGTGTGAGGTGCATAATTCGTATGGATGGGCATCAGGTTTATCAAGGCTTAACATAGAGTTATTAATGCTAGGAAGGTAACAGAGGAAAGCTAGTGGCAGTGATAAGATTAGGAGGTTCATGTGCCTCTAATTTCTATCCAAGGTATCATGGTAGTGGTATAAATAAGGGCTAGTTTAGGGTTCCTTTAACAACCCAGGGCCATACTACTGCTAGATTTATGTAAGAGTGGTTGTAGTATAGGACGTTCAACACATCATAGCAGGTTTGTAGGCACGTATCCATCAAAGACAGCTTATCTTTATTATTTTCACCAGAAGCATTTAGAGATATGTATAAGTGAAAGCGCCCTCGATCCGCGGGGTGCGCGGATCCGCTTTTGACCCTTGAGGTTTGGGAGTCGCCACCTAGTTATTACGGTCTAGGAACCGATCAATGACTCTAAACGGATAAAAACTAATCTAAAACCAAAAAAAAAACTGAATTCGGGGATCATGTTACGGGATTGGAAGGTGTTAGGCACCAATACCGCCCGGCCAAAGTCGGTCTCTACTAAATTCCCAAGTAAATTACATTGCTAAAACCTAGATAAAAAATAAATAAAAATAAAAATCTACCTTTCCGATGGCAAGGACTTGGTTCCCTCAGATTTGACAAAAAGAGCTCCTTGTACCGTGCTCCCTTGCTTCGTTCTGTTTCCGAATTTGACTTCGGATCTCCGAGGCAAGGTATCTCCTTATTTTTGAATCTAAACTCTTCAAGTTCGTTGAGGATTTGAGGGTGTTTTTAGAAGGCTTTTGGGTGTTTTCTAGACTAAAATTGAAGGAGGGATGTTAGCTAAGGAGTTGGGGCTCCAAAACTAGGGTTTATGGGGGGCTAGGGGAGCTTCTAGACCTACTTCTCTTAGGGTTTATAATTTGATCCGAAAATAGGGTGTGAGCACCTCTATTTATAGATGTTTTTAGGGGTTGATTTGGATAGAGTTAGTGTTTAATTAGAGATCTTTTAATTAGAGTTGTGTTTTAGTTTGACTTGTTTTAGGTAGAATTATGTTTTAATTAGAATTGTTTTAGGTAGAATTGTGTTTTAATTCAAATTGTTTTAGGTAGAATTGTTTTTTAGTTAGAACTCTATTAGATAGAGTTATTTTTTAATTAGAACTCTATTATGACTTTTGGTCTTATTTGATTGACTTTTAATGTTTTGACTTTAGTCTTAATTGATTGACTTTTAATATCTTGACTTCAGTCTTGCTTAATTGACTTTAATTTTGACTTTAGTCTCACTTGATTGACTTTAATACCATGACTTCAGTCTTGCTTGATTTACTTTTTATTTTTGGAGAACCCCTCTCTATTATTTTTTTAATTCTTTGGACCCCCAAATGGAGGGGTCCTTAAAGAAATATCCCACGAACCCTCAACAATTTTGCCTGAGAGTCCGATTAATCGATTTTTTAGGTTCAAAATTTTAAATTAATTTCATTAATGTTTAAATTTAATTATTTAATATTTTATTTATTAATTTCGAATTTTTTAATTATGAAAATTGTGAAATTACCGTTTTGCCCCCGGAGAGGACTTTTCACGTTTTAAGTCAGTTTTTAATGTTCTAGGATGTTTTAGAATCGGTTTTTCATAAGGAATTCAATGAGAATGTTGGTTTGTGTCATTTATGAAAATTTTTATATGAAATGATTGTGAACTTTATGAGGGGCATTTTCGTAATTTTGTCAAATTCTGTTAAAATTGGTGAAATGATTTATTTGATTCTGATTTGTTATTTTATGTGTTTGAGAGAGTTTTCCTAAGCGTAACGTAGGCTCTAGGGTTGTTTTGAGGTTAGGGGTATTTTGGTAATTTGGTAATTTTTAGTGATTTTTATCGTGAAGCTTCTTTTTGGTTTGCAAGATGATAATTTTTATGTTTCTGAGGTCGTATTTTCCTAGCGTAGCGTGGTTTCTAATGTTTTGTCAATTTGAGATACCTCATCCGGATTTCTGAAACAGATCTGGTAACAAAGTAAAGCAATGGAATACACATCCATCATTGGAAATCCTTGTGATCGGGTTGACGAGTTGATTAATCAGGCGGATGCAAAAATGGGATGTCTACAGATCCCCCTCTTTGGCAGAGGGTTGAAGCAAACTAGATAGCAAATCTATTTTGGTAGATAGTGCGATATCTGAATGCCAAAGCTAGTGACAGTTCATTTTGCAGCCTGATTTAGCAATTCGTCAGGGTGTTCGGATCCTTGAGGGTAAAGCTCTCCCCGAATTAAAAGGTTGTCAGGTCGTTGAGCGCAAACTCTCACTGACAGTGTCAGATCCTCGAATTTTAGAGAATTCTCCCTGACTAAAAAGAACAAGTGTGCAAGTGTGTGCACTGTGTGAAACTGAGTAAAATCTGAGCATAAACTAAGCATAACTGAGCATAAATTGAGCATAAAAAAATTGAATGTCTTACTTTACCTACCCTGGGCGAAAGAGTAATAAATAATTTTTTTTTGGAAAGTTTTACTCTACCTACTCGGGGTGAAAGAGTAATGAACTATTTTTTCTAGGAGTCCTACTCTACCTACTCGGGGTGAAAGAGTAATGAATTCTTTTTCGGGAGTTCTACTCTACCTACTCGGGGTGAAAAAGTAATGAACTATTTTTTCTGGGAGTTTTACTCTACATACTCGGGGTGAAAGAGTAATGGACTTATTTTCTGGGAGTTTTACTCTACCTACTAGGGGTGAAGAAAGAGTAATGAACTATTTTCGGGAGTTCTACTCTACCTACTGGGTGAAAAAGTAATGAACTATTTTCGGGAGTTTACTCTACCTACTCGGGGTGAAAGAGTAATGAACTATTTTTTCTGGGAGTTCTACTCTACCTACTCGGGGTGAAAGAGTAATGAACTACTTTTTCTGGGAGTCCTACTCTACCTACTCGGGGTGAAAGAGTAATGGACTAATTTCCTAGAGTTCTACTCTATACTCGGGGTGAAAGAGTAATGAACTATCTAAGTATAATCTGAGAAAAACCATCGGCGATATCTGACTAAGCATAATCCGAGAAAGCCCTCGGTGGCAACTGGCATAGTTCCGAGAAAGCCCTCGGCGGCATCTGAGCATAATTCCGAGAAAGCCCTCGGCGACATCTGAGCAAAATCCAAGATAACCCTTGGCGGCAACTGAGCAAAATCCAAGATAACCCTTGGTGGCATCTGAGCAAAATCCAAGATAACCCTTGGCGGAGACTGAGAAAAATCCAAAATAACCCTTGGCGGCAACTGAGCAAAATCCAAGATAACCCTTGGCGAAAACTGAGCAAAATCCAAGATAACCCTTGGCGGAGACTGAGCAAAATCCAAGATAACCCTTGGCGGAGACTGAGCAAAACTGGCAGAGGAATGAATGAATTTTGCAGAAATCTGATTAGAACGAAACGGAGAACGAATAAATCTGGAAGATAATGAATCTGGAAGAGAAATGATCGATTCCAAGAATGATTGGATCTGAAAAGAAAAAAAAAAAATCTGGAGACTGGAAGAATGTTATATCTCCTATGTGAGATCCGAAATGCTTTTGTTTGAACCTCAAGGATTTATCAAAAAAGTTTTAAAACCTGAATTTTTATTTCTTTCGAACCTCAAGAGTTTTTTGAAAAACTGTTATCAAGAGGGTTACCTTAAATTTGGGGTTGTCATTATCTCTTATGATTAACACTGCTTAAAAGCAAAATGCCTCTAGTTTGACAATGACCATGGCCTTGAAAATAATTAAACAAATCATAAAAAAAAGGCCCCTAGTATAAGGGGGAAAAGTTACATTAAAAAAAGAAAGAAAATGCCCCTTGTATGAAGGTTTGAAATAATTGATTACCACAGGCGCAATAAAGACTCAACTTTTTAATTTTGATTAATTTTATTAAAGGTTTTGAGTCAGGCTCAAGAGTACAAAATTATTTCCTTTCGAGACTCATAATAGAATTCACCTTTATCTCCATTGGTTCACTTAGGGAAGTAAACATTTTCAGATCAATCGTAGACAAGATACTTGTGGCTTCTGAGTCTATGCCGGGTTTAAGCTAAGTATTGAACTTGATTATTCGGACTTCTAATGTTTCAGCTGGGACCGCTCTCAACTTGGGATCTTTTTCTATTTTTCTTTGTTGCTCTAACTTTTGCCTAGATCGTCTTTTCAGGTTTTCAATTTAGCGAGCTTGCTCTAGCTTTTGCCTAGATCGCCTTTTCAGGTTTTCGATCTAGCGAGCTTTTTTTCTTCTTGGCTCTGATTGTTGCCAAAGTTGTCCTTTCAGATTTTCAACCTTGCGAGCTTGCCTTAATTTTTGCCTAAGTCGCCCTTTTCGGGTTTTCAACTTAGCAGGCTTCATCATTTTTTATCTTTTTATTTTTTTCTTGTCTCTGAACTTTTGGAGTTGCTGCCTGATCATGCTTTGCTATCTTCCTTGACTTTTCGCACGGTACTTAGGAGGACTTTTATAGGTAGGCTTAGGACTGGGTATAAAAAAGAAATGGATTTTGAGGCTCAAAAACCCAAATGCCCCTTGTGTGGCATTTCATTTAAACTTTTTTCTTGAATTTTCTTCCCCATTTTGGATGATATTTCTTTCTCTTTTAAATTTTTTTTTTTGATTTTTTTTTATTTTTTGTGTGGGGAAATAGATTTTTTTTTTATTTTGATGTGGTCGGGCCTGAAGTAACTTCTTAGGTTGCCTACGTACCGCAAAATTTTGGGATCAGACCAAAACGTAGTTCGAATCTTCCCTCCCCTAGGTTAGGTGATCGGGTTGAGAAAGAAAAAAGGCATCATTCATTTTTTTTGAAAATGCTACAAAGGGTTGAGAAAGGATATGTTGAACAGGGTAACTGGGTAATATGAGGATTGATTCGGCCAAAGATGACCTCCTTAAATGTAGTACCGCTTGATCTGGTCAAGGTTGGTTGGTTCTGGTAGTTCACCTCCATCATGATCTTGAAGTCTGACGACTTTTCCAGACAGTATTTCCTTAATGAATGAATTTCTCCAATTTAGACTTTCTCCTATAGTCGATGAGGAGTGTTCAATTTTCTTTGAAGTCTGATAGTTAAATCTTTGACTTGTAAATGGTGAGTTTTGACCTTCTTGTCAAATGCACAGGTGACTCTTCTTAGATAAGCTTGCACGTGGTACAGGCCTTTAACTCGTTTTCTTCGATCAAGTTTAATTCTTCATACTGCTGACGAACCCAATCTGTTTCTAACAAATGATTTTCCAATAAGACCCTGAGAGACGGAATTTTCATTTCAACTGGCAAGACTGCTTCCATGCCATACACTAAAGAGTAGGGAGTAGCTCCAATAGAGGATCGAATTAGGGTTCGATATGTCCACAGCGTGAATGATAATTTTTCTTACCAATCTCGATGTTATTGACTCATTTTCCTGATGATAGTCTTGATACTCTTACTAACTGCTTCAACCGTTCCATTGATCTGAGGACGGTAGGAGGATGATTTGTGATTCCGGATCTTCAACTTTTAACACGGAGTAATGATTTAAGCTTTGAAGTACGACCCATTATCAGAGATCAGTTCAAAAGGTATCCACATATCGATTGATAATATGTGATTTGCAACTCAAGATGTAGTAAGGATAGTGCTGATGTATTTTATAACATCTTCTTTGATTCCATCGATATAGACGAGTCAATATATAATCCGTGTTAGACAACACCCAAACTTGCACCTAACATATCCTCATAGGCCCACGTGAACAAGTCTTCGAAATTTCTAAGAAAATTCATTATCCCCTTGTGTTCTTCTGGAGATAAGATGGTTTCTATTTGAATCTCTTTAGGAATTTATTTCTGTTCCGAGGTCAATAACCTTTGCTTTCTTGAGCTCGACTCTTATCTTTCTTGTTCAGGAGAAAAATATATCCTTGAAGCTAGATTATTAGTTAATTCTTTAATGCGCTTGAGGTATTAAAAAATTTTCTTTATTCAATCAAATTCAGAAGGGACGACAGACACCTCTATAAACTCAATAAACTAACTCGACTCAATAGGAAAAGAGTAGACTCGATCTAAAGAAAATATGACATTGAAAAATTGGACTCGAGCTAACTCAAATAACTCATGAAAACTCAATACAACTACCCACAATGGGCTTGATTAGGACTGAGGACTGAGACATTGCTTACAACCAACAGGATTGAGGCACTATGATCTTCAAAGAACAACTGGATGATGTTGAGAAATTTGAGGTCATTTCTGACTGTTGACTTGATATTGACGTTTACTCTAACTGACCGGATTTACAACCCTAGGTAGACGATGGACGATTGAGCTTAGATACAATGATAACCCTTAAACCTCTTTGAAGGTGAATTTAACAAATTTCAGTGTCACCTCCTTGATAACATTTTAAATGAACCCTGAGATTTTATTGAATTTGGTGCACAAATCCATTAAAAATTCATCCATTCAATGATTATTCAGAAGAAAAATAATTATGTTGCACTCTTGAAAAATATTGGAAAATAATGTTTTTATTTCACAAATCTGATTATTTTTTGCAACATTTTTTGGTAGTTTTCCAAGGTCCATAAAAACTTTTCATGCAAAAATAGATCTTTTGCAAATTTTTCCTTTTTTTCTTTTCTTTTAGAAAACATTTTCTTCTGGAAAACATTTTTTTTTTAGAAAACATTTTTTTCTTAGAAAACATTTTTTTCTAGAGAATAACACTTTTTCTGGAAAACACTTCTTTTGGAAAATATTTTATTCTGGAAAATATATTTTCTGAAAAATGTTTCTTCTAAAGAAGCCTTCTTTTGGAAAATAATCTCCTTTTTTTTTTTTTGAAAAATATTTTCTTTTTCTTCTTTGAAAATTCGATTTCCATTTTGATTTAACTGGCCCGGTCCATCATGATTGTTGGATCGGGATGGACTGGGTCATTATTGTAAAAGAATGGACTCTTTACTGGGTCGGTGCACCCATTTTAATTTTCAAAAATAAAATTTCTTTGATCCTTGAGGACAATCATGCACTTTGATCTCAACATTCATATCACTCACAAACATTCATCCAACAACAGGCATTCATTCAATAAACAACCCGGGAACACCACGATAAGTTCGAGTCGTGACCTATGGGGAAGGTTTCTAGACTCTAGGCTTACTACGTGCAATGCATTTTTATCTGGCCACCCTTGCCCAAGCACACCTATATACCTTTCGATACGTGGTGACTTGGTTTGATATACCGTATAGGTGATAATCTAAAACCTCAATTCACTTCTCTGAAGCAAAAAACAGCCAGTTTGATCTCCAGTTGAGAGGTGGCGCACAATGCTGAGCAAGGGCCCACTTAAATACCTCTCGTCTAGAATAGACGTAGTCTATCCCCCTCGTACAGTAGGGTACAGCGGGGCAAGATCTTGCTTAGGCACCGATTTTGACCAAGAAGTGCAATTGATATACTTAATTTACCTTTTATACCTACGGGTACGAGTCAAGAGTTGTAGCTTTCATAAATGGTTTGGCATCCCACGAGGGGACCGACCACGTACTAGTACTACGTTGGCAATCGGGACATGTGACTGTGTGGCTTACAATAGGACAAAGGCTCAGGTCACCCCAGCATGGGTGCATCAATATGTCTCTCAGAATCACCTGATCAGACGGTATTGATGCCCCAGTTCGATATACCCTAAGGTACGTGACTGGAGTTGTGGGTTTCATGAATGACGTCGCATCTCCGAAGAGACCGGGCCACGCACTAGTGCCACGTTGGCTAAATGGGACGTGTAAGTGAGTAAAACATTAAACGTGCATGTGGTGTGTGCAAAACAGGGTGGGGTGTGCCCGGGACCTTTTTCAAACAAATGGGCCCATGGATCCAATCAAACCAATCATACATTTAATCAAAACCAAAATCATTCAAATCATATGAATATTCAATTAAGATCACATTATTCCCATCACATAAGCACATTAACATTACGATCAACATCAATCATGTATTTCAAGCAAGATCATGGTAAATTAATCAATAAATATGGCATATGATAATGATCAAACAAACATTGCAATAGGCATAATTTTTAAGGTCCAATCAATGGTCACTTTTGGGTGATCCAAAATAAATCGAGATTCCAATAGGTGTTGCATTGATGATAGAATGACAATGGTTGAGATGAGCTCACTCTCAAGAACATTAATTGTGCCAACATTAGATAAATTCAGATTTTCTATGAATTAGGAAAATACAATCTGAATTTGCATCGATGATATCTAAGGCTCCCGATAACTAAATCGAGTGAACTCAAGTTCTAAATTAATCTACTCAATGAGATCTACATTTTATTAATAGGTGTCCAGACTTAGTTCTCACCAGAATGTTCTGTAAAAACGTTTTAACGTTGCTGTCCCAACTTTCATTCAGAAATAATTCCAGATTTACAGATTGAACTTGTATCGATGATATCTAAGGCTTCCGATAACGAAATTGAGTGAACTCAGATTCTAAATTAATCTACTCGACGAGATCTATGTTTTATTAAGAGGCTCCTAGACTTAATTCTCACTAGAATATTCTCTAAAAAAGTTTTAACATTGCTGTCCCAACTTTCATTCAGAAATAATTCCAGATTTACAGATTGAACTTGCATCGATGATATCTAAGGCTTCCGATAACGAAATTGAGTGAGCTCAGATTCTAAATTAATCTACTCGACGAGATCTATGTTTTATTAAGAGGCTCCCAGACTTAATTCTTACTAAAATATTCTCTAAAAATGTTTTAATATTTCTGTCCAACCTTAATCATTCCATCATTTTCATAGGTAAATTTGAATCTTTCATTATTTAGGGGTCATCAAAAAGTGATCCTTAATTGGAAAAAAATGCAATACCCAAAATCATCTACAATCAAGACAAAAAATAAATAAACAGAAAAAATAAATAAAATAAATCCAACTAAATAATAAAAAAATCTAGGTCATCTTGGCAATGCTCCCATACTTGGGGTTTTTCAAGTTTGATCCTCAATAGTCCCCAGCGGAGTCGCCACTGAAAGCGCCCTCGATCCGCGGGGTGCGCGGATCCGCTTTTGACCCTTGAGGTTTGGGAGTCGCCACCTAGTTATTACGGTCTAGGAACCGATCAATGACTCTAAACGGATAAAAACTAATCTAAAACCAAAAAAAAAAACTGAATTCGGGGATCATGTTACGGGATTGGAAGGTGTTAGGCACCAACCCCGCCCGGCCAAAGCCGGTCTCTACTAAATTCCCAAGTAAATTACATTGCTAAAACCTAGATAAAAAATAAATAAAAATAAAAATCTACCTTTCCGATGGCAAGGACTTGGTTCCCTCAGATCTGACAAAAAGAGCTCCTTGTACCGTGCTCCCTTGCTTCGTTCTGTTTCCGGATTTGACTTCGGATCTCCGAGGCAAGGTATCTCCTTGTTTTTGAATCTAAACTCTTCAAGTTCGTTGAGGATTTGAGGGTGTTTTTAGAAGGCTTTTGGGTGTTTTCTAGACTAAAATTGAAGGAGGGATGTTAGCTAAGGAGTTGGGGCTCCAAAACTAGGGTTTATGGGGGGCTAGGGGAGCTTCTAGACCTACTTCTCTTAGGGTTATAATTTGATCTATAAATAGAGGTGCTCACACCCTATTTTCGGATCAAATTATAAACCCTAAGAGAAGTAGGTCTAGAAGCTCCCCTAGCCCCCCATAAACCCTAGTTTTGGAGCCCCAACTCCTTAGCTAACATCCCTCCTTCAATTTTAGTCTAGAAAACACCCAAAAGCCTTCTAAAAACACCATCAAATCCTCAACGAACTTGAAGAGTTTAGATTCAAAAACAAGGAGATACCTTGCCTCGGAGATCCGAAGTCAAATCCGGAAACAGAACGAAGCAAGGGAGCACGGTACAAGGAGCTCTTTTTGTCAGATCTAAGGGAACCAAGTCCTTGCCATCGAAAAGGTAGATTTTTATTTTTATTTATTTTTTATCTAGGTTTTAGCAATGTAATTTACTTGGGAATTTAGTAGAGACCGGCTTTGGCCGGGCGGGGTTGGTGCCTAACACCTTCCAATCCCGTAACATGATCCCCGAATTCAATTTTTTTTTTGGTTTTAGATTAGTTTTTATCCGTTTAGAGTCATTGATCGGTTCCTAGACCGTAATAACTAGGTGGGGACTCCCAAACCTCAAGGGTCAAAAGCGGATCCGCGCACCCCGCGGATCGAGGGCGCTTTCAGTGGCGACTCCACTGGGGAATTTAGTAGAAGGCTTTTGGGTGTTTTCTAGACTAAAATTGAAGGAGGGATGTTAGCTAAGGAGTTGGGGCTCCAAAACTAGGGTTTATGGGGAATTTAGTCATTGATCGGTTCCCCAGTGGAGTCGCCACTGAAAGCGCCCTCGATCCGCGGGGTGCGCGGATCCGCTTTTGACCCTTGAGGTTTGGGAGTCGCCACCTAGTTATTACGGTCTAGGAACGGATCAATGACTCTAAACGGATAAAAACTAATCTAAAACAAAAAAAAAACTGAATTCGGGGATCATGTTACGGGATTGGAAGGTGTTAGGCACCAACCCCGCCCGGCCAAAGTCGGTCTCTACTAAATTTCCAAGTAAATTACATTGCTAAAACCTAGATAAAAAATAAATAAAAATAAAAATCTACCTTTCCGATGGCAAGGACTTGGTTCCCTCAGATCTGACAAAAAGAGCTCCTTGTACCGTGCTCCCTTGCTTCGTTCTGTTTCCGGATTTGACTTCGGATCTCCGAGGCAAAGTATCTCCTTGTTTTTGAATCTAAACTCTTCAAGTTCGTTGAGGATTTGAGGGTGTTTTTAGAAGGCTTTTGGGTGTTTTCTAGACTAAAATTGAAGGAGGGATGTTAGCTAAGGAGTTGGGGCTCCAAAACTAGGGTTTATGGGGGGCTAGGGGAGCTTCTAGACCTACTTCTCTTAGGTTTATAATTTGATCCGAAAATAGGGTGTGAGCACCTCTATTTATAGATGTTTTTAGGGGTTGATTTGGATAGAGTTAGTGTTTAATTAGAGATCTTTTAATTAGAGTTGTGTTTTAGTTTGACTTGTTTTAGGTAGAATTATGTTTTAATTAGAATTGTTTTAGGTAGAATTGTGTTTTAATTCAAATTGTTTTAGGTAGAATTGTTTTTAAGTTAGAACTCTATTAGATAGAGTTATTTTTTTATTAGAACTCTATTATGACTTTTGGTCTTATTTAATTGACTTTTAATGTTTTGACTTTAGTCTTAATTGATTGACTTTTAATATCTTGACTTCAGTCTTGCTTAATTGACTTTAATTTTGACTTTAGTCTCACTTGATTGACTTTAATACCTTGACTTCAGTCTTGCTTGATTTACTTTTTATTTTTGGAGAACCCCTCTCTATTATTTTTTTAATTCTTTGGACCCCCAAATGGAGGGGTCCTTAAAGAAATATCCCACGAACTCTCAACAATTTTGCCTGAGAGTCCGATTAATCAATTTTTTAGGTTCAAAATTTTAAATTAATTTCATTAATGTTTAAATTTAATTATTTAATATTTTATTTATTAATTTCGAATTTTTTAATTATGAAAATTGTGAAATTACCGTTTTGCCCCCGGAGAGGACTTTTCACGTTTTAAGTCAGTTTTTAATGTTCTAGGATGTTTTAGAATCGGTTTTTCATAAGGAATTCATTGAGAATGTTGGTTTGTGCCATTTATGAAAATTTTTATGTGAAATGATTGTGAACTTTATGAGGGGCATTTTCGTAATTTTGTCAAATTCTGTTAAAATTGGTGAAATGATTTATTTGATTATGATTTGTTATTTTATGTGTTCGAGAGAGTTTTCCTAAGCGTAACGTAGGCTCTAGGGTTGTTTTGAGGTTAGGGGTATTTTGGTAATTTGGTAATTTTTAGTGATTTTTATCGTGAAGCTTCTTTTTGGTTTGCAAGATGATAATTTCTATGTTTCTGAGGTCGTATTTTCCTAGCGTAGCGTGGTTTCTAATGTTTTGTCAATTTGAGATACCTCATCCGGATTTCTGAAACAGATCTGGTAACAAAGTAAAGCAATGGAATACACATCCATCATTGGAAATCCTTGCGATCGGGTTGACGAGTTGATTAATCAGGCGGATGCAAAAATGGGGTGTCTACAATAAGGCACACAAATACATCACAGAAGAAATTATCCAACGAAGACGTTTCAACAAGGTGTAGGAAGCCTAATCTGTTTACGATCAGTCATACAATAAGCCATGGATTGTCACTGATAATTGAAAAGCTCGGGGCTTATGCACTCCCACAATGAGGTTTAGTTATGAAAAGGATGCCTATTAGGAAAACATCGATTTTACCAGGTATTATCTACATTAAAAAAAGGGTAACTATAGATAATTTAATTTTATTACATGGCTTGTTCAATAAAGTAAGTAGTAATAGTAATAAAAGTTAAGAGGGTGAGTTGAGGTGTGGGCTTGCATGTCAATATTCGAATTATATTGAAACTCACATTATTTATAAGGAAACACAAGGTAAACAAGGACATGGGGTTTGATTTAGCTTATTGGGGACTAACAATTCCCACCACATAAACCAATAAATTGCTTTGGGGCTTAATCAGGCCAACCCAATTTGTCAGTTGAGCTGACTTTACAAATAGGATCAAGGGACCAACTATAGTACCGAGCAATTATATTGCTCGGGGGCTTAGGTCACACTCATGATAAGGGTTCCACGTGATCCAATTTTTTATTAAAATTCACTCAATGCAAATATAATTTTGTGATTTTAAGGGGTGCACAAAAGTGAATCTGACAATATTGTTGATCGGGTACACAAAAAGGAACCCTGATCTCATTGTTGGGAATGCAAAGAAGAATCCCAACCTTGTTGTTGGTAGGTCGATGCACAAGGTGGAAATCTAATCCACTGAGTTAAATGAAACACTTGGAAGGCTCAATGTAAGTCCCATTACTAAGATAAAATAGTTAATTTACACTTGTGGCTTGGTCCGAGTATAATTAATCAGGAACTTGGACTTGGGTATTCCTTAAGAAGGTAGTAAAAGTAGGATATTAATAAGTATATGGATTTATTTAAATTGTTAGTAGGAGATCTACGTTATATTATCAGATTTCAAGTGGCATAAGGATTTTGCTTTAAATATTTTTAATTAGGCTTATGTTAATAATAAAGATGATTATCTTTTGATCTATTTCGTACTATCGAATGGTAGTTCGGTTCATTGAGGGAACTGAACCCTATTATCTTATGTCAAACATGATTAAAAAGGCAAGGTAACTCAATTTATTAAGATAACCGAGCCCTACTCATATGAGGTTGAATAGGTTTAAGAAGGTGAAGTCTCGGTTCATTGAGGGAATCGAGTCCTACTCATATGAGGTTGAGTAGGTTTAAGAAGGTTGACACTCAATTCATTGAGGGAACCAAGTTCTATTCCTGAGGTTGAGTAGGTTCAAGAAGGTTAAGGTTCGGGTCAATGAGGGAACGTAGCTCTATTCTGATGAAAAAACAAAAATAGAATGGATAAGTAAGACAACTCAATTCAAGGAGGAAATTGAACCCTACTCTTGATATTGAGTACGTTAGAGAAAGTTTAAGCTCAATTCATCGAGGGAATTTGACCTAGTTGGTGGTGGGTCGGTCATACATAAAATGGAGTCCAATCTATTTTAGTCGGTCGACACACAAAAAAGACTTAGTTCATCCCAAGGAACTAGGTTTGACCCTTAATTTGATCAATTTATTAGATGAAAAATCTTGGATCATTCTGAGATCTAAATTTAAACTACAATGAAGATCAAATTTATAAAAAATAAGCTTAGGAGCTTAAAAATCATACTAGTTCGAAAATCAAAGATGATACTCACTTAGGTCAGAAGTATTTCTGGAAGGTGGATCTCAATACATCAATTTCCACCTTTGGAAAGGAGTTATGTAGAAGGATAAAATTATGTCCCATCTGGACCGTTCATTTGCACTATTAACACGTATCCCAAGGAGAACAAGTGACATCATTTGAAGATGACTATCATATTAAGGAAGAATATCAATTTAAGAGGATTCTTCTCCTTTTATATAATTATTAATTTGGATAAGGGGTAATAGGGTCAATTATAATTTAACTAGGATTATGATTTTTTTAGGATTTTTCTATTTAAAGGCTTTCATGCCATTGTAAAAAAAGGAGGGAGACCGAGGTAAGAAGGTTAAGTAATAAACTCAATTTATAGTAAAACGGCTTCCCGAGCCCATGGACGTAGGCACGTTTGCCTAACCACGTAAAAAACCCTTATATATTTATTTTCCATATTTTTTTTATTATTCTATGGATTTAATGATGAAATTGTAATCGAGGTCGATTTATCACAAAATTGGCCTTTGCAATATTCATATATGACTTTTACCCAAATTTCAAGTGGATATATATAGCTCATTGTGAGTGTGGACAAATTTCGGGTAAAATTTTTATTGTGAATTTACAGTATTAAACTCAGGTAAACAGATATTTGGGTTGGATAGGACGCATATCCATAAGTGACTCTATAGATATTTAAATAAAAATAATTGCGGATAAATTTATCCGAATTCTTAATTAGATAAAAAATTTGTACCTATGCCCGAAGAACTCGGGTAGGATGAGTCAGGTAAGCATATATTATCTGACCCATTGCCAACCCTACGTCTAACCCCCTAACTCCTTACAAGTATTATAATTTATTTCCTAATTTGAATCAAAATCTTTAAGTTTTTGTTGAAATGTTTTTTGTCTAACCTCACCCAGGATTGTGATGATGCTAATTTTGGTCCATTTGAAATTTGATTTTTAAGATCTTTAATTAGAAACCCCAAAGGGTTGGATCATTGGCAATTTTGGACCAATAAGTGGTCAATGCCCATAGGTCATCAGTTCGATACCCAATAAGAGCATTAATTTCTCAGGGATCACTCACGAGGCCGCACCCTCACTTACTTGGTGCAGGTGTTGCATGTACCTCGAAATTAATCCTTAGGCAAGATCATGATCTATAGATTGGGCAAAGCTCAGATACACGCCTGACTCCCTGTCTACCGAGATAGCTGATTATTTAAAAAAAGAAAAAAGGAAAACGATCTTCAAGTAGAACATTTAATTCCTCTTTAACGTGTAGATTCACAAAGGGTTGAATTGAAGGCAAAGAACAGAGAAGCTCTAGTCCCAAGTCCATATGGATGAGCAAAAGAAAAAAGTCCAAATCCATCCGGTGTGTTCCTTTAAAGAATAAATTAAATGGGAATTGCAATGAGTCCTCTGTATCTGTGTTCATGAGGAAAGGATATTCTGAAAACTATTTAATAACTGTGTCAAAACCTTAGACCCAGATCTAACCTGTTTATTAACAGGTAAGATGACACGACCCATTTAACCCATTTGATAAATAGGTTAGATTATGTCATGTTCACATCGATGCACTAACCTGTGAACAAGACACGATTAAAATGAAAAAAATCTGTTAATTAAAACTGTGTAATTTTTGAAAAGCACCTAAATATTTGTTGATATCTAAGATACCTCCTACTTTTCGATACTTAAATGAATTATATTGTATGACCGTCAACTCAACACATTAATAAAACGGATCAAAACAGGGTTGATGTCTTAATTAACTTGGACACGAGTGGGGCTGGCAATGAACCGATTTTTAGCCGGTACCTGATTTGATCAGAAAAGGTTGGATTTGGATCTGAATTTTGGGGTCTCGGATCTGATTTGGATGAAAATTTGAAGATTCCATTCCCATAAATTTTTGAATCGATTTTGGATTAACTCCAATCCGAATCATAGTTAGTAATTCTTTAAATATATAAGTCACGAATTATACCAGAATTTTATGAATGATGCACAAAACGATTAAAACTTCCATCTAATTCAATTTCTATTAAAAATTCTCATCTCTTTGAATCTTTTCGAATTGTTCACGATTTATTCTTTTTCCGAATTAAACAAATCAAAAATACTTTA
The DNA here is from genome assembly GCF_017979445.1 of Akebia trifoliata. Taxonomy (NCBI): domain Eukaryota; kingdom Viridiplantae; phylum Streptophyta; class Magnoliopsida; order Ranunculales; family Lardizabalaceae; genus Akebia; species Akebia trifoliata. The sequence goes on from NC_141382.1 coordinate 24,706,370, forward strand.
AGCAATAAGTGTTAAAAGCACAAATTAACCCATATTTTTATAATAAAAGAATTTAATCTTAATGTCGCATGATAATATTTTTATTTTTCTCTCTTTACACATAAAGGTTTATCATTAGACAATCACTAATCATTGTTTGCTATCGACTCTCATGATTATCAATCAACAATTAATTTTTTCACTCCTTTTACATATCTTCTCTGTTATAGAATTTTTTGAGTCTTTGTAACTCAATTAATTCAGATAGTATGGACTTTGCATTATGAAGATTTGTATTAACAATATGATTAACTATAAGAAAAAAAATATATTCTTGATTTTAAATTTTTTCTAGATATGTTATTTTAGAATAAATATTAAAATGGAATGTGTGTAAAAGTATCCAAGTCGAATTATATCCAAACCATTCTCGTATCGCATTTTTGCCATTCTTCAAAATTTTTATCGAATTTTTAAACGAACTACTAAATATATATTCTGAATCATCCTCGAATTAATCCCGTAACAATTTTTTGCCACACACCGAATTACTAACTATGATCTGAACAGCTGTTAGATCCTTCTTAATCAACGATTGAGATGTAAAAGGAAATAAATGGTTTTTTTTTTTGTTGAGGTGTTTCTCTCAAGGATTTTATTTTTAATTGGGATGGGATTTGTTGTATTCCTTATGATTAGTTCCTTGTTGTAAGGTCTTGCGAGGTTGGTCATCTATACTGGACTAATTCTAATTTTCTTTTATGAATGAATTGCTGTTTATAAAAAAAAAAAAAAAAATTATGCTCGTTTCTCTCTCAACCGAACCAATATATCGTGCACCAGGTAATCCTCCCTCTTCATCCTCTCTCTCAAAAATTATTTTCAATAGCTACCTAGAACTCTCTTCTTTTTCAAGTCAGATTCACTTTTCATCTCTATTAATTTAGTTGCAACTTTGCTTTCTCTAAGCTGAACTAGTTCGTGCAACACTTAGAATCCCTCCTCCTCTTTATCTCTCCTTAACAAACTTTCTCAAACCCCATTGAAACCTTAAATTTTTCTTTCCCACCACATCGAAGCCCTAGATTTTTTTCTCCCAAAATTGATAAACATCTTGTTGTCTCTCTTCGATTTGTTGACAGGTCGACACAATTACAATCCAAAAACTATTAAACTCAATCCAAACCCGTAACTCTCGTTTTTGAGTCACGTAAGAATTGCACCCATGATAAAGGAAGGCTTCTCAAGCAACTAATTCCAAAATGGGAGACCGAATGATCAGAAATCTTCTCATTAAAAACGAGTACCCAATTTTAAAATTAAATGCAACAAGGAAAACCTCCAAAAGATTTGTGACAAACAATGCCCATTATTACAAATTTATAATGCTTTTACATTACATTTGGAACTGAAGGTTTTGAAGGTATCTAAGAAACCCAATTTAAATACCATTTGAATTGAGAGACATTAATAAAAACTCACAATCCTTCCATCTCCAACATTTCACAGCAGTTGGTCCCCTCAGTCATGGATGATAGAGTGAATCAGAATAGAGGCCTCATCAGCTGCTGGAGCGGCATCATCTGGACAAAATTTATTTATACAAAGTTATTAAGTTAATGGATACTTAAAGCTGAGGTTACCTCCAAACACAGTAACACACACGCGCACACGCATGCACAGGGACAGAGAGACAGAGAGAGAGAGAGAAAGATAAGCTCTTTGGATACAGAAGAATTAATAAGATGACATTTGATGAAAGGAGGATTCGATCCCAGCCGTCCATTGAACTGATTGCAAAACCCTCTTAACCTAGGTCCTCTCTAGACTAGGGTAAATGACCTAAATGCCCTCATCATCAACCTTTAGCCGAAAAACCCCTTTTATTTTATCCCCAAAATTAAACCATTCATCTTCAACCGTAAGCTTCTATATATCTTCTTCAACCTTCAAACCTCAAGAAAAAGATTAAGATTTTTTTGAAAAAGGAGGAGGATGGACTTTTGTGTAGAAAAATGAAGGGTCTTTTTTTCAATCCATTGAATGAAGATAAGGTTCAATAATTTAATCTAGAAGTTAACAGCTTGAAGATGACATTTTCTAAAGACAAACACCGGGGTTTTGGAGGTTGAAGAAAAGCGCATTTAAGTAATTTTATGGGGATTTAGTTATATATATATATATATATAAGCTGATCTCCTCCTCTTTATTCACATAATCACATACTTGTATTATTTAATAGATATTTTCACTACTTGAAAGAAAAGAAGAAGAAAATTAAAGAGAATACCTGGAAGGGATACAGGAAAACTGGAGACAAGGGTATTAATGATTCCACCACCACCACCCTGATCTTTTTTTATCTTCTTCATCACTTGTTCTTTTCCCTCATCATCAACCTCTTCTTCTTCTTCATCAACATTATTATTCTTGTCATTCGCTTCTTCTTCTTCTTCTTCTTTACCTTCCTTTTGATTGAAAAAGTTGGAGATGAGATTGTTGATGACACCACCACCACGCTTTTTTTTCTCTTCCTCCTCTTCTCTCTTTCCTTCATCTCTAACTTCAGCTTTTTCTTCATAAACTTCATTACCTTTGGAACGCAAAGGAGAAACCAAGTTGGATATGCAATGGTTTATGAGACCCCCACTTGCCTTATGTTCCCCTTCTTCTTTGACTTCCTTAGCTTCTCCTTCTTGACCATTCTCTTCTCTTTGATTCAGAGTCAAAGAAGGCTCCAACCTCTCACTCTCGATCACACTATCTTCCATTTCTTTTTCTTTTTTTTTTCCTTAAAACGTGATTTCTTCTTTCTTTTGTGTCTTATAAACTATAATAAAAGGAAAATTTGCTTCTCATCTGGATTTATACATAAAGATATATATAGATATAGGATGTAGAGCTAAGAGACAAACGTTCTCGTTTCAAAACGAGACTCTTACTTTCACGACACGTACTTCCTGGTTGTCGTCTCTTTTGCATCGCAGAGAAATCTTGGCCATTTGAACGGAGGCACGTGTCGTCTTCTTAGTGCATCTTTGAATGGCTCGCACATCTATATAAGGTCGGTTGAGTAGTATTACTTTTTCTGTTTTATATTATAGTAAAGGGCGTATAAGCTGGATTGACGCAACAGTAACCTTATCATGGGTGGGCAGGTTTTAAAAAAGAGTAGGTGACGTGGTATGATTTAGGTGATTAAAGAAGGTTTACCTCGCGTCTTTGCCACGTGGCAAGTTGTAGAGCCAAATTTTACCTTTAATAGGCCAGGGATTCTTTGAGTATACCTCGAAACATTTTAAAATCGCACGGCTTAAAACAATCTACCATGTCTCTGGAATGTCTGCTTTTAGATGTTAGGTTCATCAAGATGTGCCGTTTTTAATTTCTTGAGCCATGCTAAACTGATTAAAAAAACGCTTAATATATTTTTCTTCTCAAGAAACACATAAATAAATAAAAAAGTGGTTCTACACGCATTCATGCCAGTTGACTGAATTTGAGTGTTTTTATCATCTTTATCTTTTCAATAATGTTGAATAAACAAGATTTTGATATGTGGTTGGGTATGCGGCAAATTAATCAATATCTCAAAATACTGATTTATCTACATTTTTTTTCAAGTATTTATCTCAATTTTTATTCTTATTTTTTTTTTATATTAAATAAATAATAATATAAATCCCGAAATATCACTTACATATTTTTCCATATTAATTAGACTTAATTATGTATAAATAATTGTATTTGTTAAAATTTTTTGATTATGTGTGTTCATTGTGTAGATTAAATATCAAACCATCAAACTAGGCCCCAAAATCAGAAACTAGACATTGTATTTCAGTTTGAAGGACCAATCAAGCATCTTAACCAAATCTCAAGACCAAGGGTTTTAATGCAACCGCGACGCGGTGGACATCGACTGGAATGCCCTAAAATCGTGGGAATGTGCTTTACATGTGATTTTATCCGTAATAATGAAGAGTGTTAAGAATGAATTCTTCTAGAATCTAGAATTTTTTATAAATACACCATTTCTCAATGTAGAAATGATCTTGGGCCCTCTTCTTTTAACCTAAGGTCCTTGGCCTTTTTTCTTATATTTTCTATTTTTAGCTTTGGTTTTTCATTAAAAATTTGTAATCCTTGTAAGTGAGAGAATGAGAAGAGATTGTAATTATCTTTATCTAATGAAGTAAGGCTTGTTCTTCTCTATCTATCTTTCTCTATCACTTATAATGATCTTAGGCTAATCTTCCCTCAATTGGAGAGTGGAGAAGCCTAGAGTAAGATTACTTTGATGTATTTAGTTTCTTTATCTTTTAATTTCCTTTAATGTTTATGAGTTATCTTGAAGGCTTGTCCACTCTTATGAATTAAGACTAGAGATGAATCCTTACACCTTTTATAACCTAGATTATTCATTCTTAAATTATATAAAGATGTAACATGCTTAATCTAGATATTTGGTAGTAAGAGATTCACACATTAGAGAGTGAAAGAATTCTACTATAGTATTCTTTAATTTGATTTTATTTTGTTAAATCTTCTGATCTAAAGAACTAATATCAAACCCTTATAATTAAATTATCAAAGAGATTAGGAATTAGATTTTGACTTAATATATTGTTCTAGGTGGATCCTTTTCTAATGGTATTTTCCTCTATAGTTTTAATTTTATTGTACTTTCTATTAGTTTAATTTTCAATAAGTTTTATTTTATTTTGGTTACATAAAAAATACAAAAACAAATTTATTTGTTGGCTTAGATTAATTTTATAATCTTAACTTGAATCTACCCTATTTTTCTTGGGTTCGATCCCTTACTTGTCCCACAAGTCAAGAAAATTTTACAGATATATATATATAATAGCTTTTATGGGAAGGACAACGATAATCCCATTACAGATGTGGCAAAGACACATAATTGCACATCTTTTTCCTGTGTATCCTAATAAAAAGATTTATGGTTTTGTGCTCTTTCACTACTACAAAAAACGTTTTAACAACACCTTGATTTTTTTAAATAGAAATCTATTTTATAAAAATAAATATCTATGGTCTAAATTTTTGCAAGATGGAAACGCACCAAATAACATTTATTATAGACATCGGGTTTGAATGAAAATTATGGGTTTCATAGTTAAAATCTAAAAGTTGGGGTGCCAATAATACTGTAAACACCCCAATTTGAACGGGCCCTTACTCGAAAGGGCCCAAAAATTTTGATTTTCCAAATAAATGGGCCAACGAGCCTTAAGGGCCCAAGTCATTGAAAAGTAACATTTTGATCGAATCAAGATCCCTAAGACCTCTTAATGGTTTAGGGGGCCCACCAAAAGGACTTGGCCTACCTTACGTTTTCCCAATATTCGTTGCTCAGCTTCCAAAACAAAAAATGTCAAATTTTCGATAAAGTTCACCAACGGGCCTAAAAAGTCTAATTTGCCAACACGTGGCATTTTATCAAACTAATGATTTCCAAAACCTCAAAAAAATAAATAAAATTAAAAAAGAGACTTGGGACGCCTACCACCTCCTCTACCCTCCACCGCTCCACTTCTAAATCTGAAAATACCCAGCTCACCTAAGGCCCATAAACCCTCAATCCTCTAAAATTAATCTCTCACCTTCCCCCCTAACCTAAATTCAATCCCATATCATCTAAAAACCTAAAATGTAACCCTCCAAAATCCAATCCAAAATGATCCCAATCAATTCCTAAAACCCAAAATCTTTCCTAAAACCCAAATCCAATGCTCCTAAGCCAACAAGACATTATCCATATCCAATTCATTATCCAACCCACAACCCTAACCTATAAACCATCATCTACATCAACCAATCACTCTTTTGTCATCAAAAGGTGACACATGTCATCACCCCTTCTCACCTCCATCATCAAACCACCCACCCCATCACTTTTCTTTAAAAAATTAACTACCCACATCACCTTTTCTCTTAAAAATCACATCAACCCACACCCTCTCCTAACCTATCCTCATTACTTCCAATAAACCTCCATTCTCTTAAATCAAACACCTCCAACCCATACCTCTCCCTAATCGACCTTCATAATTCCCTAACCCCTATTATCTCAAATCAAACACCTCCAACCTACACCTTCCCTAACCTATCATCATCACACCTCCCCTAACCTACCATCATCATTTCCTACAAACTCATCTCTACAATTTAAACCTACACCTCTCCTCTCAAATCAAAACATTCATTCTCTTCCATCAATTAAACCTAAACCCCTAACCTCAACACATCTTGCCACATGTCACCATCTCTTTCACCCTCCCAACCCCCGCTCTTACACCCTTCATTCTCTTAAATCAAACATCACTCAATCAATCAACTACCTTCTTAAATACCCATCATCTCACCTCACCAAATACTCTACCCAAATGATTTGAGTAAGATCCAACCCATTTGGATCAAAACACAACCCATTTACCTCCATTACATAATTATCCCTCTCCCAACTCCTAATTTCATACCCCCCACCTTTAAAACATTTGCCATTCTCTACTTTCCCACACTTTACCCTATTATATCCCTAAGGTAACCTCTCAACATCTATAAATACCTTCATCTTCTTCCAAAAAATGGTTACCCACTATCACTAAAAAATCTTACCAAGTCTTACCAATTATCTCCACCAAGTCTCATAAAAAAATCACTATACTCCACTCAACTCTCTCATCATCTCTTCTCTATTCCTTCAATCATACAAAAAGTGACATTTTTCTAAATCACTAAGAACTCAAGAAGAATTTAAGAAGAAGAAGAAGAAGAGGAAAAGAAGATTGAAGCTTCAAGATGGGTCCACAGAACCCCCCCTCTCTCTCTATCCTCTCCTTATCCCTCTTTTATCATCCCCCTCATCTTTTTTAATTTTCGTTTTAAAAAACCTCTAAGATGTGATGTTTTCCCTCCCCTATCTCTAGTAGATCGGACTTTGGTTCGATTGAAAGTATAGGGGTTGTAACCACTTAAAAAGAAAAAAAATCAATTTAATCCTTTAAATTGTTTTAAGGCAACCGATATTCGGGTTCTTTTCGACTTATGAAAATTGATCCGTAATTGAAGCCAACACTTTTCAAAGATGTGACATTTTCCAAGGGTAATGCATATTCAAATCATCTCCATCAATAAGATGATCCTTGTAAGCCAAAGCCAATAGCAAATCCCTACTTGGGGTACACATTATCAATACGTGACACTTTATTTTTCATATTTTTTTAATCGAAATGATCGAGTTGAGTTGAGGTTACCACCACATGGTGGAGAGAAAATGGTGCATAACATCTTCCCTTTTCTCCAACTGAGCCGTTTACCCCGATCTCGAGGTTGAACGGTACTTTATCCATTGAGAGTCACTACGTGCCAACAATGTCATTTTTTTCGAAAAATGTATATCGGGTGACCATTCACACCCACTTATAATATGAATGGTGGCGACTCCAAACCTTAGTAGATGTGGCCATCAAATCGCGAAACCACGTATCTACAGCTGGCGACTCCGCTGGGGAGCAAGGTTCTACCCTCGTGTCAACTCGGTCACTTCCAAAAAATCAAAACAAAATAAATTTATTTTTATTTGGTTTACTAACTTAGTTTGTGTTTGTTGTTCATGTTCTTTTCTTTTTGTTTCAAGTGACACATTGTAATATTTATTTTCTTTTGCTTCAAGGATATTTGTAAGGGGGTTGATAAAAGAAATAAATGAAAATGCACGTATGCACTTGCGAGCATAGTCTCATTGCACGACCACCCCAACCTCAATATATTTAGCCCCGATGCCTAGTAGTTTTACGGCTTGAGATCGTTATTTCAAGTGTCGGGGATGAATACATCAAATCCGATTACCAACCAACGACGTGCGTACTTCGGTATGCATTGAGGTTTGAAGATTGGGTAGCCGTGAAACCACCTACTAGCTGCATGCATGTGCCCGATTAGACAATGCTAGGACACAAGTTTTTAATTTTATATTGACCCTCGAAGCAACGTTGTAAATGTTTAGTGTATTCGAGCCTTGAAGCCCAAGTTGTAAGCCCACAATGGCAAGTTGTATAGGCTTAGGGATATGTCTTTTCTTTGCTAATTCCCTTGGTAAGAGGGGAAAAATTAATTTTTTTTTATCATGCATATCTTCAAAAAAAAAAAAAAAAAAACAACAAAACAATAAAATGAAAAAAATGTAACTTTTTTTTTGCCCATGCCAAAAACCAGAGGCAATGTGCCTCAATGTTGGATTAACAAACTTAAAAAAAAAAAAAAATTGAAGTCAAAAATCCGTACTAGTCTGTATTTCAGGCACGGATAGGTATGAAATAGCTGTATCCGTACTTGAAATACGGATGAATTTTTTCGTTTATTTTGTTTTTACTCATTTTGTTCTTGACATTAGTCTTGACAACTTTTGTTCTTGAGTTTATTTTTATTTTGATGTTTAAGGCTTAAAAATGCTTAAATGGGTCATTTTTTAATTAAGCTTAGGACCTACTCCTCGCCGCTTTTCTTTGTTTGATCAAAACAGAATTCGCATACGTTCTAGCGATCAAAGTTGACCCCCACCTAACGTGGTACACTATCAACCTCGCCTACAATCAAATCCGTTACCGACCATCACCAAACATAAAAAATGGGTCCACGACCCATATCCATCCAAAATGGGTCCATGACCCATACCCACTTCTAATTGGGTCCACGACTCAGATCCACTACAATTGGGTCCACGACTCAAATCCATTTCAACTGGGTTCATGATCCAAATTCATTTCAACTGGATTCACAACCCATATCCATTTCAACTGGGTCCATGACCCATACCCACTTCTAATTGGGTCCACGACCTAGATCCACTACAACTGGGTCCATGATCTAGATTCATTTCAACTGGATTCACAACCCATATCCATTTCAACTGGGTCTACGACCCAAATCCATTTCAATTAGTTCTACGACCCATATTTGATTCAATTGGGTTCACAACCTAGATCCACCACAACTGGGTCTACGACCCAGATCCGTTCAACTGGGTTCACAACCCAGATCCGTTCAACTGGGTTCACAACCCAGATCCGTTTCAACTGGGTCCATGACCCAAATCTGTTCAACTGGGTCCACGACCTAGATCAACTACAATTGGATCCACGATCGAGATCCATTTCAACTGGATTTACAACCCATATCCATTTCAACTGGGTTCATGATCCAAATTCATTTCAACTGGGTCCATGACCCATATCTGTTTCAACTGGGTTCACAACCTAGATCTACCACAATTGGGTCCACGACCCAGATCTGTTTCAATTGGGTTCACAACCCAGATCCATCACAACTGGGTCTACAACCTAGATCCACCTCAACTGGGTCTACGACCCAGATCTGTTTCAACTGGGTCCACAACCCAGATCCACTTCAACTAGGTCCACGACCCAGATCCGTTTCAACTGGGTCTATGACCCAAATCCACTACAAATCGGGTCCACGACCCATATCGAATCAAGTCCATGATCCATCTATGATCTAACAAGGCTGACAACTGATCAATCAACTGAAATGAATTCAATCTTTTTCAACCCAATTTTTTTTATTTAAAAAAACACCAATTGCAGTTCTTGATCAATGTCGGTGCCTAGAAAGATCTTGTCCTGTTGATACGAGGGGGATAGACTATGTCTATTCAAGGAAATGAGGTGATTTAAGAGTGCCATTATACGTCGCCTCTTCCCTAGAGATCTGACTGACCGGTATTGATTTCATAAAATTGGGTTGAGGGCTAACAAAAAAAAATGCTTTTTCAACTCGACTTGTTTGCAGCAATCCACTTTTTCAAAATGTTATACCGACTCCTTGTCGATGCCAGCCCCGTGCTGATGTAATTATTTTTTCTCAATGTTTTATCGACTCCGTGTCGATGCCAGCTCCGTGCTGATGAAATTTTCTTTTTCAAAATATTTTATCGATTCCGTGTCGATGCCAGCTCCACGCTGATGTAATTCTTTTTTCAAAAGATTTTATAGATTCCGTGTCGATGCTAGCCCCGTACTGATGAAATTTCCTTTTTCAAAATGTTTTACCTACTTCGTGTCGATGCTAGCTCCATACTGATGCCAACTCCGTGTTGCTTTTGCCTATATCGTCTTTTTAGGTTTTCGATCTAGCGAGCTTACAATTTTTTCTCTTTTATTTTTTCTGATTGTTGTCAAGGTCGTCCCTTTCAAATTTTTAACCTTGCGAGCTTGCCATAATTTTTGCCTAAGTTACCATTTTGGATTTTCAACCTAACAGGCTTCATTTTTCTTTTTCTACCATTTTGAACTTCTGGAGTTACTGTTTGATCATGCTTTCCTATCTTCCTTGACTTTTTCTCACAGCACTTAGGAGGACTTTTATGGGTAGGCTTAGGACTGGGCATAAAAAGAAAGGAATTTTGAGGCTCAAAAACCTGAATGCCCCTTGTGTGGCATTTCCTTTTAAATCGTTTTCTTTATCCTTGAATTTTCTTTCCCATTTTGGATGATATTTCTTTTTCTTTAAAATTTTTCTTTTTAGATTTTTTATTTTTCGGGAAATCTATTTTTTTTATTTTGATGTGGTCGGGCCTGAAGTAACTTCTCAGGTTTCTTACGTACCCCAGAATTTTGGGATCAGACCAAAACGTAGTTCGAATTTTTCCTCCCTTGGGTTAGGTGATCAGGTTGAGAAAGAAAATATGTATTTTTTTTTTTGAAAAAGTGTGCGAAGGGTTGAGAAATGAGATATTGAATTGGGTAATAGGAAATTGATTGGGTCAAATATAGCCTCCGTAAACATAGTACCGCTTGATTTAGTCAAGGTTGGTTGACTTTAATAGTTCGATTCCATTATGGTCTTGAAGTCTGACAGCTTTTCCAGGTAATATTTTTTTATGATGAGCGGACCTTCCCAACTAAGTTTGAACTTCCCTTTGGGGTCAAAAATAGGTACTTGATTCTTTTTAAAATCTGATGGTTTTCCAAAGTAGTATTTTTTTGCTGATAGATGAATCTCTCCAATTAAGTTCATACTTCTTCCTATGGTCGAGGAGGAGTTCTTAGTTTTCTTTGAAGTTTGACGGTTAAATCCTTGACTTGTAAGTAGCAAACTTTAATCTTCTTGTCAAACGTGCGAGCGATTCTTCTTTGATAAGTTTGCACCCTAAGTTATTTTTCTTCAATCAAGTTTAGCTCTTCGTATCTAGTCTGTTTCTAACAATTGACTTTCCATCAAGACCTTGAGATACAAGATTTCCATTTCAACTGGCAAAATTGCTTCCATGCCATACTAAGGAGTAGGGAGTAGCTCCAATGGAAGATCGAATTGAAGTTCGATATGCCAATAGCGCAAACGACAATTTCTCTGACCAATCCTGATGTGATTGACACATTTTCTTGATGATTGTTTTGAGATTTTTTATTGGCCGCATCAACTTTTTTATTAGTCTAAGAACAGTAGGGAGATGATGTTAGATCTTGAACTTTGAACGTAGAGTAATAATCTTGGCTTTGAAGTGTGACCCATTATCAGATATCAGCTCAAAAGGTACCCCTATATCGATTGATAATACATGATTTGCAATTCAAGATGCAGTGAGGATAGCACTGATACATTTTATAACATCTCTATCGATATTTTCATCTCATCGGACGAGTATCTATTTCGTGTTGAACAACACCCAAGCTTGCACCTAACATATCCTCATCAGACCGCGTGAACAAGTCTTTTGAAATTTCTGAGTAAATTCATTATTTCCTCATGTTTCTCTAGGGATAGGAGGATTTTTATTTGAATCTCTTTAGGAATTATTTTCTGTTCCGAGGTCAATGACTTTTGCTTTCTCGATTAAAAGTTGAGCCCAACCCTTATCTTTTTGTTCAGGAGAGAAATTTATCATTGAAGTTAAATTATTAGTTAATCTGTTAATGCGCTCGAGGTATTCAAAAATTTCCTTTATCCAATCAATTTCAAATGGGATGACAAACACCTCTATAGACTTGATAAACTAACTCGACCCAACAGGAAAAGAGTAGATTCAATCTAAAGAAAACATGACCTTGCTGGATTGATTGGACTCAAGCTAACCCAAATGACTCATGAAAAGTCAAGGCACTTACCCACAACGGGCTTGATTAGGACTGAAGACTGAGACATTGCCTACAACCAACATAATTGAGGCACGGTGATCGTCAGGGAACAACTGGGCAATATTGAGAAATTATGAGGCTATTTCTAACTGTTAACTTGGTACTGACGTTTGTTCTAACTGACCAGACTTACAACCCTAGCTAGACGATGGACGATTGAGCTTAGGTATAATGATAACCCTTAAACCTCATTGAAGGTGAATTTAACCAGTTTCAGTGTTACCCCCTGATAACATTTTAATGAATCCTGAGATTTTATTGAATTCTATGCACCAATCCATTAAACAATTCATCCATTCAATGATTATTCAGAAGGAAAATAATTTTAGTGCATTCTTGAAAATTATCGAAAAAATAATATTTTTATTGAATAATAATTTTCACAAATCTGATTATTTTTTTGCAATCATTTTCTTTTTAGAAAAACATATTTTGGTAATTTTTCAAGGTCCATGCAAAAAATAGATTTTTAGTAAAAAAACATATTTAAAAAATTTTCCATGTAAAAATAGATAATTTTTTTCTTCATTTTCTTTTCTTTTGGAAAGCATTTTCTTTTGAAAAACATTTTTTCTGAAAAATATGTATATTTTTTTAAAGAACACTTTTTCTGGAAAACACTGTCACTGGAAAACACCATTTTAGAGAACATTTTTTTTTCTGAAAAATACTTTTCTCTTGGATTTTTTTTTTTTAAGATGGGTTGAAACTCGAATTAGAAAAGACTTTGATTTCCATTTTGATTTAAATGGCCTGGCCCATCATGATTGTTGGATCGAGATGGATTGGGTCATTATGAATTATTGCAAAAAATGGATTCTTTATTTGGTCGGTGCACCAATTTTAATTTTCAAAACAAATTTTTTGATTCTTGAGGACAACCATACATTCTGATTTCATACATACATTTTGATCTCATCATTCACACACATTTATCATTCACAAGGTTCCATTCAATAAACAGCCCAGGAACACCCATGATAAGTTCGAGTCGTGACCTATAGGGGAGGTTTTTAGATTCTAAGCTTACTATGTGCAATGTATTTTTATCTGGCCACCATTGCCCAAGTACACCTATATACCTCTCGAGCGTACTCAATCAGACGGTACATGGTGATTTGGTTTGATATACTATATAGGTGATAATCTAAAACTTCAACTTACTTCTCTGAAGTCAAAAGTCAGTCAGTTTAATCCCTGGATCAGAGGTGGTGCGCGATGTTTGGGCAAAGGCACTCTTAAATCACATCTTTTCTAGAATAGACGTAGTCTATCCTCCTAGTACCGTAGTATATCAGAGCAGGATCTTGCTTAGGCACTGATTTTGATCAAGAAGTGTAATTAATGTACTTATATTATCTTTGATATACCTATGGGTACGAGTCAAGAGTTGTAGATCATAAATGGTTTGGCATCCCACAAGGGGACTGACCTACGTTTGCAAACGGGACATGTGACTGTGCGGCTTATAATAGGTCAAAGGTTTAGGTCGCTCCAGCCTGGGTGCATCAATATACCTTTTAGAGTCACTTGATCAGACGGTACTAATGCCCTAGTTTAGTATACCCTTACGTACATGATTGGAGTAGTGGTTTTCATGAATGACGTTGCATCTCCGAAGAGACCAGACCACTCACTAGTGCCACGTTGGCTATATTGGGACATGCAAGCGTGCAAAACAGTAAACATGCATGTGGTGTGCGCAAAATAAGGTGAGGTGTGCCCAGGGTCTTTTCAAACAAATGGGCCCATGGGCCTGATCATACCATCACACATTGATACCATATGAATATTAGCTAAAATAAATATCAATCTAATAATATCATTAAGATAACTAATAAGTACATCAACTATATATCCGATCAAGATCAATGGCAAATCAATTAATGAGCATGGCATAGAATAATTGATCAAACCCAAACATTGCAATATGCATAATTTTTATAATTTTTAAGGTCCAATCAATAATCACTTTTGGGTGATCCAAAATAAATCGAGATTCCAATAGATGTTACATTGATGATAGAATGATAATTGTTGAGATGAAGAGCGATGAACCCGTTTTTTTTTTTTAATAAAAAAATAAAAAAAAAAACTAGAAACACATCCCAAAAGAAAATCAAAGAGAAAGATCCTAGTACCAAATGAGCTCGCTCTCACAAAATAAATCAGGAACAGTAACTGTGCTAACACTAGATAAATTTGGATTTTCTGTGAATTAGGAAAATATAATCCAAACTTGCATCGATGATATATAAGGCTCCCGATAACGAAATCGAGTGAATTCATATTCTAAATTAATCTACTCGATGGGATCTACGTTTTATTAAGAGGTGCCTAGACCTAATTCTGAATAGAATGTTCTGTAAAAATGTTTTAACGTTGCTGTCCCAACCTTCTTTCAGCAACAATTCACGATTTACAGATTAATCCGAACTTGCATCGATGATATCCAAGGCTGCCGATAATGAAATCGAGTGAATTCATATTCTAAATTAATCTACTCGATGGGATCTACGTTTTATTAATAGGTGCCTAGACCTAATTCTAAATAGAATGTTCTGTAAAAATGTTTTAATGTTGCTGTCCCAACCTTCTTTCAGCAACAATTCAAGATTTACAGATTAATCCGAACTTGCATCGATGATATCCAAGGCTGTCGATAATGAAATTGAGTGAATTCAGATTCTAAATTAATCTACTCGATGGGATCTACATTTTATTAATGGTACTTAGACTTAATTCTTACTAGAATGTTTTGTAAAAACGTTTTAACATTGCTGTCCCAACCTTCATTCAGCAATAATTCCAGATTTATAAAATATAATCCGAACTTGCATCGATGATATCCAAGGCTTCCGATAACGAAATTGAATGATCTCAGGTTTTAAATTAATCTACTCGATGAGATCTACGTTTTATTAATAGGTACCCAGACTTAATTCTCACTAGAATGTTCTGTAAAAATGTTTTAACATTACTGTCCCAACCTTCATCATTCCATCATTTTCATGTCAATTTGAATCTTTCATTATTTCGGGGTCATCAAAAAGTGACCCTTAATTGGACAAAAATACAATACCCAAAATCATCCACAATCAAGCCACAAAAATAAATAAATAAATAAACAAATAAAATAAATCGAACTAAATAAAAAAAACTAGGTCATCTTGGCAATGCTCCCATATTTGGGGTTTTTCAAGTCTGATCCTCAATAGTCTCTAGCAGAGTTGCCACTGAAAGCGCCTTCGATCCGCGTGGGGTACAGATCCACTTTAGACTTTGAGGTTTGGGAGTCGCCACCTAGTTATTACGGTCTAGGAATTGAACATTGACTCAAAACAGATAAACAAACAACTAATTTACTAAAAAATACTGAGTCCGGGGATCACATTACGGGGTTAGAATGTGTTAGGCAACAACTCCGCCCGGCAAACGTCGGTCTCTACTAATTCTCAAAAATGATTACATTGCTAAAAAGACCTAAATAATAATAATAATAATAAAATAAAAATATTTACCTTTGCAACGTAACGGTTTTGTTCCCTCAGATCTGATAGAACAGCTTCTCGTATAGTACTCCTCGCTTCGTTTTGTCACCGAATTCGATGCAGACCTCCAAGACGAAGTACCTCCTTCTTAAATCTGAATATTTTTAATTTTTTTAGGGATTTTTGGGTGTTTTTGAAGGGTTTATAGGTGTTTTTTGAGCTAAAGTTGGGATATGAATGTTAGGTAAGGAGTTGGGACTTCAAAATTAGGGTTTATAGGAGGCTGGAGAAGCTTTTTGACCTACTTTTCTTAAGGTTTTTTTTATGTACGAAAATAGGTTGTAGGGACCTTTATTTATAGATTTTTTTAAAGTACTTTTTAGATAGAGTTAGTGTTTAATTATAATTATTTTAGATAGAGTTAGTGTTTAATTAGAATTATTTTTAAATAGAGTTAGTGTTTAATTAGAATTACATTAGATAGTTTTATCGTTTAATTAGAATTCTATTAAATAGTTTTAGAGTTTAATTAGGTTTCTTTTAGATAGTTTTTGAGTTTAATTAGAATTATATTAGGATTTTGAAATTGGTCTTATTAGATTGATTTAAGGTTTTGACTTAAATCTCACTTGATTGATTTGACTTTAAGATTTTGACTTAAGTCTTACTTGATTGACTTGAATTTTAATTAGGATTACACTTTAAATTAATTACTGTTTTAATTATTAATTTCAGAATTTTTAATTATTAAAATTATAAAATTATCATTTTGCCTTTGGAAATGACTTTTTGCGTTTTAAGTCGTTTTTTAATGTTCCAAGATGTTTTGAAATTGATTTTTCATAAGAAATTCAATGGGAATATTGATTTGTGTCATTTATGAAATTTTTTGTGCGAAATGGTCGTGAACTTTATGAGGGGCATTTTCGTAATTTTATCAAATTTTGTGAAAATTGGCGAAATGATTTATTTGATTTCGATTTGTTGTTTTATGTGTTTGAAAGAATTTTTTAAGCGTAATGTAGGCTCTAGGGACGTTTTGAGATTAGGGGTATTTTGATAATTTGGTCATTTTTTAGTGATTTTTATTATGAAGCTTCTTTTTGTATGAAAAATGATGATTTCTATATTTTTGGGGTTATATTTTTCTAGTGTAATGTGGTTTCTACAATTTTGTTAGTTTGAGATACCTCATCCGAATTTCTGAAATACATTTGCTAACCAAATAGAGCATTGGAATAAACATCCATAATTGAGAACCGTTGCAATCGGGTTGATGAGTTGATTAATCAGGCGAGTGTAAAAATGGTGTGTGTACAATCATGCATTTAGATTCATAATTATCATTGGACTTTATCGGACTTTTAAGTAAAATTTTCCTTTTTATCATGTGATTAAGAACAAAACTTTGGAATTAAATAACTTTCTAAAATGCCGCTAGTTTCAAGGTTGGCTTTAACTGGAACTTGATTACGAGACTGATGGAATGGATTACGCTTGAAAAATATGGACTCTGATGTATGACAGATAGAAGAACTGACATTCCCTTAAATTTAAGACTCTTAAGATTATCATATATGCAATGAGGGATTGATCATTTTCTTTTGAATTTCTTTTGAAAAATGCTTGAGCTGGACTTAAAAAATCTTGATAAATATTAGAATAGAAAATATTTATCTTCAAAGTGATTGATGGTTCTACATCTTCCATTAGCTAACACTTGAACAAGTAAACATACTCTTGAAGATTTACAATGTTCAAGATGACTTCTGATTTTTTCGACTTCAACATTGTCTTCGTCGGATGTGAGCTCTTAGTTAAAAAATGAATGTTGTGGCTTGAATGGTTCTGGATTTCCTAGTTTCTGCACAAGTTTCCTTCTCAATTTTTCTTCTTGATAAGACCTTTCTTCCCATTTGATGATGTCCTATTTTTTCTTAGGTTACCTTTCCAAGTTTTCAACCTAGCGGGTTTTTCTTTTCTTTTTGTAAAGATGTTTTGATTTTTGCCTAAGTTGCCTTTTCAGGTTTTCAACCTAGCAGGTTTTCTTTTTTATGGTTATGCCCTAACTTTTGCTTAAGTCGCCTTTTTGGATTTTCGACTTAGCGGGTTTCTATTTTTTCTCAATGATCTTGAATATTCAACTCGACAGCTTCTTGGTTCCCTACACCTTAATTGAGTCAATTAGCATTCAGGAGGACTTAATAGGTGGGCTTAGGACATGGTTTAGAAAGAAAGGGTAAAAGGCTCGACTTCTCAAAATGCTCCTAGTCTAATATTCTCTTTTTTTGTCATTCTTTTCTGTAAATTCTTTTGACTCTTTTTTTCTAATGCTCCTAGTTTGGTATTCTTTTCATTTTATCAATTCTTTTGATTTTTTTTCTAATGCCTCTAGTTTGACATTCTTTTCTTTTGAAGCTTTAAATAGGAGATTTTTCTTTTAAATGACACTTTTCTTAAGAGAATACACATATTCTTTGCGTGACTAGGCCTGAAGTAACTTCTCAGGTTGCCTACGTACCCCAAATATTTTTTTCTTTTGGGATCAAGTCAAAACGTAGTTCATACTAAGATTCCCTCCCAAGGTTGGTCGGTGTGGTTTAGAAAGAAGAGGCTATTGATTTTTTTTAAAAGACTGCGAGAGGCTAAAGAAGATTATATTTTTCTTGGTAATACAAGAAAATTGTTTGACCAAAGGAGGCCTCCTTTAGTGAAATGCTAATTGATTTTGTCAAGATTCTATGACTCAATGTCTTGATTGCTCTGTTAAAAGCGTCCTCGATCCGCGGGGTGCACGGATCCGTATTTGATTTTCGAAGTTTGGGAGTCGCCACCTAGTTATTACGGTCTAGGAAATGAATTTTGACTCTAAAAGGAAAATAAACTAATCCATGAAAGAAAAATACGGGTTCGGAGATCACATTACGGGATTGGAAGGTGTTAGGCATCAACCTCGCCTGGCAAATGCCGGTCTCTACTAATTCCCAAATAAAACTACATTGCTAACAAGACCTAAATAATAATAAAAAAAATAAAAATACTCACCTTTTCCGAACGCAATGATTTTATTCCCTCAGATCTGATAGAATAGCTCATCGTATAGTATTCATCGCTTGTTTCTGTTTCTGGATTTGATCTCTGAGCTCCGAGGCAAGGTATCTTTTTCTTAGATCTGGATTCTTCAGATTTGTTTATGGATTTCTAGGTGTTTTTGAAGGGCTTCTTGGTATTTTTTGAGTTAAAGTTGAGGTAGGGGTGTTAGGTAAGGAGTTAGGCTTCAAAATTAGGGTTTATAGGAGGCTAGGGAAGCTTTTTGACCTACTTCTCTTAGGGTTTATTCTTTTATACGAAAATAGGGTGTGGAGGCTCCTATTTATAAACTTTTTTGGGTAGAGTTAGTGTTTAATTAGGTTTTCTTTAAGGTTTTAATTAGGGTTTTGACTTTAGTCTTATGAGATTGACTTAGTCTTATTAGGGTTTTAATTAGGATTTTGACTTTAGTCTTATTACATTGACTTGATTAGGGTTAGGGTTTTGACTTTAGTATTATGAGATTGACTTGATTAGTTTAGATTAGGGTTTTGACTTTAGTCTTATGAGATTGACTTTAATACTTTGACTTTAGTCTTACTTGGTTGACTTTTAATATCTTGACTTTAGTCTTACTTTATTGGTTTTAAGATCTTGATTTTAGTCTTACTTGATTGACTTTAGTCTTACTTGATTTAATTTTTGGAGAACCCCCTTTATTATATCTTTACTTCTTTGAGCCCCTAGATGGAGATGACCTTGAATAAATATCTTGGCAATCATCAACAATTTAGCCTGAAAGTCTGATTGATCGATTTTTTGGTTAAAAATTTTAAATTAATTTTATTCATGTTTCACTTTACATTATTTAATATTTTATTTATTAATTTCAGAATTTTTAATTATTAAAATTATAAAATTACCGTTTTACCTTCGGAGAGGACTTTTTGCGTTTTAAGTCATTTTTCAATGTTCCAGGATATTTTGGAATCGATTTTTCGTAAGAAATTCAATGGAAATATTGGTTTGTGTCATTTATGAAAATTTTTATGTGAAATGATCGTGAACTTTATGAGGGGCATTTTCGTAATTTTTGTCAAATTCTGTGAAAATTGGCGAAATGGTTTACTTGGTTTTCATTTATTATTTTATGTGTTTGAATGGGTTTTCCTAAGCGTAACGTAGGCTATAGGGATGTTTTAAGGTTAGGGGTATTTTGATAATTTGATCATTTTTTTAGTGATTTTTATCGTGAAGCTTCTTTTTGTCTGAAAACTGATGATTTCTAAGCTTTTGGGGTTATATTTTCCTAGCGTAGTGTGGTTTCTATAGTTTTGTCAGTTCGAGATACCTCATCCGAATTTTTGAAACATATCTAGTAATAAATAAAGCATTGGAATAATCATCCATCATTGAGAACCATTACAATTGGGTTGACGAGTTGATTAATCAGGCAAATACAAAAATGGGGTGTCTACAGATGCCCCTCTTTGACAGAGGATTGAAGCAAACTAGATGGTAAATCTATTTTGGTAGATAGTGCGATATCCGAATGTCAAAGCTAGTGACAGTTTATTTTACAGCCTGATTTAGCAATTCGTCGAGGTGTTCGGATCCTTGAGGGTAAAGCTCTCCCCGAACTAAAAAAAATGTCAGGTCCTTGAGTGCGAGCTCTCACTAGCGGTATCAGATCCTTGAATTTTAAAAAATTCTCTTTGACTAATGCAAAAGTACACGTGTGTGCATTGGTGTAATGTTAATTTTGGAAAAGTACGTTTCTATTTTGCGCATTCATAAAAAAACTGAGTAAAGTGACTGAGCAAAACATGAAATCTGGGTAAAACCTGAGAAAAAATTTGAGTTTGAACAAAGAAAAATAAGATCTGAGAAAAATTTGAGCAAAAGTTGAATGTCCTACTCTACCTACCCTAGGTGAAAGAGTAATGAACTTTGCTTTTTGGGAAGTTCTACTCTACTTACTTGGAGTGAAAGAGTAATAACCTAATTTGTTTTAGGGAAGTTCTACTCTACCTACTCGGAGTGAAAGAGTAATGAACTAATTTTTTTTTGGAAAGTTCTATTCTACCTACTCGGAGTGAAAGAATAATGAACTAAGCTTTTTGGGAGTCCTAGTCTACCTGCTTAGGGTGAAAGAGTAATGAACTAATTTTTTGGGAAAGTTCTACTCTACCTACTCGGAGTGAAAGAGTAATGAACTAATTTTTTTAGGAGTCCTACTTTACTTGCCCAGGGTGAAAGAGTAATGAACTAATTTTTTTTTGGAAAGTTCTACTCTACCTACTCGGAGTAAAAGAGTAATGAACTAATTTTTTTGGGAAGTTCTACTCTACTTGCTCAGGGTGAAAGAGTAATGAACTAATTTTTTTGGGAAGTTCTACTCTACCTACTCGGAGTGAAAGAGTAATGAACTAATTTTTTTGGGAGGTTCTACTCTACCTACTCGGAGTGAAAGAGTAATGAACTAGCAAAATCTGAGAAAACCCTCGGCGGCAACTAAGTAAAATCCAAGATAACCCTTGGCGGCAACTGAGTAAAATCTAAGATAACCCTTAGCGGCAACTGAGCAAAATCCAAGATAACCCTTGGTGGCAACTGAGCAAAATCCAAGTTAACCCTTGGCGGCATCTGAGCAAAATCTAAGATAACCCTTGGCGGCATCTGAGCAAAACTGACAGAGGAATGAATGAATTTTGGGAAAGAATGAATGAATCTGGAGAAGAATGATTAAAATGAATCTGGATGAGATTGAAAATAAATCTGGAGAATAATGATTGAATCGGGGAACGAATGAATAAATCTGGAAGAGAATGATTGAATCCAAGAATGAATGGATCTGGAAAAAGATTAATAAATTTGGGAACGAAAGAATGTTTTATCTCCTGCTCTAGGTAAATGAGTTATTCTCTGGGAGAAAACCAAAATATGAGATTAAGAACGCTTTTGTTTGACCCTCAAGGGTTTTTTTTCAAAAGTTTTATGAATTTAAAACCTGAGTTTTTATTTCTTTTGAATCTGAAGGGTTTTTCGAAAAACTATTATCAAGAGGGTAACCTTAAGTTTGGAGTTCCCATTATCTTTTAGGATTAACATTGCTTAAAAACAAAATGCCTTGAATTTGATAATAAACATGGCATTGGAGATAATTGAATACATCATGCCAAAAATGCCCCTAGTATAAGGGGGAAACTACATATTTAGAGAAAAAAGAAAATGTCCCTTGTATGAAGGTTTGAAATCCTTGATTATTACAAGCGCAATAAAGGTTTAACTTTTAATTTTGACTTTTTATATTGAAGATTTTGAGTCAGGCTCAAAGAAATTGGAACAAAATATTTCTTTTTGAAATTCATCATAGAATTTGTTCTTTCTCCCCGTCGGTTCGCTTAGGGAGATGAAACTCTTCAGATCAATAATAGACGAGATACTTGTATCCACTGAGTCTATATTTGGTTCAAATTGGGTATTGAAACTTGATCATTCGGACTTTTGATATTTCGACTTGGACTGCCTTTTCAGCTTCTTAACTTAACGGAGATTTTCTTTTATTTTTTGATTGCTCTAAGTTTTGCCTAGATTACCTTTTCAGGTTTTCAATCTAGCGAGCATGCTCTAGCTTTTGTCTAGATCGCCTTTTTAGGTTTTCGATTTAGTGAGCTTACAATGTTTTCTCTTTTCTTTGCTCTGATTGTTGCCAAGGTCGTCCTTTCAGATTTTAAACCTTGTGAGCTTGCCCTAATTTTTGTCTAAATTGTCCTTTTGGATTTCCAACTTAGCACGCTTTTTATCTTATTTTTTTCTTTTTCTTCCCTTCTGAACTTTTGGAGTTATTGTCTGATCATGCTTTACTACCTTCCTTAACTTTTTCACACAGTACTTAGGCAGACTTTTATGGGTAGTCTTAGGACTGGGCATAAGAAGAAAGGAATTTTGAGGCTCAAAAACCCAAATGTCCATTGTGTGGCATTTCCTTTTAAATTGTTTTCTTTTTCCTTGAATTTTTTTCCCATTTTGAATGGTATTTCTTCTTTCTTTTAAGATTTTTTCTTTGTCAGGGAATCTATTTTTTTTTATTTTGAAGTAGTTGGGCCTGAAGTAACTTCTCAGGTTGCCTACGTACCCCAGAATTTTGGGATCAGACCAAAACGTAGTTCAAAATTTTCCCTCCCCTGGGTTAAGTGACCGGGCTGAGGAATAAAAATGTTTTTTTTTTACTTTATTTTTTTGAAAAAAGGCTGCAAAGGGCTGAGAAAGGAGATATTGAACTTTTGAACTGGGTAAGTCAAAGATGGCTTCCTTAAATGTAGTACTGTTTGATCTGGTCAAGGTTGGTTGGTTCTGGTAATTCGATTCCATCATGATCTTGAAGTCTGACAGTTTTTCGGGGTAATATTTCTTTGATGATGAACGATCCACCTCAATTTGGTTTGAACTTCTCTCTAGGGTCAAAGATAGGTACCAGATTTTCTTTGAGTACGAAATCCCCGACTTGTAAGTGACGAGCCTTGATCTTTTTGTCAAACGCACGAGCGATTCTTCTTTGATAAGCTTGCAAGTGGTATAAAGCTTTTAGTCATTTTTCTCCGATCAAGTTTAATTTTTTATACCATTGACTAACCCAATCTATTTCTAACAATTGACTTTCCTTGAAGCCTTGAAATACGGGATTTCCATTTCTACTAGTAAGATTGCTTTCATATCATACACTAAAAAGTAGGGAATAGCTCCAGTGGAAGACTGTATTGAAGTATGATGTGCCCCTAGTGTGAATGGTAACTTCTCTAACTAATCCTAGTGTGATTGGCACATTTCCTTGATGATTGTTTTGAGATATTTTATTGACTACTTCAACCTTTCCATTAATTTGAGGACGGTAGAGAGATAATGTGATGTCAAATCTCGAACTTTGTACACAGAGTGATTACTTAAGCTTTGATGTACGACCCATTATCAGATATCAAAATCGCTTCAACTGTTTCATTAATCTGAGAATGGTAATCTATTCTGGGAGCTGTACCATTTTGAGAAGTGTAGCACTAATACATTTTGTAACATCTTCCTTGATCTCATTTTCTCAAGTTAGTATCTATTCTATGTCAGACAACACCCAAGTTTGTACTTAACATATCCTCATAGGCCCACACAAACAAGTCTTTTGAAATTTATGAGAAAATTCATTATCCCCTTGTGTTCCTCTAGGGATAGGATGGTTTCTATTTGAATCTCTTTAGGAATTATTTTCTGTTCCGAGGTCAATGACCTTTGTTTTCTTGATTAAAAGTTGAGCCGACTCTTATCTTTCTTATTCAGGAGAGAAATCTATCAAATTATTAGTTAATTCGTTAATGCGTTCGAGGTATTCAAATATTTTCTTTATCCAATCAAATTTAGAAGCGGCGAGAGATACCTCTATAACTCGACAAACTAAGTCGACTCAACAGAAAAAGAGTTGACTCGAAAAGAAGACATGACCTTACTGAAAAAAAAGGACTTGAGCTAACCCAATTGACTCATGAAAATTCAATACTATTCACAACAGGCTTGATTATGGACTGAGGATTTGAGACAATGCTTATAACCGGCAAGACTGAAGCATTATGATCTTTAGGGAATAACTGGACAATGTTGAGAAATTCTGAAGTCATTTCTGACTATTGACTTGATATTGACGTTTGTTAGACTTATAACCCTAGCTAGATAATGGACGATTGAGCTTAGGTATAATGATAACCATTAAACCTCATTGAAGGTGAATTTAATCAATTCTAGTATTACCCCCTTGATAACATTTTAAATGAACCCTGAAAATTCATGCAATGATTATTCAGAAGGAAAATAATTCTATTACACTCTTGAAAATTATTGACAAATCATGTTTTCATTGAATAAAACTTTCACAAATCTGATTATTTTTTGTAAGTCATTTTCTTTTTAGAAAAATACATTTT
Source organism: Akebia trifoliata (assembly GCF_017979445.1). Lineage (NCBI taxonomy): Eukaryota > Viridiplantae > Streptophyta > Magnoliopsida > Ranunculales > Lardizabalaceae > Akebia > Akebia trifoliata. The sequence continues at coordinate 24,731,018 of NC_141382.1, forward strand.
AATAATTTTTCAAAGTCCATGCAAAAAAGAAAATTTCCAAGGTTCATGCAAAAATATATCTTTTGTAAATTATTTTTCCTTCCTTCTCTTTTCTTTTGGAAAATATTTTTTTGGAAAACACTTTTCTTCTAGAAAACATTTTTCTTCTTTTAAAATGGGTCGGAACCCGAATTTAGAAAAGTATTTGATGTCCATTTTGATCTAAATGGCCCGGCCCATTATGATTGTTGGATCGAGATGGACTGGGTCATTATGAATTATTGCAAGAAATGGATTCTTTATTGGGTCGGTGCAGCCATTTTAATTTCCGAAAGCAAAATTTTTTATTCTTGAGGACAATCATACATTCTGATCTCATACATCATTCACATACATTCATCAATCACAAGGTCTCATTCAAATAACAACCCGGGAACACCCATGATAAGTTCGAGTCGTAACCTATAGAAAAGGTTTCTAGACTATAAGCTTACTACGTGCAATGCATTTTTACCTGGCCACCCTTTCCCAAGTACACCTATATACCTCTCGAGCATACTCAATCAGACGGTACGTGGTGACTTGGTTTGATATACCGTATAGGTGATAATCTAAAACTCCAACTCACTTCTCTGAAGTCAAAAACAACCAGTTTGATCTCCAGTTGAGAAGTGGAGCACGATGCTGAGCAAGGACCCATTTAAATACCTCTCGTCTAGAATAGACGTAGTCTATCCCCCTCGTACAGTAGGGTACAGCGGGGCAGGGTCTCGCTTAGGCACTAGTTTTGACCAAGAAGTGCAATTGATGTACTTGTATTATCTTTTATATACCTACGGGTACGAGTTAAGATTTGTAGCTTTCATAAATGGTTTGGCATCCCATGAGGGGACCGACCACGTACTAGTACTACGTTGGCAAAGGGACATGTGACTGTGTGACTTACAATAGGTCAAAGGCTCAGGTCGCTTCAGCCTGGATGCATCGATATACCTTTCAGAGTCATCTGATCAAATGGTACTGATGCCCCAGTTTGATATACCCTAAGGTACGTGACTGGAGTTGTGATTTTCATGAATGACGTCGCATCTCCGAAGAGACCGGGCCACGCACTAGTGCCACGTTGGCTATATTGGGACATGCAAGCGTGCAAAACAGTAAACGTGCATGTGGTGTGTGCAAAACAGGGTGGGGTGTGTCCAAGGTCTTTTTTAAACAAATGAGCCCATGGGCCAGATCAAACCATCACAATATGAATCTCACATTAATATTTATTAAAGTATACACAATTCATAGTATCAAAATCAAAACAAGCATATCCAAAATATATATCTGTAGAGATCATAGCATATTAGATGAGAAATCAATTATATCTAACACAGAATAATCAATCAGATCCAAGCACAACTATTACTTTTTTTTATGGTCCAATCAAAAATTATTTTGGGTGATCTTAAACAAGTCGAGATTTCAATAAACATTGAATCGATGATAGAATGGTCATTATTGAGATAAGAATTGATGAACACATTTTTTTTTTAATTATAAAAAAAATTAGAAATATATTCCAAAAGAAAATCAAAGAGAAAGATCCTAGTGCCAAATGAGCTCGCTCACAGGAACATTAACTGTGTTAACACTAGATAAATTCGGATTTTCTGTGAATTAGGAAAATATAATCTGAACTTGCATCGATGATATCTAAGACTTCCGATAACGAAATCAAGTGAATTCAGATTCTAAATTAATCTACTTGATGGGATCTACGTTTTATTAATAGGTGCCCAAATCTGATTCTGACTAGAATGTTCTGTAAAAATGTTTTAACATTGCTGTCCCAACCTTCATTCAGCAACAATTTCAGATTTACATATTGAACTTGCATCGACGATATCCAAGGCTCTCGATAACGAAATTGAGTGAATTCAGGTTCTAAATTAATCTACTCGATGAGATCTACGTTTTAATAACAAGTGCCCAGACTTAATTCTCACTAGAATGTTCTGTAAAAACGTTTTAACATTGCTGTCCCAAGCTTCATTCAGCAACAATTCCAGATTTACAGATTGAACTTGCATCGATGATATCTAAAGCTCCCGATAATAAAATTGAGTGAATTCAGGTTCTAAATTAATCTAATTGATATGATCTACATTTTATTAACAGGTGCCCAGACCTAATTCTAATTAGAATGTTTTGTAAAAACGTTTTAACATTGCTATCCCAACCTTCATTCAACAACAATTTCAGATGTACATATTGAACTTGCATCGATGATATCCAAGGCTCCCGATAATTAAATTGAGTGAATTCAGGTTCGAAATTAATCTAATCGATGTGATCTACATTTTATTAATAGGTGTCCAGACTTAATTCTCATTCGAATATTCTGTATAAAAATATTTTAACATTGCTATCCCGACCTTCATCATTCCATCCTTTTCATATGTCAATTTGAATCTTTCATTATTTAAGGGTCATCACAAAGTGACCCTTAATTGGACAAAAATACAATACCCAAAATCATCCACAATCAAGCCACAAAAATAAATAAATAAATAAATAAATAAAATAAATCGAACTAAATAATAAAAAAAAAAATTAGGTCATCCTAGCAATGTTCCCATACTTGGGGTTTTTCAATTCTGATCCTCAATAGTCCCCAGTGGAGTCGCCACTGAAAGCGTCCTCGATTCGCGGGGTGCACGGATCCACTTTTGATCTTTGAGGTTTGGGAGTCGCTACTTAGTTATTACGATCTATAAATCGAATTTTGACTCTAAAAGGCAAATAAACTAATCTATGAAAGAAAAATACGGGTCCGGGGATCACGTTACGGGGTTGAAAGGTGTTAGGCTTCAACCTCGCCCGGCAAACGCCGGTCTCTACTAATTCCCAAATAAAACTACATTACTAACAAGACCTAAATAATAATAAAAAAAATAAAAATACTCACCTTTTCCGAACGCAATAATTTTGTTCCCTCAGATCTGATAGAATAGCTCATCGTATAGTATTCCTCGTTTTGTTCTGTCTCCGGATCTAATCTCTGAGCTCCGAGGTAAGGTATCTCTTTTTTAGATCTGAATTATTTGGATTTGTTTATGGATTTCTGTGTATTTTTGAAGGGCTTCTAGGTGTATTTTGAGGTAAAGTTGAGATAGGGGTGTTAGGTAAGGAGTTAGGGCTTCAAAATTAGGATTTATGGGAGGCTAGGGAAGTTTTTTGACCTACTTCTCTTTGGATTTATTCTTTTATACAAAAATAGGGTGTGGAGGCTCCTATTTATAAATTTTTTTGGGTAGAGTTAGTGTTTAATTAGGTTTCCTTTAAGGTTTTAATTAGGGTTTTGACTTTAGTCTTATGAGATTGACTCAGTCTTATTAGGGTTTTAATTAGGGTTTTGACTTTAGTCTTATGACATTGACTTGATTCGGGTTAGGGTTTTGACTTTAGTCTTATGAGATTGACTTGATTAGTTTAGATTAGGATTTTGACTTTAGTCTTATGAGATTGACTTTAATACTTTGACTTTAGTCTTACTTGATTGACTTTTAATATCTTGACTTTAGTCTTACTTTATTAGTTTTAAGATCTTGATTTTAGTCTTACTTTATTGGCTTTAAGATCTTGATTTTAGTCTTACTTGATTCACTTTAAGATTGACTTTAGTCTTACTTGATTTAATTTTTGGAGAACCCCCTTTATTATATCTTTACTTCTTTAGACCCCCAGATGGAGGGGACCTTGAATAAATATCTTGGCAATCATCAACAATTTTGCCTAAAAGCCTGATTGATCAATTTTTTGATTCAAAATTTTAAATTAATTTTATTAATATTTTATTTTACATTATTTAATATTTTATTTATTAATTTCAGAATTTTTAATTATTCAAATTGTAAAATAACCGTTTTACCCTCGGAGAGGACTTTTTGCGTTTTAAGTCGTTTTTCAATGTTTCAGGATATTTTGGAATTGATTTTTCGTAAGGAATTCAATGGGAATATTGGTTTGTGTCATTTATGAAATTTTTATGTGAAATGATCGTGAACTTTATGAGGGGTATTTTCGTAATTTTTGTCAAATTCTGTGAAAATTGGCGAAATGGTTTACTTGATTTCCATTTGTTATTTTATGTGTTTGAATAGGTTTTCCTAAGCGTAATGTAGGCTCTGGGGATGTTTTAAGGTTAGGGTATTTTGGTAATTTGATCATTGTTTAGTGATTTTTATCGTGAAGCTTCTTTTTGTCTGAAAATTGATGATTTCTAAGCTTTCGGGATTATATTTTCTTAGCGTAGTGTGGTTTCTATAATTTTGTCAGTTCAAGATACCTCATCCGAATTCGTGAAACATATCTAGTAACAAATAAAGCATTGAAATAATCATCCATCATTGGGAACCGTTGCAATCGGGTTGACGAGTTGATTAATCAGGCAAATACGAAAATGGGGTGTCTACATCTGTCGAGTACGATCTTCTTTTGAGAATGAATATTCTTCAGTCTTCTTTTGTAAAATTGAGTATGATCGAGTTTTCTTTATTCGACTATTCAACTCTTCTAGAACTTGAGAAATTTTTTTTATACTTTTATGAATGAAAACTCTCCTATCTTGAGTGAAAAACATGGTAGATCCACTTGTAGGTCTTAGCACTTCTGTTGATGGTTTCAACTGCATGATTCTTAATTGATAATCTTTGATTTTAAAAAGCACCCTTGACTTTATTTCTTGATCTATTTGGGTGCAATCTATCAATATATCCTCATGAGACCATGAATGAACATTGTTGAATTTCTCAAGTAAATTTATTATTCTCTCATGTTCCCTTGAGGATAATGTAGTACCGATTTGTACTTCTTGAGTATACTCTTTAACTCCCATATTTATCAAGTTTGATTAGTGAGCTTTGAGTCATTCCTCATGTTAGATTTTATGTTCACATCATTATTGCACGCATGATAATCAAAACCTTCTTTATATAATGAAAATAAAAAAACATAGATTGACACACTTGATTAAAACCCAAAATTAAGAAGAAATTAATGTAACTGAAGTAACCAATTGAATTTAAAGACTGAAGAAAATTGAAGCTAAAAAAGAAGACTTAAAGCGAGGACATCATTCTGAATGGAAGGACACAATTCTAAGGTCTCTGCCACTTTGGATATCTTCAATGTGTGACTTGAACTTGTCCATTTTTGCTACCTCTTCATGTTCTGATTTGAATTTATCATATGCTGAACAACTCATTGCTTCAATAATTTCTTTATTATTTAGTTCTGCCACTGCGTTAGGGTAGTTGAGCTCATTCTGACATGGAGTGAACGCACTATTAGGACCAATTGGGTGAATGAAGGAAACTGGGTCAACTGATTCAGATTTGGATATGGATATTAGGTTCAGAGTAGAAGGGGGTTGATTTTGAAAGGTAGGCAAAGGGTTAGTCTTAACATTGGGAGTAGTAGGAGCGGGTATGATGACTTTTCTTTGCTCAATAAGGTCTTGGATAGCATGACGGAGGGTAATGCACTTATCAAGAACATGACCGAGCATTTGATGGAATTCACAAAATTGCCCATTGTCCAAGTTTGGAGGGAGGGGATTAGGTAAAATCTTAGGTTGCAGTGGTGTCAACAATCTCCTTTTCATTAATTTTTGATAGACAACACTAAGGGACATTTCAAGATTGGAAAATTGTCTCCTCGGCATAGTTTGTGAGGACTGAGCGGTTTGAGGAGATTGTGCGAAAAAGGTGATGGCCACTTGTAAGGAATTGACACTGGATTTGAAATGTTTGGATTTTGACTCAGACGAGTTACCAAAAAGTCCAGAAGAGTAGGCATCCTCAACTTGATTTTCAACCTCAAGTAGGGACTGAAAAGTGGGAAGGTATTGAGGCATCAAATACTTGGCATAATTTGGAGTGAGATTCCTGAGGATGATCTTGACTTGTTCATTCTCTTGAGGTCGATCCCACAATTGAGCTAATTTAGCTCTCCATCGAGTAATGAATTCAGTGAAGGTTTTCCCAAGCTCCTGTTTGGTAGTTTCTAAATCTCTTCTTGTGAGTTCAATATCCGTGTTGAATGAATACCGACCAATAAACTCTTTTATCAATTCATGCCATGTTCTTACTCGAGATGAGTCCAATGACATTAACCAGCGTAGGGTAGGACCTGTAAGGGTTCTTTGAAAAAGTTGAGCCATCTGTTCTTCACTCAGACCTTGAGATTGCATTATGCCGACATATACTTTCAAGTGACTCCTAGGGCATCCAATCCCGTCAAACTTCTCAATATCTGTCATTGTGAACTTCTCTGACAAATGGACCGTGGGAAACAAGGTCATTGCCCCTAATCCAATAGTAAGATCGTCGGGGTCTTTGTTATTCTTGAAAGCAGTTTCAACCTGAGTTATTCAATGAGCTAAGATAGGGTCGACAAGTAATTCATTATCTTCTTGGTCTTCGACGAGGTCAAAAACAGCCTGAGGTTCTATAGCTTTTTCTTTTTTTCTTTTCAATTTTCAGGGATTCAATTTGTGTTTGGACAGAAGCAATAATCTGTGCTTGAAAAGATTCTAAAATCTGACGGAACGCAGCTTCATCCATGGTACTCGTTTCTTCTTGTGGTAAAGATTGACTACTTGGCAATGGTACTCTTGGAAGACGACTTTTTTCACAGACCCAAAATGGTACAGATGGAGGTTTAGAACGTTTGGGACCAATTATCACCTGAGTGGAAGTACACCAAGATTAACCATTGATTTTGAAAGTTTGATTCTTATCCATATGATTAAAATTTTGAGATTAGCTTAAGTCCGGTGGGAAACATTGAATCCAATTGCACTATAAGTCTATAGTGACCAAGAATGTGAAAAAGGTTAGTCACATGTCTGCTCATGATTGGGATAGAACCTTTGATCAGATAAATTAATTTGATCCTAAGATCGAATCTTTTTTGTATAAAATAGTCTGAGTTTTTGAAAGTAAAACCAATTGGTCCACTGGTTTGGTGTTGATCAGTTTGATCCATTTGTTTATTGGGCCAATTGATTTACATTTCACACATTGGGTCGGACCGATATTGCAGGTCTAGTTTGAACGGTCTGGATAGGTCCACCCACTTATATGTTGGTTGGATTGATTAGAACAACCCGAGAACACCCATAGTCGGTTCGGATTGTGACCTATAGGAAGGTTTCTAAACTCTAGGTTTACTACGTGTAATGTAATTTATCTGGCCACCTTTGCCTAAGTGCACCTATATACCTCTCGAGCGTACTCAATCAGATGGTACGTGGTAACTTGGTTTGATATACCATATAGGTGATACTATAAAACTCCAACCCACTTCTCTGAAGTCAAAAACAGCCAGTTTAATCCTCAATTGAGAGGTGGCGCACAATGCTGAGCAAGGGCCCACTTAAATACCTATCATCTAGAATAGACGTAGTTTATCCCCCTCGTACAGTAGGATCTCGTTTAGGCATTGATTTTGACCAAGAAGTGCAGTTGGTGAACTTAGATTAATTTTAATATACTGTATAAGTATGAGTCTAGGGTTGTAGCTTTCATAAATGGTTTAACACCCCACGAGGGGACCGACCACGTACTAGTACTATGTTGGCAATCGGGACATGTGATTATGCGGCTTATAATAGGACAAAGGCACAGGTTGCTCCAGTAAGGGTGCATCGATATACCTTTCAAAATTACCTGATTAAACGGTACTGATGCCCCAATTTTATATACCCTAAGGTACATGATTGGAGTTGTGGTTTTCATGAATGATGTCGCATTTCCGAAGAGACCGGACCACGCACTAGTGCCACGTGTGTTATAAGGGACATGCAAGTGTGCAATGCAAAGTAATATAAATGTGCTAGTCGTGTGTGCAAAATAGGGTGGGGTGTGCCTAGGGCATTTTTCAGATAAATGGCCCATGGGCCAGATTAGATCATCAATGAGCCACAAACATAGTGAATACAAACATTGGAAGATTAACAAGATCAAAATCATAGCATGCAAATTAGAAGAAATTAAAATCAATCAATCGAATAAAAATTAATCAATTAATTAGTATCACACAATCAACATGTTAGACTTAATGGTTCAAGCAATCGAGATATCCAAGGGATCATATCAATCGGGTATGAAAAGGAAACCATGCACCCTATTCAAATGTGGATTCATTGAGTTAACTCGTCTCATAGCATTCAATCCTCATATAACATGGAAAAAAATATCACATGGAACATCATCGTAACATATCAAGGGAATGTATAAGAACAAGCAATAAATTGCGTGAAACCGATAAATTTAAATGAATCGATTCGATTCATTACGTTCAAAATTGGGTATCATAGCAACACATTATGGTACAATCACACAAAGAGAATTAGAATAAATAGCACACAACTAGTTCCTCACGTGATATAAGATGAGTTCAACTGAGTTGACTCACCTAAAAATTCACCCCTATGGTTGATTTTCGAAATCTAATCCTTTTTTTTATGGTCCAATTAAAGATCGCTTTGGGCGACCCGAAATAAATCGAGGCTTCAATGAACATTAAATTGAAGATAGCATGATAGTTGTTGAGATTTGGAGTGATGAATCCCTTTTTTTATTTTTATTTTTTAAAAAATTAATTGATTTTAAAGAAAATAAATTCTTTTTTTTTCGCTGCAACACAATTTTTTATTGCTGCCAAAACATCCAACATGCCGTCAGCACACACAACACTTATTTTTTTTTTTCGTATCTGTTGCTGCCCAGCAACACACAACAGCAACATTACAACAACAACACACAACACACAACACACAACAGCAACAACAACACACTACAGCAACACCCAACAACATCAGCACATTTTTTTTTTGTTGTTGCTGCCAACATCACATTTGTTTTTGCTGTCAACGGACAGATCAACATACGCTTCAAGAAATAAATAAACCTCATTTTTTATACTGTCAACAGACAGATCCATACGCTTAAAAGAAAAGAAACAAAAAATTAAAAAAAAACAAACTCCATGCTTTAACAATCATTACTCCATCCTTAATAAAATTAATTTCTTGAAATCTTGCATTACTTAGGGTAATTCCAAATGACCCTTTATTGAACCATAGAAAATAACATATCGAAGACAAATATTCAAAGTCTAAACAAATAATCAATAATTGAGCCAACAAGAATAATAAAAACAAAATAAACAGATAAACAAACAACTAAAAATATTAAAAAACAAACTAAAAAAAAATAAAAATAAATAACTAGGTCGTTTTGGCAATGTTCTCATACTTGGGAATTTTCAAGTTTGATCCTCAATAATCTCCAGCAGAGTCGTCACTGAAAGCACCCTCGATCAGCGGGGTGCGCGGATCCGCTTTTGCCTTTTGAAGATTGGGAGTCGCCACCTAGTTATTACGGTCTAGGAACCGAACATCGACTCTAAAAGGATAAAACAACTAATCTACCAAAAAAAACTAAGTCCAGAATCAAGTTACGGGGTTGGAAAGTGTTAGGCACTAACCCCGCCTGACAAACGCCAGTCTCTACTATTTGCCAAGAAGACTACATTGCTAAAAAGACCTAAATAAAAAATAAAAAATATTTACCTTGATGATCGTAATGGTGGTTCCCTCATAGCTGGCGAAGAGATCCTCTTGAGTAATATTCCTTGCTTCGTTCTATCACCAGATTCGCTTCAGATTTCCAAAATGAAGTACCTCATTTTTAGATTTGAATCTTTCTGATTTTTTTTATGGATTTCTAGGTGTTTTTGAAGGGTTTCTGGTATTTTTTGAGCTAAAGTTGGGGTATGGATGTTAGGTAAGGAGTTAGGACTTCAAAATTAGGGTTTGGAGAAGGCTAGGGAAATTTTTTAACCTACTTTTCTTAGGATTTATTTTGACCTACGAAAATAGGTTGTAGAGGTCCCTATTTATAGATTTTTTTAGGTGTTTTTTAGATAGAGTTAGAATTCTTTTAGATAAAGTTAGTATTTGATTAGAATTATTTTAGATAGAGTTAGTATTTAATTAGAATTATTTTAGATAGAGTTAGTGTTTGGTTAGAATTATATTAGAGTTAATGTTTGACTTTGGTCTTATTAGATTGACTAGGTTTCTTTATATTAGGGTTTTAATTATGGTTTTGATTTAAGTCTTGCTTGATTGACTTTATTAGGTCTTGACTTAAGTCTTATTTGATTGACTTGACTTGAAATTTTTTAATTTTAATTAGGATTTCACTTTACATTAATTAATGTTTTAATTATTAATTTCAAAATTTTAAATTGTTAAAATTGAAAAATTATCGTTTTGCCCCTAAAGAAGACTTTTGTGTTAAGAAGTCATTTTTCAAATTTTCTAAGATATTTTGAAATCGATTTTTCGTAAGGAATTCAATGGGAATATTGGTTTGTGTCATTTATAAAAATTTTTGTGTGAAATGGTCGTGAACTTTATGGGGGCATTTTCATAATTTTGTCAAATTTTGTGAAAATTGGCGAAATGATATATTTGGTTTCGATTTGTTGTTTTATGTGTTTAAAATGATTTTTCTAAGCGTAATGTAGGATCTAGGGATGTTTTGATGTTAAGGGTATTTTGGTAATTTGATCACTTTTTAGTAATTTTTATCGTGAAACTTCTTTTTTTCTGAAAAATGATGATTTCTATGTTTTTGGGACACATTTTCCTAGCGTACTACAGTTTATTTTGCTTGAGATACTTCATCTGAATTTTTGAAACATATCTGGTAATAAATAGAGCATTGGAATAACCATCTATCATTGGGAACCGTTGCAATCGGGTTGACGAGTTGATTTATCAGGCGAGTACAAAAATGGGGTGTCTACATCGTCATTTTTTGAATCGAACTTTTTCAAGTATTCACGATCTTTTAGAATATAATTGTAATACCCCGATTTTTTAATTCATATCTCGGGAGAAATCAAATAGTGGAATTTTAAGAAAATTTTAAAAGTGAGACTTAGGATAAAACTTTTGAACTTTGTTCTGTTCATTTTTAATGAAATATGACTTCAAAGTTGGATTTAAAATGACAAAAAAAAACATATTTTAACTTGTAAGCATGCTCAAATTCGAGTTCGAACAGAAAAGTTACAAATCCTCGATTTTTATGTTGGACGGGACTAAAAAAGTAAATTTTTGTTAGAGAAAGAATTTGAAGAATTTGATTGCACCATTAGATCTACAATAAAATTATAAAAAATAAAGTATTTACTCACATGTTTCTATGTCCAAAAAGTTGAATTATCGTCAAAAGTGGAAATAAGTTTAAAAATATTGATTTTATCCTGAAATTTCTTTATATAAAGGAATTATATTTTTCTTTTATGTTCATTATCTTCTCCAAGTGTCCAAAAATCAGTAACCAAATACAATTAAAAAACCATGGGTTTTCAACCATTTGGAGTTGGATTTTCGTCCTGATCGAGACCCTATTGGTAGTTAACAAATAAGGGAAATTTGTCCGCGACGTCGAACACTACAAATTCACCTCATAAATTACTCTTTCCTTTTTCTTCTTCTTCACTTTTCATCAAAGAATAGTCGAATCATAAAGTGGGTTTTGACCTCTTCAACCCAAGATTTTGTTGACTTATAGTCTAAACCATTCTCTGACGAAGAAGGAAAAAATAATACCATTGTCGAGATCTTCAAAACCACTAAATTATTTTCAAAATTAGTTGCATTCAAGTGACTCACATTCTTTGCTTCTAACGAAAAAGAATAGGTAGGGGGTTATGATTCTTATTGGTAATTGTAGATTTCAAAAATGCATTTAGGATTTTTATCAAATTTGCAATTTTATTTCAAAACTTAGGATTTTCTTCTTTTATTTCAAATTCATGAGAAATATATGTGTTGATGTGTTTTAGACGTGTTTTATAATAATTTATATGTGGGTAGGATATTTTATCATTTTATCAAGGAATAGATGAAAAACTAAAAAAAATAATTTTTTTGACATTAACACTATTGATGTCACCGCCTTGTGTCGCCATAACCTTGTGGTTTCGCCAGTTCAATCTTGTACTACTACTAGGACCTTATTTTGATCCAATTTTTAAAATTTTTCAATTGAAATGATAAAATAAAATTTAAAATTTTTAAAAATAATTTTATATTAAATGAATTTACATTGATTTGATAAATATCGAAAAAAGGACTCGTGTTTTCAAAAAGTTCGAAAAGTACTAATACCGAAAAAAGGAGAAAAAGGGATGAAACGGTAAAATGTCAGAATTACTCCTAAGGGGTGATATCTGCATTTTACATTAATGTGAGACATGTGGGTTGATGAATGGATATCCATGGTTAATTTATTTTAGGTTGTCACGAGGTGACTTGCATGTTTATTTACTTTCTATTTACGCGATACACTATTTAAATTTGTGCAATAGTGCACCATACTATACTATTATTCAATTTAGCCCGGGTGGGCATAGATGCATGATAGGAAGTTGGATATCTATTCTCAACATTGTGATGTTAATTTCTTATTTGTTTTCAAAGAAAAAATGATATGTACATGTATCTATTTTGTGAACTGGTAAAGAACTTGCAAATACTTGAAAGGATAGTCCGTCATATCATCCAGAGTGATATCCTATTCTATAATGTACGATGGGGACAACCAAACTCATATGTGGTATGAGATGCGTATAAGAATGGCATCACAATTCAAATCTAAATTTATTCATTTATAACTTTTTTAGTGAATGTGTAATGTAAAGGGGTCGTAGACGAGTAGGGATATATAATGGGAATCACATGCACGCCTAATAAGCATAGACGAAGATGACTAGTCAGTAATCACTAACAATCTAAAGTAGTCGAATGTCTTGACACGTCGTGAAGAAACCTATTTTTTCATGATCACAGTCAAACGACCAACCTGAACTAGATAAATGGTCACCCAAGTGTGGTAAATTGCAACAACCGGCTATAAAATCAAGAACTAACGGTAGAATTCCACAACAGTGAAATATTGGAGTATAATATCCTGACTGGGAGCTATCCAATCATAGAATCCCAACTCTCTAATTCCACTACTCTACCATTGTGTATTATGTATCTACTGCATTATTTTTAATTATAATATGAAAAACATATTTACTACTTCAAGTTTATCAATTTGAATTATATAAAAAGAAAATGTTACAGTATGAGTATTGTTGATGGATGTAATGTAGATTTTAACTATTTAGTTTCTCATCCCTGGCTATATGTATTAGTTAATCATAGATTATTCTATAAAATTCTGCATGTGTATAAATGATTTGGTAGATTTATTCGTCCGTATTAAGAGAGATTATTAGTCAGAATTGTTTGTTTACCTACTGGGTAACCCTTGTTACTCACCCTTTCCTTATCTTAGTTTTAGATCCTGTATTTGATGAAGCGGCTATAGAGTAAGCTAGTGAGGATCATCTGGTAGGTCAGATAGATGACCAATGTCCATTACCTAGTAAGCACTGGGGTTATACCTACTAGCTACGTCAGTTCGTCCAAGTTATATCATAGGTTTTGGTTGAGCATTAGGATTTTATAAGGGAAAAGAGATTCTATAAAATTTTGTATATATTAACTTTTTTCATATTCTGATTTATCTTACGTTAGTATATGTATATAGACTTTCGATGTTTTCTATTTATGTAAATATACAAGGTATTATTTATATCGTTTATCAGGTGAAATAGGTATTTAAGTGCCTTGAAATGCTAACAAAAATAGAAGAAACCCAATAGAAATTTTGATGTGCCACTTAGTACCTCGAGATTTGACATAAGGTCTTGTGTTAGTGTTCAGGGAATGCCACAATAACATTTACTTCCAAAGACTTTGAAGTGCTTGACACTAGGATTTTTGTTGTTCCACAGTTCATAAGCTGTTTTGTTTAACCCTGCTTGAAGATAAACTCAATTGATGATGTAGCAAGTAGTATTGACAGCTTCAACACACAGACTTTTAAAAAGCTTTTTACTATGAAGAATGACTATGGTCATTTTCTGAAGAAGGCGATTCTTTCTCTTAGCAACTCCATTTTGATAGGGGGTCTTAGCAGTTGAGAATTCATGTCAGATTCCATTTTCATCACAAAATTGTATGAACCGATTATCTTCAAACTTACTATCATGATCACTTCTAATTCTACCTACGAAAGATTATTTTTTTATCTGAATTTGCTTAATGATCTTTTTGAGCTCATCAAAAGTACTAGATTTCTCTCTAAAAAAAGTGACCTAAGTGAATCTAGAGTAATCATCAACAATCACTAAGAAATGTCTCTTATGTTCTAAACTTCTAACTTTAGTTGAACTTACAAGGTCCATGTGTAAAAGAGCTAGGGTTTTGAGGCGGCAAGAGTGGTTGTCTTTTTGTGGGTATTTATAATTTATTTATCAATTTAGCATTTCCATAGACACTTCTCACTTATTATCTAGTTTAAGTAATCCTCTGACTAAATCTTTAGAGACTAGACAAGACAAGTTCTTATAGTGAACACGACCGAGTCGTTGTTACCACAACTGGACTTCATTAACTTGGGCCACATTGTTCACACAAGAGATAGTGGTTTTTTCTGTGTTTTTGATAACATAACAGTTATCAGAAATACAAAGACCTCCCATAATAATCTTACCATCGAGGGTTGAGATCTCGTAAACTTCACGGTTGAAACTCACTAGGTGATCTTTGTTGCATATTCAGGATATGCTTAGAAGGTTATATTTCAAACCATCAACACAAAGCACATTTTCCACCTTAGACAAGCTTGGTCCACTGACCGCGCCTCGCCCAATAATCCTAATAGTGTTGCCATTACCAAAGTTGATAGACCCTCCATCAAACTCAACCATGTAACTGAATTGACTTTGGCTACCAGTCATGTATTGGGAGTAGTTGCTATCAAGATACCATCGTGTAAAATTTCTAATTTTGAGAGCTATGTGAATTACGAAGGCACTTGTTATCCTTAGTTTTGGCTTTCTATTGTAGGATTGTCTTAGAGGGTTGATGATTACGTTTAATAGGAGAAAGAATTTTCCTATTAGGCTTTGTTTTCTTTATGACAGGTGAGTTACTCTTAGAAGACCTACTCTTTTTGGGTGATCTTGAAGGTGATTTCTTACTTGGATTCATTATAGCACCTTGATTGCCTTCACTTGACTCAACAAGTTCTCTAGCTTTTAAGTTCAAGTAACAATTTGTTTGTAGAGTTTCCTAATATTGTGTCTTATTTGGAAGAATATGGGATTTTCACACTTTTCAACTTGAGAGACCCCTCTTTTTTAGCACTTTCAGCTTCACTTTCCTGAGGAGTCTTCCTTTTATCATGTTTCATCTTCCCAACTAATAAAGATTTACTAGTAAAGGCTTATGCGGTTGTGTGATAGACAGTCTTGTATTCAATATACCACCACAAAAGTTGCATGTGTTGACTTTCTTGGAGTTTTTATTGGAATCAGATGATTCTCTATTAAAAAATATAATGGGAGATGGAGGTGATGCAGAGGTATACCTATCATAGCCTAAACCTCCTTTATCCCTATAGGGCTTCTGAACTCCCAAATTTTTTCTAACCCCAAACTTCCTTGAGTGTAGTTATGCTCTAGTCTAGCCTTTTATTTATGTAGCTCATTATGTCAAACTTAAGAATTCTATTATCATCACGAAGATTTGATGATTCTAAGTTTTGATAAGTTATTATAGAGTTTGCCATATTAAGAAGACTACTCAATTGTTGCAAGTTGGTGAGTATCTCATTCTTTTCATTAGTGGCTTGCTCAAATACTGAAAGTAAGTTAGACTATCTTTCTAGGGCTGTTTCAAGTTTAATTTTAATATCTTCTAGTTAAAGCCCTAAAAAAATATTTTTTCTCATTGACTTGTTTATATTTAACATGCCACTATTCTTTTTGAATTTTTTTCTTGACCATGTTTCTTGGTCAGCTTCACATGACTAATGAAAAGTTGGTCGAACGCTGACTGAAGTTCCAGTTCATCATTACCATCATTGACATCTTCTCTTTCCTCATAAAAAGAAGAAGCATCTTGAGAAGGTTTTTGATTGTCAGATTCTTGTTCTTTCTCAATTTCATCCTCATCAGGGATGGAGGTTGTGGTGGAAGTCATAAGGATTCAGAGGGTATTATAGTCTTCAGAATCTGAATATCTTTGTTCTTCACCTCCCGATTCATCTGAGTCGTTATCCCATGTGATTTTTATAGTCATAGTATTTTCCTTAAACTTAGCCCATTGAGGACCTTTAGATTTTGGCTTGACGTGACATATGGTAGAATAATGACATTTTCCTCCACAATTGCAGCACTCAATGTCTTCATTTGATTTGGACGAGAATTTTTCTATTGTCGATCGTTTTTTCATAAGTTGACTTTTTTACCGGTGCTATTAGAACTTTTCCTCTTAAAGAATTTATGAAATCTTGAGGCAAATAAGGTCAAGCCCTTTTCTTCAAGGTCATTCTTGTCATCTTCTACATTAGTGACTTTACTATTAGCTTAAGATAAGGATTCAACAGAGGAACCGGATGACTATCTAGAAGATGCCTTAGACGAGGAGGTCTTACAGACTGATGTCTTTCCTTTAAAGGAGGACCTTCAAGATGAAGCTTAAATGTGGTGAGGGAACCCATGAGTTCCTCAACTTTCATAGTCTCCATATCTCGATATTCCTCAATTGAAGTAACTTTAGAGGCAAATCTCTTTGGTAGGGATCTAAGGATTTTGACACAAATTCTACCTTGTAAAACAAACTTCCTTACACAAAAGATGGAATTGTATATGTCCCTTAACCGTGCATAAAATTCTTGAACCCTTTTACTCTCATCTATTTTAATATTTTCAAATTGAGTTCTAAGGAGTTAGAATTTAGATTTCTTCATAATACTAGTTTCCTCGCATTCGACCTCTAATATTTTTCAGGCTTGTCTAGCCGACATACACGTGCATGTCCTTCGATATTCGTCATAAAAAATGACACTAGTTATGGCATTAATAGTTTTGAAGTTATTTTTATTATCAATTTTATCTTGTTCATAACAATTCTTTGATAGCCTTAGAATTGTAGTGGAAACACCATTTACTTCTATGGTGTCAATGGGAGGTTTCCAGCCTTCCTTGATCATGTTCCACACATTCCTACGTAGGGAATTAATGTATGTCATCCTTTTATTTTTTTCAAAAGTCATACTTGACACCATCAAATATGGGAAGGTGAGTAGAGTTCCACTTCTCGAGTTTAGATATGATTTAAAGCCAATATGATCAACTCAAGGTTGTTAGACCTTTCTAGAGCAACCCGCTCTGATACCAATTTAAATTCTAGGCTTTGTACCATTTCTAGACCTAGAGGAGGTGAATAGGTAAAATAAAAATTCTTTTTAATTCTCCTAGATTATCTAGATAAGTCAATTGATGAAATCAAGGAACCAAGATAAATTCACCACCGAAGAAGCTAACTTAGGTATCAAGATTATGTTAAAGGAAGTTAATACATAGATATGCACAAATTAAACTTAAGTAATTCATGGAAAAACATACAAATCTAAAATATGATGCAAACATTTTAACAAAAATTTGATATGCAAGTCATAGCGTTCATGTCATTCATTCAAAATAAAGCATAAAGCATAATCATAAAGGAGATGTAAGATTTGTAGTAGTTTAGCAATTTGCCTATGTCTACTATCAAGTACCCTACTTTAGGGTCTTGGGCTCTACTAACAAATGAAGTTTATGGTTTACCTCAAAACCTTACAACTTAAATTTTTCTCTAGGCTAAATCTAAACCTATGGTTTGAGAAATTTTTTTTTTCTCAAAATTGTGGATTTTATCCGTAGGGAATCCACAACCTAGTTCTTTTGAGTAGAGTCCTCAACTCTTCTCAAAAACTTGGTTTTAACTAGGAATCAAGAACCTTTAAATGATTAAAAAAAAACTAAAAAAAAACTTATAGGGACACTCAACTTGATTAATCTTCCAATTAGTTGCTTGACTTCTTCATGTCCTTGAGGATTTTTTTTTCATCACTTTGAACTCCTTATTTCAAGAGGATGCTCGAAGTTCCATTGATGTATTCTAATATGTGTGAAAGGTAAGGGTAAAGGGATGAAGAGGTTCAAAGAATGAAGGACTTAGATTAAAGGTGGGTTTAACTAAGATTTGGGCCTTACATGGCTAAAGGAAACTCTCTAGGTGATATGAAATAGGAGCAAGTCTTCTCTAGTGTTTGATTTAACCAAATAATGAACTTGAACTCAAGACTTGAGTTTTAAACGAATTTGGGAAACAAAATATGCCTACAAATAGTGTCGAGTTAATTATCGGGGGCACCGGTAGCTCCAACAATCATATTTCCGAAATTTTAAACCTTTGGAGTGACTCTACTGGCAGCCTTGGTGGCCACCCCGATGGCCCTAATAGACATCTCAACATCCTTGGTGTAACATGGTGCTTGCTTCTGAGGACCTTCGTAATTTTACCTGTTGGCACTCGGTTAATTACTAAAATGCCCTTTTGGGCCATTTTGAACTCTCATAAAGTTCATAAGGGATAAGAGATAACTTAAGAATGGTGAAATTATCAAAATGCCTTCTTGGCCATTTTGACTCCCGATAAGCCATTTTTAACTTCCAAAAGTTTTGATAAAAGAACTGGTCAAGAAAAATGATGGTCTTAACAATATGATCTAACTTAAAATCATCTAGGTGTTGGGTAAAGGTCTAGGCGATCTCATTACCTTTTAGGTTTTGTGCATACATATTTTGAGCTTTTTGTCAAGGTGTTTGAGGTTGAGTGACTTTACCGGAGTCTTCAAATGTCTTCAAATGAAAACTAGTTTGACACTCAACATAATTCTTAAGATTGAAAAAATATGAAACTAACACCAAGACTATGATATGGATCAAGGTCTTATTAAGCTATTCTACTATGTTGAGCTCACTCTTACGGATGAGTTTGATAAAATCTACAGCCTCTTTGTTTGACACCTTGTGTTCCTTCTTTGTCTTTACTTTCTTCTATCCCACCATGTCATCTTCGATCACCTTATCTTTTTTTCTTCATCTTCATTCTCCTTTACTATCATTTCATTTTTTTCTTTGATCCCCACTATCCTTCTTAGTACCATGTGGCATCTCCCAGTCTTGCTCATGTAACCAATATCAGTCACCATAGCCTTTTTCATTGTCTTTACCCTTATTGAGGTGACGATAATTGTCTCATTACTCAATCAAATCGTTTGGTTGGAATTGTATGGGAAAGGTATGGGTGAATATATGGTTATTGGGGGTAGTTTAGGTTTCACATGAAGAATAAGGGGTGGTGGTTTCGATGAAGGAGCAGTAGTAGTATGGATAGGGTTTTAAGGGTTTGATGGGGGTATAGGGAATAATGAATAGTGGTCGTGAGGATGGAGCATATGATATGTGAAGGGTTGGACGATTTGATAAGTTTTGAACCCTTGATGATGCATAAGGTATGATAAGGGAAGGTCGGACGAAACTTGTGAATTAAGTCTTAGAATAGATGGTCAAGTCGATTATTCTAAGTGGCAATGTAGTGGAGTTTATAGTATATTGGGGGAGAGTATTAATGATTGGTATTTTTAGCTTTTTTGTCAAGTAGACTCTAACCTTTGATCCTAAGGCAGCTACCAAGGCTGAAAGATTAAAGACAGATCCCTCTCTTACGATCATGTTCATTGTAGGTCCATTTCCTCCATCGTTATGGATGGGTAGAGGGTTATGATTGATGTTTCGTCGTGGAGCTCGATTTACCGGGCTATCTAGTATAATGGCCTTCTTATCAATCAAATTTTGTATTTGGTGCTTGAACCGCCAGCATTGATTAGTGGAGTACCTCAGTGCGTCCATTTGAAACTTGTAGAAAATGTTGGGATTGTACCATGTTTCCTTAGCAACCTTTGAATTTGATGGCGGCTTAGTAAGGTACTCTACTCTAAGTAACGTGGGAAGTAGTTCCGATTGTATCATTGACAACCTAGTAAATACTCTGTTGATTCTGTTAGCTCGTGCATGTTGGTTTTGACCAAACTTTGGTGTTTGCTATGCTGGTATGGCTTGTAGAGGAATTACCCAGAAGGGGTTCTAGCATGTCAAATCCCAAGCAACTTGAGATACTAGTGTCCAAGGATCTTGTAATACTTTTTGTCCCTGAATCTGTGTTGGGATGAAGAGGGGTTGACTGGGCTGCACGTTGTTGACCTGAGTCTCTTATCTTTTCTTGGCTATAGGCACTGGTTTCCTTTACTCTGCTGTTCCTACTATTGTGCCGAGGTTGATAAAGTCAAATATTAGACCAGTTCAAATCCCGTTCATAGCTTGGTCTCCTAGTTGAACAAAATTTGAGAAAGTGCCAGTAGTATGCCCCACTAGGTGGGTGTAGAATGAATGTCCCAGTATGGAGATGAATGTGGTATTCATCTCTTGTTCTATCATAGCTGGCTTTCTTGAGAAGTCAATTCCCGCCACCTTTAAGTATATTCCATTACTATTTTCCTCTGTTTCCTCGTAATTCGTTCCATATCATTCTGGTCTAGACTAATGTCTATGTTAAACCTATAATTGTACCAAAATATTTCAACTAAATCCTGTCAGTTCTTAATAAGCGAATAATTCAATCTTAAGAACCAATTAAGAGTTGACCTTGTTAGACTTCTCTAGAATAGTTGTACCAGTAACTTGTTGTTTTCGTTGAATTGGCACATCAACCCATGATACAACTTTAGGTGAGACAGAGGGCACCGTATGCCTTTATACTTCTCAAATTGTGGACATTTGAACTTAGTTGGCAACTATATGTTGGGTTAAAAACATATAACCCTAAACCTAGTCCCTCCTAGGATGTTTGTGCCTTTGAATTTTCTCATCTCTTCTTGGAAAGATTCAATCTATTGGGCAATCTTCTCGTCTATCATTCTTTGGGCTTTGGCAGCCTTGAAGTCACATTTGTCATCTAAGATGATCACAGGAGGTGGTCAATTTTGTGGGATGTAAAACAGAGGGCTTTGATACCCCAACATAGTAAGAGGTAAGGTGGTTTGCTATCTTGGTTGTTGCTGCTTAGGGGGTTTTGGGTTTGATCCAGACGCTCGGTGTTTAACGGCTTGTGCTTGTAGGAAGTTTATATTAGCCAATACGACAGTTAACATTTTATCTTACCTTTCTATTATTTTTAATAGCATCATTATTTTTGCGTTAGCCACTGCTATTTCAGTTATTGAGGGCTATGGGTCTTCCAAGTTGGTCATGGTTGATGAAGATCGAAGGAAATATGGAGGCTTCTCAAGGTGTTTGTATTTCTTTCGTTTGGCCACTTGTAGGTACAAAAACCTTGTGTCGGTATATTACAAAAAAGAATAAAATGAATGATATTTTATTAAGTCCAAAAATTATTAGGGGTGGCACCCAAAATTTAAAGTTAAATAAGATTAAATCGTTATTCATCAGTATAGAGTTGGCATCAACATGGAACTGTAGACACCCCATTTTTGCATCCGCCTGATTAATCAACTCGTCAACCCGATCGCAAGGATTCCCAATGATGGATGTGTATTCCATTGTTTTACTTTGTTACCAGATTTGTTTCAGAAATCCAGATGAGGTATCTCGAACTGGCAAAACCTTAGAAACCACGCTACGCTAGGAAAATACGACCCCAGAAACATAGAAATCATCATCTTGCAGACCAAAAAGAAGCATCACGATAAAAATCACTAAAAATTACCAAATTACCGAAATACCCCTAATCTCAAAACAACCCTAGAGCCTACGTTACGCTTAGGAGAACCCATTGGAACACATAAAATGACAAATCGGAACCAAATAAATCATTTCACCAATTTTAACAGAATTTGACAAAATTACGAAAATGCCCCTCATAAAGTTCACAACCATTTCACACAAAAAATTTCATAAATAACAAAAACTAATATTTCCATTGAATGCCTTACGAAAAACCGATTCTAAAACATCCTAGAACATTAAAAACCGACTTAAAACGTGAAAAGTCCTCTCCGGGGACAAAACGGTAATTTCACAATTTTCATGATAAAAAATTTCGAAATTAATAAATAAAACATTAAATAATTAAATTTAAACATTAATGAAATTAATTTAAAATTTTGAACCTAAAAAATCGATTAATCGGACTCTCAGGCAAAATTGTTGAGGGTTCGTGGGATATTTCTTTAAGGACCCCTCCATTTGGGGGTCCAAAGAATTAAAAATATTTTAGAGGAGGGGTTCTCCAAAAATCAAAGTAAATCAAGCAAGACTAAGGTCAAGGTATTAAAGTCAATCAAGTGAGACTGAAGTCAAAATTAAAGTCAATTAAGCAAGACTGAAGTCAAGATATTAAAAGTCAATCAATTAAGACTAAAGTCAAAACATTAAAAGTCAATCAAATAAGACCAAAAGTCATAATAGAATTCTAATTAAATAATAACTCTATCTAATAGTGTTCTAACTTAAAAACAATTCTACCTAAAACAATTCTAATTAAAACACAATTCTACCTAAAACAATTCTAACTAAAACACAACTCTAATTAAATACTAACTCTACCCAAATCAACTCCTAAAAAAATCTATAAATAGAGGTGCTCACACCCTATTTTCGTATCAAATAATAAACCCTAAGAGAAGTAGGTCTAGAAGCTCCCCTAGCTCCCCATAAACCCTAGTTTTGGAGCCCCAACTCCTTAGCTAACATCCCTCCTTCAATTTTAGTCTAGAAAACACCCAAAAGCCTTCTAAACACATCCCCAAATCCGTAAAAAATTTGAAGAGTTCAGATTCAAAAACAAGGAGATACCTTGCCTCGGAGATCCGAAGTCAAATCCGGAAGCAGAACGAAGCAAGGGAGCACGGTACAAGGAGTTCTTTTTGTCAGATCTGAGGGAACCAAGTCCTTGCCATCGGAAAGGTAAACATTTTATTTTTATTTATTTTCTTATCTAGGTTTTAGTAATGTAATTTACTTGGGAATTTAGTAGAGACCGGCTTTGGCCGGGCGGGGTTGGTGCCTAACACCTTCCAACCCCGTAACTTGATCCCCAAATTCAGTTTTTTTTGGTTTTAGATTAGTTTTTATCCGTTTAGAGTCATTGATCGGTTCCTAGACCGTAATAACTAGGTGGCGACTCCCAAACCTCAAGGGTCAAAAGTAGATCCGCGCACCCCGCGGATCGAGGGCGCTTTCAGGAACTAGCATCAATTTGGAGTTGGCATCGGTACGGAGTCAAGTTGCATACGTCAGCGTAGGGCTGCTATCAGCACGAAGCTGGGTTATGTGTTTTCTAAAAATAAGCTTACATCAACACAGAATTGGATTACGTTGTTTTTGAAGTGGATTACATCAACACAAAGCTGGCATCAACACAGAGTTGGCATCAGCACGAAACTAGATTATGTGCTCTTGAAAGAGCGGATTACATCAACATGTGACTGATATTGGCATGAAGTGGGCATCAACGCAGAACTGGGCATTTCTCAAATGGATTTGCAAGATATTTCATCAACGCGAAGTTGGCACATTACTTTTAAATTTCTTAAGACATTTCATCAACACGAAATTAACATCAACGTGGAGCTGGAAAGGTTTTTTGTCAAGAGGGCTCATCAGCACGAAGCTGACATCAAGACAGGGTTGGAATTTCCTAATGAAAGACTTGCTTAGTTATGAAATATTTTTTGTAGAAGTAGACTAGTGCGATGAAAATTTCTTCCAGGCTCTTGAGTCTCTAGTTCAATTTTGAAACTCATTCACAATTTTGTATAAGAAGAGGGCATTGGCCCGATTAGATGAGGGTTGGTTGTTGAATGAAGGAGTACGGACCTAATAGAGGTCCGTGGTAGGTTATTGACCTCATTGGGCTCCATTCCAGGTTTGATTGCAAAAAGTCGCTTGAAGGCTTTGCAATTTCTACATCAATAGGCTCAGGTTGGGGCATTCGATGTGTCTTGTGGGAATGTAGGTCTAGCTTAGGTCTAACGAAGAGTGATGGGATTCCTGATTTATACCTCTTTAAACCTTATTTTGATTATAGGGTAATTGCGTCCTCTAAGTTGGATTGTTTTAAATTGGTTGTTTGTGATATGAGAATGTAAGAATTTAATTTTGACACCTCTTGATCGCTTGGGTCATCTGAAATTTTTCAAAAGGACTTGGCCCCATTTGAATCTTGTAGTCCATGTACGTTTTGAAAAGGGGAAGGAAAGAGGGTTTGTGTTTTTTTTTTTTTTTGAAACATGGGTCATTTATCATTTTTTTTGCAGATTTGGGTGCCATTGGGCTCAAACCCAAGAATAGACCCCAAAGCAACCAATAGGAAGGTTCCATGACCTTCTGATCTACATTGCCACTATAGGCAAGCAAAACAACCATTGGTACGGACCCAAAATAGTTTCTTAAGTCCGTATATGAAGCATGGACTCAACAATACTCCTTATGTTTGTGCATGGAGTATGGACTTTAACTTTTCTAGGTGAGCAAAACTACTACTACTATCTGTTCTGGGCCCTATCTTGTTTTGGGTCTCTATTTTCTAAGGTTTGGATGATATTGACTCTGATTTTTGGCTTACATTTTTTTATGATGATGTGCACAACCTAAAAAAATAAATTTCCCCTTTTACCAAGGCAAACATGAAAAGAAACAAAATGGGCCCTAAGATTATAAAACTTGCCTTCGTGGGTTCTCTTATGGGCTTTACAACTTTGCCTTTGTGGACTTGCAAAATTACATCAAAATGTATGTGGGATCGATATGCATTTATCTTAGAAAGAACTTGGTGTCCTAAGTCTATTAATAGTGACTTGCATGAGGATTCATAGGTAGTTTTCGGATACCCATTCTTCAAACCTTGATATACATCGAGTGTCCACGTCTTAAGTTGGTGAATAAAACAGATGTTTTCCTCCCCGCCACCCAAAATAACGATCTCAGGGGTTTTAGAATACCGGCATCATGGATTAATTTTTTAGCAAAGGAGGGGGTGGTTATGTAGTGGGTTGTGAAGCGCATGTGCATGTGCATTTTGAAAAGCATATCCATCATTATACATTGCATTGTCCACCAAAAGAAAAAAAATAGAAAGAAATAAGAAAGTAAATCTTAAAACCATTCTCCATAAGAAAATGCAAAGTGAATATGAAAACATGAAAACATTAGAATGTGAGAAAAATATAAATGAAAACACACCTTTTGTTTGAAATATGATTGAATCGAAAAAAGGTAAGGCCCGCTAGTGTACTGGTGGGACTATCATTGTTTTTCCCACCGGAGTTAATATTAATCTTACTTTTACCTTACTTGTGGGGCAAGTAGGGGATCGAACCCAAGAGAAATGGGGAGTAGAGTTAAGCAAAGAGGATAAAATTTGAATTAACCAAAAGAAATTAAAACTATTTTTCTTTGTATTTTTGAACTTATCAAGAAGATTTAAAGTTGTTAGAAAATTAACCAAAGTAAATGAAGTTAAAAGTAAGTAAACTTATGAAATTAAAGCACCATTGGAGGTGAACCTACCTAAAACATGTTGATAAGAAATTCCTAGTCTCTAGCCTTTTCATAACTCAATCGTAAAGGCTTGGTGTTAGCTGCTTGGATCGAAAAGTTTAGCAAATGAAATCAAATGAGAGAACATAAACAAGTAGAATTCCTTGAACTTCCTACTACCAATTATCTAGTTCAAGTATACTTTACCTTGATCTAATCTAAGCATAAAGTATCTATATTAAGAATAAAAGGTGCAAGACATCTTAAAGAGAACTCATAAGCATTTTAGATAAAAGAAAGGCATGAAACTAGAAATAACACAATAACTTGCTTTACGCTTTTCCACTCTCCAATGGAGGGAGCTTAGCCTAATGTCATTGCAAGAGAGGAAATATAAGAGATGAAATAACTTTTCTTCATTTCATTGAGAAACTTACAAATTCTTCTTCTTCTACTTCTTACAAGACTATTTAGCCAAAAAGAAAATACTAGAAGATTAAACTACAGAAATATAAGGGAAGATGTTAAGAGCCTTAGATTAAAGGAGTCTTAGATGAGAGAACCAAAAGGGAGCGTATGTTTCTCTAGAGATTGAAACTCTATTTATGGAGAAAAATGTGTGTAGAAGAGTCCAAAAATAGTCTCCACTTTTCTTTCCACAAAAAGACAAAAGAAGAGAACATTAGTTAAGGATTAAGACATTCCAAAGGATTAGGACATTCCAAAGTAGGCCCCAAATGCTTTTGCCTTGAGATTTTGATTCCAAAATATTGATTTTCTGCACAAGAAACACACGTAATTAGATTCATCTAGTAAATAAATTTATTTATGTATAATTAAGTATAATTAACATGCAACATGATGTTTCGATGCTTATAATGATTATTACTTTAATACGGAGAAATAGGGATAAAAATCAAGATAAATGTCCGGGAAACGTGCATATAATTCAATGTTTCCAGACACTTATCACACCTGCAAACTTACCTTTTTTCTAGTCCCTTAAAAATAAAACTGCCACTTTCGCAGGCACCTCGATTGTATTTTGCGAATGCAACAAGCCCTTGAACCCTTAGGTTACCCTTAGTGGACGAGTTTGACTCGTGAGGGTTTACCGAAAATATACCCATAAAATTTCAATACTTTATAGAAATATCAAAATCAAAATCAATGTATGTAAGGCAAATATAATGGTATTTTACAAATCAGCCAAAGGTCATTTACGTTTGAACAAAGTTCTAAATTTTTATTCCTCATTTTAGAAAATTTCAAAGATTACTTGAGTACTTGTGCGATTTTTCGATTTTTTTTCTTTTTAAAAGTAACATCGTTTTTTTAGGAACAAGATTGCACCTCCTAATTGCTAAGAATGGTCGATTTTATCTAAGTTCTAACTCGAAACTAAGCATCTTGTCTGGGATTGTGAGAAGTGTGGATGTTCACTTTAATACCTCTAAGAGACTTTATTTGTGATATTCCAGTTTACTCACGTTTTTACCATTGACGGCTTTCACCCTACTGAACTAATTAGTCTCATTGGACTCTTTTCATTATTGTACTTTTTCAATTCCAACATTTTTGCTTTACTTTGATTTTTTTCACATTTTTCTACTTTTTATTTTCTCAACTTTTTTATACTTCACCATTTTCTGGTATTTTTTTTACAAAAACATGTAGCCCTTTTCAAGGTACCCAGTATAAACCTATAGTTGCTGTCCAAGTCATATTAACCTCAGTTCTATTTTTCTTCTAACCAGCCAACCAAAAGACAAGGAAGTCATAGTTCATTAGACTAAGTTTCCCCTAACACTCTAGACAAATAAGAGGGTCAACTCTTGTTCCATAAAATCTTATTTTTTTCAAGTACTTAATCAAATGTGAATTTTTCAAAGTAATATTTCCATGATTTTCTTAATGAGGAACAAAAAAAAATTTATGATCAAAAGTTAGGACATGAGCTTAATATTTGAAATTAATATATAAAAAGTACATACAAAAATTTTGAAGAAAATATTTCAAAAGTGTTAAATATTTTTTATGTTTCTTTTTCAATTTTTTTTTTTTTTTGAAAACATAAACTAAACTAGAGTGAAACATGAAACTAAAATAGAATGCTATGTAATGTAATTGTAAGTTAACCTAATACCCTCAAACCTAAATAAAATATTGTCTTCAATATACACGTAGTAAGGAAAGAGAGAAAAATGTTAGATCACACTTAAAATGGATTGGGCATTAATGTGAAAAATCTTGTTACAACTAATCTGAAACAGTTTTGCATAAATAAAATCTTACCTAAGAATTAAGAAACAACTTAAAAACGTCCTAATCTAAGAATGAAATCCATCATAATCTGAATCTGAACTTTCAGTGACCTGTGCCTTCTTCTCCTCAATATAAGCGAATATTTATCTCTGTTACTCAATCAACAATTGCTGACCAGTCTGCAGTCCTAGTAGCACTGATTGATTGGTTTGGTTGAGAGTTGTCTTGAAAAGGAAGAGAATAAGAAAGAGATTAGAGTTAGAGGTTTTTTTTTTCTTTTTGAAAAAGTTTGTTTCCTAACTACACTACTTATTAAAATAAAAGCACATGGGTTGCCTCCTAAGCAGCGCTAAATTTAGAGTCTTCAATCGAACCTATCAAAAGGTCATAATCCTGGGTATTTTCTTAGTATGTAATTTTAAGGACACGATGATCGACTTCCCACCCCAAATGATAGGCAGACAGACTTTTACCATTATTAGGACATGGAAATAATTTTTTAAAATGATCAACATCCCTCGTTTATCCTCAGTTCTTAATGTCATCACATTTTTAAAATAGTTCTCAACCATCATATTTTCTAAGAGAATAGAAGTTGTAAGATAGGCATAATCTTTACAATCTTGTGAAAGGATAGGCTGGATGGGATACGAGGTTAGATCAATAGTGGTTCGAATTGGTGTGACTAAAATATTAGAATTCATCCTTAGTTCTTCTTGAACAATAGTTTTCTCTGATGGTAGATCGATTTCCTTAGTCAAATTTGTACAATTAGTTAGCTCATTAGGAATTTGAAACATTGGTTGGCTCTCGGGGGTTATCTTATTTGAAAGTTGACCATTATCTCTTTCTTCAAAGGGCACAATAAACTGACCTAGTTGGACTTCCATAATTGCATCGGTTGGAATTGTAACCTCATTGGTTTGAATTTGAACTTCAATTGAGATGGGATTATCAATTATTGATGGACAATCATCGAAATCTTCAAAATAGTAGAACTCGTTACTAAGATTATTTTGAAAAAATGATGGATTTTCTAGGATGGAGATATCCTCATTTTTAAATTTATCAAAATTTTTTTCTTCTAAAGATAACACTAGGTGACTCAATTGAATTCCTATGCTGACTAAGGCTTGACCTATGCCATATTGTTGTTGATGGAGCTGTTGTTGTTGGATGAATTGCTATTGTTAATTTAACAACTCAATCATCAAGACTCTAATGATGTTGGATGAGAGGACAAAAATGAGTCATTGAATGTTGACTCTGGCTCTACAGCTCTATATTAGGAGAAATGTTGAGAATCATAAGATTGTTAGGGAATTATGGTTGGATTCATCATCGAGGTGTTGTGTATATAAAAATCATCATGGTTACCAAAATGACTACCTTGAGTGAACTTGTTTTGACACGGTATGGTATCTGAGGGAAACCAATTATCTTTGTGGTATGGTTGATTGAACAAACTAGGTATCGGCATTCAATAAGAATTTTGAGAATTATGCATATTGGTTTGCGTAGAACGAAACATGGGTAGACTCGGACAACACTCGGGAGGATGACCATAATTATCACATAGGACGCATGGGATCCAAGATTCTCTCCTAAACTCCATGACAATGTAAATCTGCTCAGGGTTCTAAACTTATATACTAATGATTTGCACACAAGAGAGGGAGGAATTCACGCATGATATTTGGTTCTTACGATTAGATAGTTCGTAACTGTTTCAAAGTGCTAATCTTAGCCTCCAATCCAAATCTCTGAAATCGCAAACAACCAGTTTAATCTCTAGTTGAGAGGTGGCGCACGATGCTGAGCAAACGCACTCTTAAATCACTTCTCGTCTACAATAGACATCGTCTATCCCCCTAGTACATGAGGTACAACGGGGTATGATTGCGTTTAGGCACTGTTTTCGACCAAGAAGTGCAATTGGTGCGACTTAGATTAGCTTTGCTTATTGAGCTCGATGGGCCTAAAGTCAAGTCTAACCAATTTTAATTAATTTGATTGAATGACTAGTAAGTTGTTATCCTAGTTAGAGTAAGGAATTAGTAATGACTTCCAATCCTTATCTTATCATGCCATCTTTAGGAGGAAGTGCTCTTTATTACTTAATTAACTATTCCAAATGTGTGCAAATTGGAAAAATAATACACAAAGGCAAGGAGTAACCCACTACCATAGAGAGGCGTGGGTGTTTCGATATTACCTCCCGTGCTAAACGGGGTGAAGACAGTTTGAGTCGACTTAGGCCAACAATTTCAATTTTGGTGTGCGAACCTAAGGAGCCGTGATGATATTGTCCACCCTTCGTCCTTCCTTAGTTTATTACAATCCTAGTCTTCTTGGATAATTAAAAAAAAATTACAAGGAATCCTCTATAAGAGTTTCTAAAATAAAAAAAAATAAAGCTAACTAAAGATTAAAGGAAATTGAAAGAAAAAAAATATAACGTACAAGGAGCAAAATAGAAATGTTAGTATAAATGATAGTAAACGGACTCAAAAATAGATTTTGACTTATCAAAATCTTGCTGACTTTGTCACATTTTGTAAAAATTTTTACCCCAAATCAATATAGTATAATAGTTAATCGGAGATCAGATCAGAAAGTTACAGTCAATTTAATTTCTGCTATTTAGGGTTAAAAAAAAAGGGAATGACGTTTTTTTTTCAATTTTTTTTTCTCTTCTTTCTTCTCTATTAAACCCTTAAGAACACTTGAACTTACAGAAAGAAATCAAAAGAGAAAAAAATGAAAGAAATGAATTTTAAATTAAAACTTACTACTACCTTTACCTTTTCCTGACAGCGACGCCAAAATTCTAGTGGGACTATCGTTATTTTTTCCACCGGAGTTAATATTAATCTTACTTTTACCTTATTTGTGGGACAAGTAGGGGATCAAACCCAAAAGAAAGGGGGAGTAGAGTTAAGTTAAGAGGATAAAATTTGAATTAATCAAAAGGAATTAAAACTATTTTTTTTGTATTTTTGAACTTATCAAGAAGATTTAAAGTTGCAAGAAAATTAACCTAAGTAAATGAAGTTAAAAGCAAGTAAACTTATGAAATTAAAGCACAATTAGAGGTGGATCTACCTAGAACATTATGATAAAAAATTCCTAGTCTCTAGCCTTTTTATAACTCAATCGTAAGGGCTTGGTGTTAGCTTCTTAGATTAGAAAGTTTAGCAAATGAAATCAAATGAGAGAACATAAATAAAGTAGAATTCCTTGAACTTCCTACTATTAATTATCTAGTTTAAGTATACTTTATCTTGATCTAATCTAAGTATAAAGTATCTATATTAAGAATAAAAGGTGCAAAAAATCTTAAAGAGAACTCATAAGCATTTTAGATAAAAAGAAAGACATGAAACTAGAAACAACACAAAAACTTGCTCTAAGCTTTTTCACTCTCCAATAGAGCACAATTTAGCCTAATGTCATTTCAAGAGAGGGAAGATAAGAGATGAAATAACCTTTCTTCTTTTCATGGAGAAACTTACAAATTATTTTTCTTCTACTTCTTACAAGACTATTTAGCCTAAAAGAAAATACTAGAAGATTAAACTATAAAAATATAATGAAAGAGGTTAAGAGCCTTAGATTAAAGAAGTCTTGGATGAGAGAACCAAGAGAGAACGAGTGTTTCTCTAAAGATTAAAGCTCTATTTATAGAGAAAAATGTATGTAGAAGAATCTAAAAGTAGCCTCCACTTTTCTTTGCACAAAAAGATAAAAAATGTGAACATTAATTAAGGATTAGAGCATTCCAAAGTAGGCAAAAATACTTTTGTCTTGAGATTTTGATTTCAAAATGTTGATTTTCTACACAAGAAACACACGTAATTAGATTTATCTAGTAAATGAATTTATTTATATATAATTAAGTCTAATTAACATGCAACATGATGTTTCGAGGATTATTATGATTATTACCTTAATACAGAGAAATAGGGATAAAAATGAAGATAAATGTCCGGAAAACGTGCGTATAATTCAGTGTTTCAAGATACTCATCATGTACTCCCCAGTGGAGTCACCAAGTTGTAGACATAAAATTTTTGAGTCTGAAGATCTTTACTACTTAGATTTGGAGTCTTCACCATTCTTTTTTAGAAAACGGTGTGAATAGGCATCCAAAAAATAATTTTGTAAAAATAATTTTAGTAGAGACTCTCATATGGATAATGGCCATTGGTCCACCTAAGGTCTAGGTAAGGGGGTCCATGTTAGGAAATAGGGAGGTGTTAGGCACCCTATTCCCTTTACCATAAGTGGTAACCTCGGATTTGACCAATTTTGAAAAGTGAATAAAAAAAGTTGGAAAACCAATTTGTGCCCTCGAATGCAAAGATCTTTGATTTCGGCTTTAAACCAAAGATGACTTCCTTATTGAGGAAGGGACCCTATCATGACTTATGCCTTTGATCATTTTGAAAACTTTATACTCTTTGGTTAAGGGGCCATTTTTAAAGGAACATGGCCCAAGACCTTAATCTCAAAACTTTTTGTGGTGTATGCACTAGTGTAAGGATTTTTTAAGAAATATTTAGAAAGGGTTTTTCAACTTCTACCCTTTCCAATTTGGGTATCTACAAGTACAATATGAATTACTTCGACTTTTCTCTCTTGCTCTACTACAAGTTAAAGCTCTTTCCTCGGTTCATCCCGATACTGATCTTCTGGTCTTCATCTATTGTCTGCCCTTTCGATAAAAGTCTTCGAGTAGACCTTGTTCGATTACTCTCTACAATAGGCTCTGTAGAGCCAATCACATGTTTGTTATGTGAGCTCGGACCTTGTGGTAAGAATAGTAATCCTTATTGACCTTTGTTTGCATATGGGGCAACGGTTTTGGCCACTCAAAATTTGGATTACTTACAATAAGTGTGAGGATCTCACTTGGAAGAATTGAAAAATACATGCCATCCTTCTTCTACTTCCTTTCTTGTTGCCCACGCTGACCTTCTGATTCCTGTGTCTTCCTTCTCTTTTAAGGCTGTTATTGCTTTTCTATCTTATTTACAGCATGGATGCTTTTATTTTGGTATGTTGAGCAATGGGTCATCCTCCAACCTAACATACTTCTCTATTCTCTAAATCAACTCGACCAATGTCTCTTGCCTTCTCTTCATCAATGATTTGTATATCCTAAAGTCTAGGGCAAATGCATTTCTGAATGCGATGACAACAGTTTTCTCATCAAAGCTATTTATAGTTATTGATTCCTCCATGAATCTCCTTATAAAGTCCTTGATGCTCTCTCCATGATTCATCCTCATGTTGAGTAGAGTATCTACATCTCCACCCAACTTTGTGTTATCAATGTAGTGAGTGATGAATGTCATGTAGAGCTCCTCAAAGGAAGCTATCCTTCTGTTAGGCAGTTAATGGAACCAAGTCAGGGCATTATCTTCTAGAAAGGTTTCTACACATCAAAGCCTCATTGCCTTTCTATAGTTTTAACATCTATCAAAAGTGGTAAAAATGTTCTATTGGATCCTTTAGATTCATGTAGGGGGTGAATCGTGGTGCAACAAATTTCTTTGGCACTTATGCTGCTAGAATCATAGCTATAAAAGGAGACATCTGAATACCCCTAACAACCTATGCTGCTGCCAGTCGAACTTCTACAGTCTTTACTACATTTTTTCCTTCCTAGTCATGTTTCTGATTTCTTCCCTAGTTAGGCCTATTGGTGCCTAGATTTTAGTTGTTGGTGTCTTAGGGGTAGCAACCTCAGTATGTCCTTTCCTTCTAGAAATCCTTGACCTAGAATTGTCTTCGAAAATTCGATCTTCCTCATTTTTAGCTCATTACCCAGGTTGCTATTTCCTTTATTTTTGTTGGGTTTTTAAACATTGGTTGAGGGTTTGATTCTCCTTTTCCAAAGTTTCCATTTTCTACTACATCTTTTCCTACCACTTCTTCATCTCATTGATCTGATTCAGCAATAGAGATTCAATAGAAGGGATAGTATGAGGGGGGTGGTGTATTAGTGTCAAAAGAATGAGTAAGGCTCACCATTGGTTCGTTTAAAATCAATATATTGGTCACTCTTCCCAAAGATGACGCCAAAGATGTCGAGATGTTTCTAAGTTACCTCTATCAACTCAATCCTACAGCTCCGACGGATCACTCCTAGCCCTATTCGCCCTCGAGCACCGGTGTGGTACCTGCCAAAACACCTCCGACGATCAAGTTTGGTTTTACTCAAAATAGAAAACCACTCTCTCATCTACTCTTACTCAATTAAGAGGAAAATGAAGAACCCTTTCTAATTCGATCTTTACTCTATTTAGAGGATTTCCTTCAAATCTAGGTTCTTGATTCTACTCCTCCTAATTCAAGATCAAATCATGGAAGATTCCATGATTTTTGGGATTGCAGTTTGGGTTCCCTGAATCTTGAGCTTTTTTCCTGATCTCTAGAAATCAGATCCATCATTCCACCCTTAGTTTCCCTATCTTGGTATCAGGGAATAAAGTTAATCCAACCCTGTTATGCTACCTGGCAAGACTGGGTTGTATGGCAGATCTAGGTACCACCTCTTTGGAGTCTTAGTCAAATTATATTCTCTAGTCAAGGTTTGGGCATTTACTCAGCCTATTGTTTCAATTTTTACCCTTTACAATAGATATGACCAAAAGATCCCACAAAAGAATATGATACATCTTGTTTTAGTGTAGTAACCATTATCTTACTACCGCAATTACTATCAAGTAGTACATATTCTATACATTCCCAAAAGTCTGGATTCCATACATCATAAAAAACAATTGCATACCTCTTTTTCTAAAATCTTTCTCTGAGTGTTCCCATTTGTTGAATCTTTTGCATTTAGTTCATTTCTACTGGAAGTGACTCATTCATCGCCTCTAATAATTGGCTTATCATATTTCGAAAGAGTTCCTCAATATTGTAGGATTGTGAAACTGTGATCCATGCATGGCATTCAAAGTACATTTTCACTCTTTCGTCGTCAAAGATTTTCTTGACCATAGTAGTCTTTCAAGACCCTCCCATCCCGACTATTTATACCAACATTCATTTTGATTCACCCTCTAGTAAACATGTAATTTTTTTTTTTTGGGTTCTTCAATGCCAATTATTATAGAATCTTCAATGAACATCGAAGCCATTCTAGGATCATGGCATGTGTAATTCATAGTCGTAGAACTTGATCCTTAATCTAAGCTATTAAAGTGATATCTTCCGGTTATCTCCTTAATATCATAGACCCTTCTTTTAATATCTTGTATTTGAGTCTCTATTTGATTCTAGCTTTCAATCGCCTAATGAACAAATGGCCTTATGAAGTAAATTACAAACATATCCTTGTGGATGAGGCTGTGGTGCAAAGTAAAGCATGAACTCGTCAATAACATCCTTTTTATCATAAGCTATATCTTTTACTTATTTCACCCAAGCTTTCACTTGTTTCACCCAAGCTTTCACTCCCTTGTCATTGTCTCTCATTGTATCTGCATCCCTTAGGAAGGTTCTCATGTTCTCTAATTCATATTTGACACCTTCGATTTCTTGAAGAACTCCACTCAACAATTTTGCTTCTCCCTCGATCAATCGTACTAACTTCTTTAGCAAAAGCTTATAGCACTCTCAACCATTTTTTGCAATTTGCAATCTGATTTGCAGCTCTCTATGAAGTGTGAATTCCTATATGATAATGAGGAAAAATAAAATAATTAAATAAAGAAAAGTAAAATGAAGAAATCCTTTTTTTTTGTCTACGTTAGGGTAAATGTGGACATGGGATTTTCATCCTTTTGAAACATCCCTCCACTTTGGGGTGTTTTGGAGTCGCCACCATTCATTTTTGGTAAAGGGGTGTGAATGGTCACCCGATGTCACATTTTTTAAAAAACATGTCATTTTGACACTTTGATGACTCTCGTATGGATATGGTACATGGTCCAACCTTGATTCAAGGTAAGGGGGTCCATTTATGGAGTAGGGAAGGTGTTAGGCACCCTACTCCATCCATCATAGGTGGTAACCTCAGATTCGATCTTTTAAAATAGAAAAGAAAAGTAAGATCGAAAAAAGTCGATATGTGCCCTCAAGTATGAGGGGCTTTCGATATTAGTTCAAACCATTGAGGGCACCCTTATTGAAGAAGGGGCCCTTTGGTGATTTAAAGCATTGTGGTGTGTGCAAGTGTGTAGAGAAGGGGATGAGTAAAAGAGGGAAGTTAGCGGAGGTGTTCCTTTTGTCCAAACCCACCTTGATCCAATCTTGATCTTCTTAGATCTTCAAAGATGTTTCCTTTTGAGTCTTCCTTTTTCCTTTCTTGATTTGTTTGAGAGAAGGTTGAGAGTTGAGAATGGTGAGATGAGTTGAGAGTAGAGGTAGTAGAATAGGTTAAGAGAGAAAGGTTGAGAGAGTGATTTCTTTTTAATTTTTTGGAGGGTTGGATGTGAGATTTTTCATTAGGTGTTGTAAGGGGAGAATGAAGAGATTTTTATAGAAGTTGGGGAGTTATTTTAGGGATAAAGTTGGGTGAAATGAAGAAAAATGATAGAATGGTTATAAGTTTGAGAAAGAAGTGGGTGTAATTTAGAGGAGATTGGAGGGTATTTAGGGAAGGGGGGTTAAATGGGTGAGTTTTGACCCAAATGATTTGGATCCTACCCAACCCATTTGGGTTGAGTGTTTGGTGGGGTGAGATGATGGGTGTTTAAGATGGTGGTTGTGATTAAGTGGTGTTTGGTTTAAGAGAATGGAGGATTTAAGAGGGTAGTTGATGATATTTTGGGAGGGTGAGGGAGATGATGCCATGTGTCAAAGTGGGTGAAAATGAAGGGTTGAGATGAGTTGATGGGAAAGGATGAGTGTTTGATTTGAGAGGATGGGTGTAGGTTTAGATTGTAGATGTAGGTTTTGTAGGGAATGATAGGGGTAGATTAGGGGGAAGTGTAGGTTATAAGTGTTTGATTTGAGAGAATGGATAGGATAGGTTAGGGAGGGTGTAGGTTGTAAGTGTTTGATTTGAAGGAATGGATAGGATAGGTTAGGGGGTGTAGGTTGTAAGTGTGGGTAGATGATATTTAGAGAAAAGTAATGGTATAGTTAAGGTGATGGGAGTTGGTGGTTGGATGAGGGAGGTAAGATGGGGTGATGGCAGTGTCATACCTTGATGATATTGGGTGATTGGTTGTAATGTTGGGCTTGGGTAGCGAATTAGGCTTGGGTAATGTGTTGGGTTGAGTTGAATGGACTTGGGTAATGGGTATAATAATAATGGGTTTAGGTTGAATGGGTTTAATTGAATGGGCTTAGGTAATGGGTAGAATAAGAATGGGTTTGGATTGAATGATTTGGGCATGGGTAGAATGTTTGGTTGGGCTTAGGTTGTTGGTTGAATAGGAATGGATTTGGGTTGAATGATTTAGGCTTGGGTTGAATGTTTGGTTGGGCTTAGGTTGTTGGTTGAATAGGAATGGATTTGGGTTGAGTTGAATAGGCTTGGATAATGGGTAGAATAAGGATGGGTTTGGGCTTATGTTGGATTAAGTTGAGGAGTGTAGAAGGATGGTAAGGGATTTGGTCCGTGGGCCACGTGAAAAGCCTTGGGCCGTTTATTGACAAAATATGTTGTATTTTTGTAGGTTTGGGCATCGGAGCCCATTCTAATTTTTACGATTTTTGGGGCATTTTGCGTCGAGGGCCCGGTTAAATTTGGGTGTCTATAGTAAATGTTAGTATATTATTTCATTTGTTGCAATGCCACTTCTCTAGTGACTTGTAAATGGATGGATGAACATGTTTTTTTTTCTTTTTCTTTTTCTTTTGGGTGATTTATTTTAGACTCCCCCTCCACTTTTTGTGAGTAATAGTGATACAGCATTATGTTTTCAAATTGATTATCATACCCCTAGATCCCAATCTTTTCTAAGAAACTACGAAAATTGACCTAAACAACCTCAACTTCAATCTAATGTCAAAAAACCTTTATTTAAATTTTATCCCAAAACCTACATGTTCAATGTTTTGATGATTATACTACATTTTACACTCATCTTCAACTTTAAGCTTTTCTCTCCCGTAACCTTCAAAGCTCCAGGGTTTTTGAGGAAGTAGAATACAGAGAATTTTGATTAAATAAAATCAAGGGTTTCTTGCAAGAAGTTGAACACGATTGGTCAAATCAGCTAAAAATTATTTTCCTAGAGATTGAAGAGCATGAAAAATGGCAGACTTTTAGGAGAAAAATCTAGGTATTTTTTAGCTCGAGGGTGATGAGCTTGAAAATGGCAGATTTTTTAGAGAAACATTAAGGTATTTTTGTGTTATAGACTGATTAGCTTTTACTAAACGAAAAAGACAAAGGATTTAGCTTCCTTATATATAATTAACTGTTGACTCCCTCTTTTTTTGTTGTTGAATAAACAAAAATTGATCGATAAAACATAGTTCACATCAATAAAAGGTCATACCCATATGTAGGGGGACTTGTTGCATACCGCAAGTAGTTGGTTGCAAACTAATATTAAAAAATAGCTTTTTTATTATATTTTATAATATCTATTTTAACCTACTAATTGTACTTCATGGTGATAATATTAGGGTTTTAGGGCTTATTCATCTTCTCGTAGTTTTTTCTTCTTTGCTTGTGTGAATTATAAACGTGCTTGCTATACGATCAAGTATTTCTTGAAAAAATTATTGAACCAATAATAATTTATGTGGGCACAATTGAAGATAGAAAAAGAAAAAAAAAAAGGAGTGCAACATTTTTTTAAAATTTGAGAGTGCAATCATTCAAATGGAGTACAAAGGAAATTTTTTATGAGCCTAGTTTTAGCGAGAGTGAGATTGAAGAGTGTGAGGCCTCATTATTGGATCTTGAAAAAGAATCTATGTCTGAAAAATATGAATAATTGAAAAAGAAAATTGTTGAGTTGCAACATCCTTTACTACTTATACAGGTTTTATCCCGTGGAAAAGAAAAAGGTAGATAATATTTGAGATAAACCAATAAGTTACATTATACATGGAGTATTTCAGAGTGTTAGCTTCAATTTTTTCTCGAAAATTAGGGTCAAACAATTATTTATTTGATTTGATGATATCTATTAGAGTGTGAAGGGTACATTAATTGAGAAGCAAGTCTAAATCATATTGCATGTGGATTATAGGGATCAAATTTGTTGGGGAATTACTACGATTTTATTTTTTCAATAGTGAAATCTTCTCAACTGGGGAGAATTGATGGGGTCATCTAAAACTTAAAGAGCAGATTTTCTTTTTATTTAATTTTTTATTTTATGTCTTTATTTTTATGTTGTTTTGACTTGTTTTCATATTTTATTGGTCCATGGTCTTATTATAATATGTAGGGGTAGTTTGATAAATTTAATTTTTCTTTTATTTAAGTTTATAAGGTTTGAAAATTTATGAATGAAAAAATTATAGAAATTAGGTTATTTATTTGGTATTTTAGTTTTATTAGTACTCTTGGGTTTATTTTTTTATAGGTTCTATTAGGATTTATTAATAATTGATGAATGGAATAAAAAGACATATAAAAAATTTCTATTTTTTATTTGGATATTGGTGCATTCAATATAAAACTTCCATTTTTGTATATTTGGATGTTGATGTATTCAATATGGTTGATGCCATTAAATTATTTGGGGTGATTCCAAGGTAAATATATCGTTGCTTTTTCCTTAATCTTTTTCTTATCTACTATCTTTTTCTTCATTCCATTTTTTCTATATTTTTTTTTTATTTGTAAGAGATCAAGAAATCATCAAGAATCTATCAAGAACGCTCTAATCCTTTCAAAAAAAATCTACCCATAAAATATGTTTTCTTAACTTTTTTCAAGAAATCTTAAATCTTGACTTCTTGAAACCCTTTCCGACAACCCTCAATTTTTATCATACAAACTTGAACCTTAACAACTTCCTTTACCTTATTGAAAATATCGTAATTTATAAAACTTTGCATTTTACATTTCAGTAGTCAATTGGGATTTTAGAAATCTTTTTTTCCTATTGTCTCCTCAATCCCTAACCCAATTCCAAATCTCAAATTAGATTTCTCTAATCACCCCATTTTTTATTTTTAGTCCCCCATTGTCCTGCATCGAGACTTCTTCTCTGTAATGTTTCTTATAAAATTGAAGGGAAATATTCTGTTCAGAAACTATGATTTAAAGTTGAAGTGAAACCCTACTATAATACCAAGAAAATAAAAAATTATAATTAGAAAAATAGAGATTGTTGTATAGATCTTTCTCCCCCTCTCTCTTGTTCGCTCTCTCGTTAATGGCGTCCTATCAATTCATCCATTCCTCAGATCTGAAAAACTTTCCAACTCTAATCTCTTCATCCTTATAGAGAGAAAGAAATATAGATTGAAAAATCTATACAACCCTTGTGGAGACTGTAAATCAAGTTTTCACCAAAGAATTCAAATCAAACAAGATCAGAAAAAAAAATCAACAAAACCTAATAAGAAACACTTGAGAATCGTAGATCTCTACAAATTTCATATATGAGAGAGTGAATAAAATAAATTTTCTTATCGTAATCAACTTCACTCAATAGAGAAGATTGAAAATCGAAAAATTAAAAGATGAAACTCTATTTATCAAAATCAACCAAATCCTAAAGCTCGGTGGTACTCATTATCAAGACCCAAAAGGATCAAGTTGTGTACCAAAAGAATTAACTATTGATTCTTCGAGAAGATAAGGGAATATTTTTTTCCTTGTTTTCTTTAATTTATATCATATATTATCATTAGTAATACAAAAACAAATAGGATCTTCAACATAGATAAGACTGTTAAGGATTAACACAAATAATTTCTAACAAATGTATCATAAATTCGGGTACAAAACTAATTCAAGTAAAGTCAGGACTCATAAAATAAGAGGGGGTGTAAACACCCCATTTTCGCACTTGCCTGATTAATCAACTCGTCAACCAAATCGCGACGATTCCTAATGATGGATGTTTATTTCAATGCTTTTTTTATTACCAGATATGTTTCAGAAATTCAGATGAGGTATCTCAAACTAACAAAACTATAGAAACCACACTACGCTAGGAAAATATAATCCCAAAAATATAAAAATCATCATTTCACAGACAAAAAGAAGCTTTACGATAAAAATCACTAAAAAATAATCAAATTACCAAAATACCCCTAACATCAAAACATCCTTAGAGCCCCCTTACGCTTAGAGAAACCCATTCTTATACATAAAACAACAAAATGAAATCAAATAAATCATTTCGTCAATTTTCACCAAATTTGATAAAATTACGAAAATGCCCCTCATAAGGGTTAACAATCATTTCATGCTAATTTTTTTATAAATAATACAAATCAATAATCCCATTGAATTCCTTACGAAAAATCGATTCCAAAACATCCTGGAACATTGAAAACTAACTTGAAACACAAAAGTTCTCTTTAGGGGCAAAACGATAATTTTTCAATTTTTAAAAATTTTAATTTTAAAATTAATAAATAAAATATTAATTAACGTAAAATAAAATCTTAATAAAATTAATTTAAAAATCTAAATCAAGTCAATCTCATAAGACTTAAGTTAAAATCCTAATCTAAAGAAACCAAGTCAATCTCACAAGACTTAAGTCAAAACCCTAATTAAAACCTTAAAAGAACTAAGTCAATCTCATAAGACTTAAGTTAAAACCCTAATTAAAACCCTAAAAGAACCAAGTCAATCTCATAAGAATAAAGTCAAAATCCTTATTAAAATCCTAAAAGAAATCTAATCAAACATTAACTTTACAAAAAAAAAACTCTATAAATAGAGAGTCTCCACAATCTAATTCCGTAGGTCAAAGAAAACCCTAGAAAAAGTAAGTCAAAAAGTCACCTTAGCTTTCCCAAAATCCTGATTTTGAAGCCCTAACCCCTTACCATCATCCAAACCTTAACTTTTATACAAAAAACTCTCAAAAACTCTCCAAAAACTACCTAGAAACCCATCACAAAATTAGGAAAAACTCAGATTTAAAGAGGAGGTACTTCGTTTTGGAGATCAGAAGTAGATCCGGTGATAGAATAAAGCAAGAAGAATTTATATGAGAAACTTTTCTATCATATCTGAGAGAACAAGTCGTAGCGATCGTCACATGTATAATTTCTTTATCTTTTTTATTTATTTTAGGTCTTTAGCAATGTAATATTCTTAGGAATTAGTAGAGATCGGCGTTTGCCAGGCGGGATTGGTGCCTAACACCTTCTAACCCCGTAACATGATCCCCGGACTCAATATTTTTTTTAAGTAGATTAGTTGTTTTTATCCATTTTGAGTCGATATTCGATTCCTAGACTATAATAACTAGGTGGCGACTCCTAAACCTCAAAGGTTAAAAGCGGATCCGCACACCCCGTAGATCGAGGGCGTTTTCAGTGACGACTCCACTGGGGATTATTGATGATCAAACTTGAAAAGTCCTAAGTATGAGAACATTGCCATTTAGACCTAATTTTTTTTTGTTCGTTTTGTTTATTTTTAATTTATTTGATTCGTTTATTTTTGGGATTGTATTATATTCTCTCGATATATTTTTTAGCATATTATTATGGATTATTATTTGCTATGATTCAATTTAGAATCGTTTGTGATGATCCTAAATAATGCAGGATATTGAGAGGATGATAATGTGGAAAAATAGGTGTTGACCCATTTTTATTTGGATTATTTTTTGAGTTTGTATTATCCTTTATTGGTATCTTTTGATTCGATTTTGGATAATTTGATTTGGCATATATATATATTGGTTCAATTGGGGGACATTTAGAAGAGTCCTAAATGATGAAATATTCAAATTGACATATGAATTGATGATGGAATGATGGTAGTTGGGATGAGGAGCCATAGACTTTTAAAAGAATTTTTTATTATTTTTTCCTTTTTGGATGAATTTTTTTTTAACACGTTAATATGCACGGGTGATAAGTTGTGAAAATAAATTATTTGTGAGTGCTGTATTAAGAAATAAAAAAAAATTATTTTTTTTAATATTGTTCGAGACGAGGAGAGGATTCAAAAAAAAAATCATAAAAAAAATATTTTTTTCTGCGTG
Source organism: Akebia trifoliata (assembly GCF_017979445.1). NCBI lineage: Eukaryota > Viridiplantae > Streptophyta > Magnoliopsida > Ranunculales > Lardizabalaceae > Akebia > Akebia trifoliata. Next base: position 24,773,959 of record NC_141382.1, read on the forward strand.
GTGTACCATTAGCAAAAAATGATTTTTTATTTTTCATCTTCTTCTCAAATAAATTATTTGTGAGTGATGCGCTAAGAAATAAAAAATTTGCCTTTTTTAATGTTGTTCGTGATGAGGAGAGGATTTAAAGAAAAAAAAAAGTTTCATGGTGTGCCGTTAGCAGAAAACGGTTTTTGTTGTTTTTATCTTCTTCTCCAATGAGAAAAGGACGAAAAACAGCAAGAAAGAGACGTCTCTCTCTCTTTCTCCTTCATCTCTCCCTCTCTCTATTTCACGATCTTCCTTCATTCCAGAATCTGAAATCAATTCAAAAAAAAAAAAAAAGATTTCAAACTTTCGATTGATTTGAGTTTATTTTCAGATTCTCCGAGTGATAATGTTCTAAGAAACCATCGAGCTTATCTTGTTCCCTTTAATTGATACAAATCTTGAGTTAAAGAAATCAATTGGAGCTACTCCATTTATAATAATCTTGCAAATCACAAAAGAGGGGTTATGAGATTGAGTTGAACTCAACCCCTTGAAGGCTGGTGAGTTTTTTTTTAAATGGAGGGGGCATCATTGAAAAATCTTGGATAAAAGAAAGAGAGAGAGAGAGAGAGGAAGATGAGTTATGAAGATAATTGGAACCGAATGGATCGAACCGAGTGCGAACAACCCAAAAGCACTCGGATCATTTATTTTTATTTTAGCTCTCCTGGAATTTCAGTGAATTAATCTCTCTATGATCTTCGTTTCTTTTAATTTTTTTTAAATACTGGGGTGTTTCAGATTTTCATGTCTTTAGAGTCTGTAGATCTTGTAGTCTTTCCTCTACTTATTTTCCTTCTTTTAGACACCTCTCCGCGTTATAAACTTAAAGATCTCACTTTTCCGAGATTTGGGCATTTCTAAAAATTTCTGGTTTCAACTATCTTTAATTTTATTAGTTGGATTCTATCTTTGTGTTATCAATTTCAAGGTTTGCTGTACAAAGATATCTAATATTGCAATGGATACTTAATGTGCAACGTTGAAGATCAATGCCCATTGGGGGAAAGTTAGCAAAGGAGGTTGTGTCTAAGTGTTGCTGGCAGCAACATTAAGAAAAAATGTGCTGTTGTGTGTTGATGGCAGCACCATTAAAAAAATGTGATGTTGCTGGCAGAAAAAAAAGAGTGTTGGCAGTAAATAGCCTATGTCATTCCAGCATTTTTCAAAGAAATAAATGCATGTGACATCAAGTTTTCTTTAAAAAAAAAAGGGGATGTATGCATAAAAGAAATAAGTGTGTGCTGTTAGCAATTTGCATCATGATTTTATTCTTGAAGTTCTTGACATAGTAAACAAACTTGGGTTGGAACCTCCCTTATGAGTCATGCTATCATGACTCACTTAGTAAGATATTAAATCTCACTAGGTGTCATTGGGTCCATTTGAGACATCAAATTAGAAATCTAACTTCGCAACCTTCTAGATTTTGTGGAAAAAACTTAGATTTTAAAAACAAAATTGATCTTAATCTTCGATGTTGAAAGTGGATAGCTATGATTTCCCAATTTGAAAATTGGTAATTTTTCAAAAATCTTAGAATTGTATCATTTATAATTGCATACTTCATCATAGAATTTTGATTCTAAATTTGGGATTTTGATGGAATTTCTTAGCCACCTATTTTAAAAAAAAATTCTTAAAAATTAATTTTCATTTTGAATTTTGATTTTAAATTTTATTTCATAGCCACTTATTTTAAAAATATTGGATCAAAGTAAAAAAAATGTGAATTTCACTTTTGGATCCAAGCTTTTCCATTAAATCTAGAAAGTTGTAACATTGGATTGACTACATGAAGTGCCACGTGGCCTAATGACCCTTAGTAAAATTTTGAAATCTTATTGTGTTAGTCAAGTTAGTTTGGTCCTCGTCCCAAAGTAACTTTTGATTGAATCATAAAAAAAAAATATTAAAAAAAATTTGGTTCATTAAAAAAGAAAAAAAGGGGTTCGTCGCTCCTTATATCTACAATTATCAATCTATCCTCAATTCAGTGTTCAGTGAAATCTCAATTTGTTTAGGGTCACCCAAAGTAACCCTTAATTGAAACATAAAAATTATAAAAGAAAAAATTGTGCATGTAGCAATGATTGGATCTGATTAATTATTCCATGCCATATTCATTGATTGGTGTGCCATAATCATAGTAGATATATATTTCTGATGTGCTTACTTTGATCTATGTTATGAATTTTGAATGCTTCGATTAATGTTCATGTGGAATCTATGTTGTAATAGTATGATCAGGCCTATGGGCCCATTTGTCTGGAAAATACCCCGGGCACACCCCACCCTGTATTGCACACACTACTAGCACATTTATTGCTTTGCATGCTTGCATGTCTTTTCTAGCTAACGTGGCTGTAGACACCCCATTTTTGCATCCGCCTGATTAATCAACTCGTCAACCCGATCGCAAGGATTCCTAATGATGGATGTGTATTCCATTGCTTTACTTTGTTACCAGATTTGTTTCAGAAATCTAGATGAGGTATCTCGAACTGACAAAACCTTAGAAACCACGCTACGCTAGGAAAATACGACCCCAGAAACATAGAAATCATCATTTTGCAGACCAAAAAGAAGCTTCACGATAAAAATCACTAAAAATTACCAAATTACCGAAATACCCCTAACCTCAAAACAACCCTAGAGCCTACGTTACGCTTAGGAGAACCCATTCGAACACATAAAATGACAAATCGGAACCAAATAAATCATTCATCACCAATTTTAACAGAATTTGACAAAATTACGAAAATGCCCCTCATAAAGTTCACAACCATTTCACACAAAATTTCATAAATAACAAAAACTAATATTTCCATTGAATTCCTTACAAAACCGATTCTAAAACATCCTAGAACATTAAAAACCGACTTAAAACGTGAAAAGTCCTCTCCGGGGGCAAAACGGTAATTTCACAATTTTCATGATAAAAAATTCCGAAATTAATAAATAAAACATTAAATAATTAAATTTAAACATTAATGAAATTAATTTAAAATTTTGAACCTAAAAAATCGATTAATCGGACTCTCAGGCAAAATTGTTGAGGGTTCGTGGGATATTTCTTTAAGGACCCCTCCATTTGGGGGTCCAAAGAATTAAAAATATTTTAGAGGAGGGGTTCTCCAAAAATCAAAGTAAATCAAGCAAGACTAAGGTCAAGGTATTAAAGTCAATCAAGTGAGACTGAAGTCAAAATTAAAGTCAATTAAGCAAGACTGAAGTCAAGATATTAAAAGTCAATCAATTAAGACTAAAGTCAAAACATTAAAAGTCAATCAAATAAGACCAAAAGTCATAATAGAATTCTAATTAAATAATAACTCTATCTAATAGTGTTCTAACTTAAAAACAATTCTACCTAAAACAATTCTAATTAAAACACAATTCTACCTAAAACAATTCTAACTAAAACACAACTCTAATTAAATACTAACTCTACCCAAATCAACTCCTAAAAAAATCTATAAATAGAGGTGCTCACACCCTATTTTCGTATCAAATTATAAACCCTAAGAGAAGTAGGTCTAGAAGCTCCCCTAGCCCCCCATAAACCCTAGTTTTGGAGCCCCAACTCTTAGCTAACATCCCTCCTTCAATTTTAGTCTAGAAAACACCCAAAAGCCTTCTAAAAACATCCCCAAATCCGCAACGAACTTGAAGAGTTCAGATTCAAAAACAAGGAGATACCTTGCCTCGGAGATCCGAAGTCAAATCCGGAAGCAAAACGAAGCAAGGGAGCACGGTACAAGGAGTTCTTTTTGTCAGATCTGAAGGAACCAAGTCCTTGCCATCGGAAAGGTAAACCTTTTATTTTTATTTATTTTCTTATCTAGGTTTAAGCAATGTAATTTACTTGGGAATTTAGTAGAGACCGGCTTTGGCCGGGCGGGGTTGGTGCCTAACACCTTCCAACCCCGTAACTTGATCCCCGAATTCAGTTTTTTTTTTTTTAGATTAGTTTTTATCCGTTTAGAGTCATTGATCGGTTCCTAGACCGTAATAACTAGGTGGCGACTCCCAAACCTCAAGGGTCAAAAGTGGATCCGCGCACCCCGCGGATCGAGGGCGCTTTCAGTGGCGACTCCACTGGGGACTATTGAGGATCAAACTTGAAAAACCCCAAGTATGGGAGCATTGCCAAGATGACCTAGTTTTTTTTATTATTTAGTTGGATTTATTTTATTTATTTTTTCTGTTTATTTTTTTTTTTTTATTTTTGATTGTAGATGATTTTGGGTATTGCATTTTTTTTTTTCAATTAAGGATCACTTTTTGATGACCCATAAATAATGAAAGATTCAATTGATGGAATGATGAAGGTTGGACAGAAATATTAAAACATTTTTAGAGAATATTTTAGTGAGAATTAAGTCTGAGAGCCTCTTAATAAAACATAGATCTCGTCGAGTAGATTAATTTAGAATCTGAGTTCACTTAATTTCATTATCGGAAGCCTTAGATATCATCGATGCAAGTTTAATCTGTAAATCTGGAATTATTTCTGAATGAAAGTTGGGATAGCAACGTTAAAAATTTTTTTATAGAACATTCTAGTGAGAATTAAGTCTGAGACCTTTAATAAAACGTAGATCTCATCGAGTAGATTAATTTAGAACTTGATTTCACTCAATTTCGTTATCAGAAGCCTTAGATATCATCGATGCAAGTTCAATCTGTAAATCTGGAATTATTTCTGAATGAAAGTTAGGACAGCAATGTTAAAACTTTTTTACAGAACATTCTAGTGAGAATTAAATCTGGGAACCTATTAATAAAACGTAAATCTCATCGAGTAGATTAATTTAGAATTTGAGTTCACTCAATTTCGTTATCAGAAGCCTTAGATATCATCGATGCAAGTTCAATCTGTAAATCTAGAATTTTTTCTGAATGAAAGTTGGGACAGCAACGTTAAAACGTTTTTACAGAACATTCTGGTGAGAACTAAGTCTGAACATCTATTAATAAAATGTAAATCTCATCGAGTAGATTAATTTAGAACTTGAGTTCACTCGATTTCGTTATCGAGAGCCTTAGATATCATCGATGCAAGTTCAGATTGTATTTTCCTAATTCACAGAAAATCTGAATTTATCTAATGTTGGCACAATTAATGTTCTTGAGAGTGAGCTCATCTCAACCATTGTCATTCTATCATCAATGTAACACCTATTGGAATCTCGATTTATTTTGGATCACCTAAAAGTGATCATTGATTGGACCTTAAAAATTATAAAAATTGTGCCTATTGCGATGATTAGATCTAATTAATTATTATAGGCCCTTATTTATTAATTGATTTGCTAATTGATGAATGCTAGAGATGTGCACGTTTAAAGCTTGAATTAAACCATATGAGTATGTTCCTGATCGATGTTTGCTTGCACTTGTATGATTTAATATCCTCTCTTGATTGGCTTGATTTGACCCATGGGCCCATTTGTTTGAAAAAGGCCCCGGGCGCACCCCACACTGTTTTGCACACACCACATGCACGTTTACTGCTTTACTCACTTACACGTCCTATTTAGCCAACGTGGCACTAGTGCGTGGCCCGGTCTCTTCGGAGATGCGACGTCATTCATGAAACCCACAACTCCAGTCACGTACCTTAGGGTATATCAAACTGGGGGCATTAATACCGTCTGATCAGGTGATTCTGAGAGATATATTGATGCACCCATGCTGGGGTGACCTGAGCCTTTGTCCTATTGTAAGCCACATAGTCACATGTCCCGATTGCCAACGTAGTACTAGTACGTGGTCGGTCCCCTCGTGGGATGCCAAACCATTTATGAAAGCTACAACTCTTGACTCGTACCCGTAGGTATAAAAGGTAATCTAAGTATATCAATTGCACTTCTTAGTCAAAATCGGTGCCTAAGCAAGATCTTGCCCCGCTGTACCCTACTGTACGAGGGGGATAGACTACGTCTATTCTAGACGAGAGGTATTTAAGTGGGCCCTTGCTCAGCATTGTGCGCCACCTCTCAACTGGAGATCGAACTAGCTGTTTTTGGCTTCAGAGAAGTGAATTGAGGTTTTAGATTATCACCTATACGGTATATCAAACCAAGTCACCACATATCGAAAGTTATATAGGTGTGCTTGGGCAAGGGTGGCCAGATAAAAATGCATGGCACGTAGTAAGCCTAGAGTCTAGAAACCTTCCCCATAGGTCACGACTCGAACTTATAGTGGGTGTTCCCGGGTTGTTTATTGAATGAATGTTTGTTGTTGGATGAATGTATGTGAGTGATGTGAATGATGAGATCAAAGTGTATGATTGTCCTCAAGGATCAAAAATATTGTTTTTGAAAATCAAAATGGGTGCACCGACCCAATGAAGAATCCATTCTTTTATAATAATGACCCAGTCCATCCCGATCCAACAGTCCTGATGGACCGGGCCATTTAAATCAAAATGGAAATCGAGTTTTCAAAGAAGAAAAAGAAAATATTTTTCGAAAAAGATTATTTTCCAAAAGAAGTGTCCTTTAGAAGAAACATTTTCTAGAAAATATATTTTCCAGAGATTATTTTCCATAAGAACAAGATTTTCCAAGAGAAAATATTTTCCAAATAAAAACTATTTTTCAAAGAAAAAATATTTTCCAGAAGAAAATATTTTCCAAATAAAAACTATTTTTCAAAGAAAAAATATTTTCCAGAAGAAAATATTTTCCAAAAGAAAAGAAAATGAAGGAAAAATGATTTACAAAAGATATATATTTGCATGAAAAATTATTGAAATATGTTTGAAGTTGTTATTCAATGAAAACATTATTTGTCAATATTTTTCAAGAGTGCAATAAAATTATTTTTCTGAATAATCATTACATTAATGAATTGTTTAATGGATTGGTGCACAAAATTCAATAAAATCTCAGGGTTCATTTAAAATGTTATCAAGGGGGTGACACTGAAATTGGTTAAATTCACCTTCAAAGAGGTTTAAGGGTTATCATTGTGTCTAAGCTCAATCGTCCATCGTCTAGCTAAGGTTGTAAATCCGGTCAGTTAGAGTAAACGTCAATATAAAATCAACAGTCAGAAATGACCTCAAAATTTCTCAACATCGTCCAGTTGGTCTTTGAAGATCATAGTACTTCAATCCTACCGGTTATAAGCAATATCTCAGTCCTCAGTCCTAATCACACTTGTGTGGGTACTTGTCTTGAGTTTTCATGAGTCATTTAGGTTAGCTCGAGTCATTTTTTCCAGCAAGGTCATGTCTTCCTTAGATTGAGTCTACTCTTTCCTATTGAGTCAAGTTAGTTCATCGAGTCTATAGAGGTGTCTGTTGTCCCATCTGAAATTAATCGGATAAAGGAAATTTTTGAATACCTCGAGCGCATTAACGAATTAACTAATAATTTGATAGATTTCATTTCTGAACAAGAAGATAAGAGTCGGGCTCAACCTTTAATCAAGAAAGGAAAGGTCTTTGACCTTGAAACAAAAAATAATTCCTAAAGAGATTCAAATAGAAACCATCTTATCCCTAAAGGAACACGAGGAGATAATGAATTTACTTAGAAATTTCAAAAGACTTGTTCGTGTGATCATATGAGGGTATGTTAGGTACAAGCTTGGGTGTTGTTAACACGGAATAGATACTCGTCTATATCGATGGAATCAAAGAAGATGTTATAAAATGTATCAGCACTACATCTTGAGTTTCAAATCACATATTATCAGTCGATATAAGGTACCTTTTGAACTGATATCTGATAATGAGTCGTACTTCAAAGCATAAATCATTACTCTATGTTTAAAGTTGAAGATCCGGAAGCACAAATCATCCCCCTACCATCCTCAGATCAATGGAACGGTTGAAACAGTTATTAAGAATCTCAAGACTATCATCAGGAAAATATGTCAATCACATCGAGATTGGTCAGAAAAATTATCATTCACGCTATGGACATATCGAACTTCAATTAGATCCTTTACTGGAGCTACTCCCTACTCCTTAGTGTATGGCATGGAAGCAGTCTTACCAGTTGAAATGTAAATCTCGTATCTCAAGGTCTTCAAGGAAAGTCAATTGTCAGAAGCAGATTGGGTTCGTCAACGGTATGAAGAATTAAGTTTGATCGAAGAAAAATGACTAAGAGTTTTGTATCACATACAAGCTTATCAAAGAAGAGTTGCTCGTGCGTGTAACAAAAAGATCAAGGCCCGTCACTTACAAGTTAGAGATTTAGTACTCAAAGAGAATAGGGCACCTATTTTTGATCCCAGGGGAAAGTTCAAACCAAATTGGGGAAGTCCGTTCATCGTCAAAGAAATATTACCAGGAAAAGCTGTCAGACTTCAAGATCATGATGGAATCGAGTTACCATAACCAACCAACCTTGACCAAATCAAACGGTACTACATTTAAGGAGGTCATATTTGGCCGAATCAATCCTCATATTACCCAGTTACCCTGTTCAACATATCCTTTCTCAACCCTTTGTAGCCTTTTCAAAAAAAATGAATGATGTTTTTTTCTTTCTCAGCCCGATCACCTAACCTAGGGGAGGGAACTTCGAACTACGTTTTGGTCTGATCCCAAAATTCTGGGGTACGTAGGCAACTTGAGAAATTACTTCAGGTCCGACCACATCAAAATAAAAAAATGTATTTCCCACACAAAAAATCAAAAAATCAAAAAAAAAAAAAAATTCAAAAGAAAAAGAAATTCAAAGTGGGAAAGAAAATTTAAAGAAAAAGAAATAATTTAAAATGAAATGCCACACAAGGGGCATTTGGGTTTTTGAGCTTCAAAATCCATTTCTTTTTTATATCCAGTCTTAAGCCTACCTATAAAAGTCCTCCTAAGTACCGTGCGAAAAGTCAAGGAAGATATCAAAGCATGATCAGGCAGCAACTCCAGAAGTTCAGAGACAAAATAAAAAGATAAAAAATGATGAAGCCTGCTAAGTTGAAAACCCGAAAAGGGCGACTTAGGCAAAAATTAAGGCAAGCTCGCAAGGTTGAAAATCTGAAAGGACAACTTTGGCAACAATCAGAGCCAAGAAGAAAAAAAAAGTTCGCTAGATCGAAAACCTGAAAAGGCGATCTAGGCAAAAGCTAGAGCAAGCTCGCTAAATTGAAAACCTGAAAAGGCGATCTAGGCAAAAGTTAGAGCAACAAAGAAAAATAGAAAAAAATCCCAAGCTGAGAGCGGTCCGAGCTGAAACATTAGAAGTCTGAATAACCAAGTTCAATACTTAGCTTAAGCCAGGCATAGACTCAGAAGCCACAAGTATCTTGTCTATGATCGATCTGAAAATGTTTACTTCTCCAAGTGAACCAAGGGAGATAAAGGTGAATTCTATGATGAGTCTCGAAAGGAAATAATTTTGTACTCTTGAGCCTGACTCAAAACCTTTAATAAAATTAATCAAAATTAAAAAGTTGAGTCTTTATTGCGCTTGTGGTAATCAATTATTTCAAACCTTCATACAAGGGGCATTTTCTTTCTTTTTTTAATGTAACTTTTCCCCCTTATACTAGGGGCATTTTTTTATGATGTGTTCAATTATTTTCAAGGCCATGGTCATTGTCAAACTAGAGGCATATTGCTTTTGAGCAATGTTAATCCTAAAAAATAATGAGAACCCCAAATTTAAGGTAACCCTCTTGATAACAGTTTTTCAAAAAACTCTTAAGGTTCGAAAGAAATAAAAATTCAGGTTTTAAAACTTTTTGATAAATCCTTGAGGTTCAAACAAAAGCATTTCGGATCTCACATAGGAGATATAACATTCTTTCAGTCTCTAGATTCTTTTCCAGATTCAATCATTCTTGGAATCAATCATTTCTCTTCTAGATTCATTATCTTCCAGATTTATTCGTCCTCCGGTTCGTTCTAATCAGTTTTCTCCAAAATTTATTCATTCCTCTACCAGTTTTGCTCAGTTGCCACCAAGGGTTATCTTGGATTTTGCTCAGTTTCCGCCAAGGGTTATCTTGGATTTTGCTCAGTTGCCGCCAAGGGTTATCTTGGATTTTGCTCAGTCTCCGCCAAGGGTTATCTTGGATTTTGCTCAGTTGTCGCCAAGGGTTATCTTGGATTTTACTCAGTTTCCGCCAAGGGTTATCTTGGATTTTGCTCAGTCTCCGCCAAGGGTTATCTTGGATTTTGCTCAGATGCCGCCAAGGGTTATCTTGGATTTTGCTCAGTTTCCGCCAAGGGTTATCTTGGATTATGCTCAGATACCGCCGAGGGTTTTCTCGGAACTATGCTCAGATACCGCCGAGGGTTTTCTCGGAACTATGCTCAGATACCGCCGAGGGTTTTCTCGGAATTATGCTCAGATACCGCCGAGGGTTTTCTCAGAATTATGCTCAGATACCGCCGAGCGTTTTCTCGAAATTATGCTCAGATACCGCCGAGGGTTTTCTTGGAACTATGCTCAGATACCGCCGAGGGTTTTCTCAGAACTATGCTCAGATGCCGTAGAGGGTTTTCTCGGAACTATGCTCAGTTACCGCCGAGGGTTTTCTCGGAACTATGCTCAGTTACCACCGAGGGTTTTCTCGGAACTATGCTCAGATACCGCCGAGGGTTTTCTCGGAACTATGCTCAGTTACCGCCGAGGGTTTTCTCGGAACTATGCTCAGATGCCGCCGAGGGTTTTCTCGGAACTATGCTCAGTTACCGCCGAGGGTTTTCTCGGAACTATGCTCAGATACCGCCGAGGGTTTTCTCGGAACTATGCTCAGGAACTATGTCCAGATTATATTCAAATTATGCTCAGTTTATATTCAAATTATGCTTAGTTTATACTCAGATTATGCTAAATTTATGCTCAGGTTTTACTCAGTTTCACACAATGCACACACTTGCACATTTGCAATTTTTAGTCACGGAGAATTCTCTAAAATTCAAGGATCTGACACTGTCAATGAGAGTTTGCGCTCAAGGACCTGACAACCTTTTAATTCGAGGAGAGCTTTACCCTCAAGGATCCGAACACCTTGACGAATTGCTAAATCAGGCTGCAAAATGAACCGTCACTAGCTTTGGCATTCAGATATCGCACTATCTACAAAAATAGATTTGCTATCTAGTTTGCTTCAACCACTGCCAAAGAGGGGCATCTGTAGACACCCCATTTTTGCATCCGCCTGATTAATCAACTCGTCAACCCGATCGCAAGGATTCCCAATGATGGATATGTATTCCATTGCTTTACTTTGTTACCAGATTTGTTTCAGAAATCCAGATGAGGTATCTCGAACTGACAAAACCTTAAAAACCACGCTACGCTAGGAAAATACGACCCCAGAAACATAGAAATCATCATCTTGCAGACCAAAAAGAAGTTTCACGATAAAAATCACTAAAAATTACCAAATTACCGAAATACCCCTAACCTCAAAACAACCCTAGAGCCTACGTTACGCTTAGGAGAACCCATTCGAACACATAAAATGACAAATCGGAACCAAATAAATCATTTCACCAATTTTAACAGAATTTGACAAAATTACGAAAATGCCCCTCATAAAGTTCACAATCATTTCACACAAAAAATTTCATAAATAACAAAAAATAATATTTCCATTGAATTCCTTACGAAAAACCGATTCTAAAACATCCTAGAACATTAAAAACCGACTTAAAACGTGAAAAGTCCTCTCCGGGGGCAAAACGGTAATTTCACAATTTTCATGATAAAAAATTCCGAAATTAATAAATAAAACATTAAATAATTAAATTTAAACATTAATGAAATTAATTTAAAATTTTGAACCTAAAAAATCGATTAATCGGACTCTCAGGCAAAATTGTTGAGGGTTCGTGGGATATTTCTTTAAGGACCCCTCCATTTGGGGGTCCAAAGAGTTAAAAATATTTTAGAGGAGGGGTTCTCCAAAAATCAAAGTAAATCAAGCAAGACTAAGGTCAAGGTATTAAAGTCAATCAAGTGAGACTGAAGTCAAAATTAAAGTCAATTAAGCAAGACTGAAGTCAAGATATTAAAAGTCAATCAATTAAGACTAAAGTCAAAACATTAAAAGTCAATCAAATAAGACCAAAAGTCATAATAGAATTCTAATTAAATAATAACTCTATCTAATAGTGTTCTAACTTAAAAACAATTCTACCTAAAACAATTCTAATTAAAACACAATTCTACCTAAAACAATTCTAACTAAAACACAACTCTAATTAAATACTAACTCTACCCAAATCAACTCCTAAAAAAATCTATAAATAGAGGTGCTCACACCCTATTTTCGTATCAAATTATAAACCCTAAGAGAAGTAGGTCTAGAAGCTCCCCTAGCCCCCCATAAACCCTAGTTTTGGAGCCCCAACTCCTTAGCTAACATCCCTCCTTCAATTTTAGTCTAGAAAACACCCAAAAGCCTTCTAAAAACATCCCCAAATCCGCAACGAACTTGAAGAGTTCAGATTCAAAAAACAAGGAGATACCTTGCCTCGGAGATTCGAAGTCAAATCCGGAAGCAAAACGAAGCAAGGGAGCACGGTACAAGGAGTTCTTTTTGTCAGATCTGAAGGAACCAAGTCCTTGCCATCGGAAAGGTAAACCTTTTATTTTTATTTATTTTCTTATCTAGGTTTTAGCAATGTAATTTACTTGGGAATTTAGTAGAGACCGGCTTTGGCCGGGCGGGGTTGGTGCCTAACACCTTCCAACCCCGTAACTTGATCCCCGAATTCAGTTTTTTTTTGGTTTTAGATTAGTTTTTATACGTTTAGAGTCATTGATCGGTTCCTAGACCGTAATAACTAGGTGGCGACTCCCAAACCTCAAGGGTCAAAAGCGAATCCGCGCACCCCGCGGATCGAGGGCACTTTCAGTGGCATTAGTGCGTAGCCTGGTCTCTTCGGAGATTTGACGTCATTCATGAAAATCACAACTCCAGTCACGTACCTTAGGGTATATAAAACTGGGACATTAGTACCGTTTGATTAGGTGACTCTAAAAGGTATATCAATGCACCTAGGCTGGAGCGACCTGAGCCTTTGACCTATCGTAAATCGCACAGTCACATGTGCCGATTGCCAACGTAGTACTAGTACATGGTCGGTCCCCTCGTGGGATTCTAAACCATTTATGAAAGCTACAACCTTAGACTCGTACCTATACGGTATATCAAAGATAATCCAAGTTTACCAATTGCACTTTTTGATCAAAATCAGTGTCTAAGCAAGATCTTGCCCTGCTGTACCCTACTGTATGAGGGGGATAGACTACGTCTATTCTAGACGAGAGGTATTTAAGAGGGCCCTTTCTCAGCATTGCGCGTCACCTCTCAACTAGGGATTAAACTGGTTGCTTTTGACCCCAAAGAAGTGGGTTAGGGTCTTAGATTATCACCTATACGATATATCAAACCATGTCACCACGTATCGAGAAGTATATATGTGCACTTGGACAAGGGTGGCTAGATAAATTTCATTGCACGTAGTAAACCTAGAGTTTAGAAGCCTCCCTATAGGTCATGACTCGAACTTATCGTGGGTGTTCCCGGGTTGCTTGATGGAATGATCCTTACAAATGATGAGATCATGAATGTATGATTTTATCCTCAAGGATCAATCTTTTCTGTTTAGCCTAATCATTGGGTGCACCGACCCAATAAAGAATCCATTTTAAACTTGGCAATGGTTCATAATGACCCAGTCCATCTCGATCCAACGATCATGATGGGCTAGATCATTTAAATCGGAATAGAATTTAAACTCTTTGCTAATTCAGGTTTCAACCCATTTTAAAAGAAGAAAATATTTTTCAAAAGAAGAATATTTTCCAGAAAAAATGTTTTCCAAAGGAAAAGAAGAATGAAAATGATTTACAAAAAATCTATTTTTCGCATGGACCTTGAAAAATTACTAAAATGTATTTTTCTAAAAAAGGATAAAATGATTTGTCAAAAAAATCAAATTTGTTGAAAGTTGTTATTCAATGAAAATATTATTTGTCAATGATTTTCAATAATTCAATAAAATCATTTTTATTTTTAAAATAATCATTGCATGAATGAATTATTTAATGGATTGGTACACAGATTTCAATAAAATCTCAAGGTTCATTTAAAATGTTATCAAGGGGTAACACTAGAATTCACTTTTGATAGAGTTATCATTATGCCTAAGTTCAATCATTCATCGTCTAACTAAGGTTGTAAGTCCGATCAGTTAGAACAAATGTCAGCACAAAGTCAATCGTCAGAAATGACTTCAAAATCTCTCAAAATTACACAGTTGTTCCCTGAAGATCATAGTACCTTAGTTCCGTCGGTTGTAAGCAATGTCTCAGTCCTAATCAAGCCTGTTGTGGGTATTTTTTTTGAGTCATTTGGGTTAGCTCGAGTCCAATTTTTCGATGTCATGTTTTCTTTAAATCGAGTCTACTCTTTCCCTGTTGAGTCGAGTTAGTTTATCAAGTCTATAGAGGTTTATGTCGTCCCATCTGAATTTGATTGGATAAAGAAAATTTCTGAATACCTCGAGCGCATTAACAGATTAATTAATAATTTAACTTCAAGGATAGATTTCTTTCCTGAACAAGAAGATAATGGTCAGGTTCAACCTATGCTCGAGAAAGCAAAGGTCATTGACCTCAGAACATAAAATAATTCCTAGAGAAATTTAGAGAGAAATGATCCTATCCCCTAGAGGAACACGAGGGGATAATGAATTTACTCAGAAATTTCAAAAGACCTGTTCACGTAAGCTTGGGTGTTATCTAACATGAAATAGATACTCACTCGATGAAATAGAAATACCAATGAGATAAAAGAAGATTTTGCGAAATACATCAGTGCTGAACTTTTCAACATGGTAGAGCTCCTAAAATAAATTACTATTTTCAGACTAAAGGAGATGTTGAAGTAGCCAATAAGAATTTCAAAACGATCATTAGGAAGATGTGTCAATCACATCAGGATTAGTTAAAAAAAGTTACCATTCACACTGGGGGTTTATCGTATTTCAATACAGTCTTCCACTGGAGTCACTCCATATTCTCTAGTGTATGATATGGAAACAGTCTTACAATTGAAATGGAAATCCCGTATCTCAAGGTTTTAATGGAAAGTCAGTTGTTTGAAGCAGATTTGGTTCATCAATGGTATGAAGAATCAAATTTGATCGAAGAAAAATGACTTAGAGCTCTGTACCATGTATAGGCTTATCAAAGAAGAGTCGCTCGTGCATTTGACAAAAAGATCAAAGCTCATAATTTACAAATCATGGATTTAGTACTCAAAGAGAATCGAGCATTTATCTTTGACCCTAGAGGGAAATTCAAACCAAATTGGGGCGGTCTTTTCATTATCAAAGAAATATTACCAGGAAAAATCGTCAGATTTCAAGATCATGATAGAATTGAACTACTAGAGTCAACCAACCTTGACCAGATCAAGCGGTACTACATTTAAGGAGGCCATCTTTGGTCGAATCAATTTTCCTGCTACCCAATTCAATATCTTATTTCTCAGCCTTTTAAAAAAAATGATTCATTTTTCTTTCTTAGCCTGATCACCTAACCTAGGGGAGGGAAGAATTAAAACTACGTTTTAGTTTGATCCCAAAATTCTGGGGTACGTAAGCAACCTGAGAAGTTACTTCAGGTTCGACTACATCAAAATAAAAAATATATTCCCCCACAAATAAACAAATTCAAAAGAAAAAGAAATATTGTTAAAAATAGGAAAGAAAAAGAGAACAATTTAAAAGAAATGTCACACAAAGGGCACTCGAAGTTTTTGAGCCTCAAAATTCCTTTCTTTTTATGCCTCGTCCTAAGCTTACTCATGAAAGTCCTCCTGAGTACCATGTGAAAAAGTCAAGGAAGGTAACAAATAATGATCAGACAGTATCTCCAAAAATTCAAAAGGGAAGAAAAAGAAAATGGGGCCTTCTAGGTTGAAAACCCGAAATAGCGACTTAGGCAAAAATTAAGGCAAGCTTTCAAGGTTGAAAATCCAAAAAGACAACCTTGGCAATAATCAGAGTAAAAATAAAAAAATATAAGCTCGCTAGATTGAAAACTTGAAAGAACAATCTAGGCAAAAATTAGAGCAACAAAAAAAAATTCAGGGAGTTGAAAAGCTAAAAGGCAGTCCGAGCCAAAACATTAAAAGTTTGAATGATCAAGTTTCAATATCCAGTTTAAATTAAATATAGACCCAATGGATACAAGTATCTCATTTATGATTGATCTGAAGAGTTTGATGTCCCTAAGTGAATCGACGGAGACAAGAACAGATTCTATGATAAATTTTAGAAAGAAATATTTTGTTCCAATTTCTTTGAACCGGACTCGAAATCTTCAATATAAAAAGGTAAAGTTAAAAGTTAAATCTTTATTGTGCTTGTGGTAATCAAAGATTTCAAATCTTCAAAATAAGGGACATTTTCATTTTCTAAAGTATGTAGTTTTCTCCTTTACAGTAGGGGCAGTCTTTTTCAAACTCAATTCAACTATTCCTAGTGCAATGTTTTTTGTCAAACTAAGGGCATTTTGTTCTAAAATTTAATCAACTCCAAAGGATAAGGTTAACACTGAATTAAAAGGTTACCCTCTTGATAACAATTTGTTGAAAATCCATGGGGTTCAAAAGCAAGTTAAAATATTCATCGGACCTTCATAAAATCGAACTCTTTGTTTTTTAAAGAAAAAGTCAAATGCGATGTTAATCCCCCGTTTGTTTCTCTCAGGAAATTAGTTCATTACTCTTTCACCCCGAGTAAGTAGAGTAGGACTCCTCAAAAAATTAGTTCATTACTTTTTCACCCTGAGTAGGTAGAGTAGGACTCCTCAAAAAATTAGTACATTACTCTTTCACCCTGAGTAGGTAGAGTGACTCCCAAAAAAGCTTAGTTCATTACTCTTTCACTCTTAGTAGGTAGAGTAGGACTCCCAAAAAAGTTTAGTTCATTACTCTTTCACTTTGAGTAGGTAGAGTAGGACTCCTTAAAAAATCAGTTCATTACTCTTTCACCCTGGGCAAGTAAAGTAGGACTCCCAAAAAAGCTTAGTTCATTACTCTTTCACTCTAAGTAGGTAGAGTAGGACTCCTCAAAAAATCAGTTCATTACTCTTTCACCCTGGACAGGTAGAGTAGGACTCCTGAAAAAGCTCAGTTCATTACTCTTTCACTCTGAGTAGGTAGAGTAGGACTCCTTAAAAAATTAGTTCATTACTCTTTTACCCTAAGTAAGTAAAGTAGGACTCCCAAAAAATTAGTTCATTACTCTTTGACCCTGAGTAGGTAGAGTAGGACTTCCCAAAAAATAAGTTCATTACTCTTTCACCCAGGGTAGGTAGAGTAGGACGTTCAACTTTTGCCTGAATTTTCACAGATCTTATTTTTCTTTATTCAAACTCAATTTTTTTCTCAGGTTTTGCCCAGATTTCATGTTTTGCTCAGGCACCTTACTCAGTTTTTTTTCATGAATGCACAAAATAAAAGCATATTTTTTCAAAATTAGCATTACACCAATACACATACGTGCACTTTTACATTAATCAGGGAGAATTTTCTAAAATTCAAGGATCTGACAGTGCCAATGAGAGCTCACGCTCGAGGACCTGACAACTTTTAGTTCGATGAGAGTTTTACGCTCAAGGATCTGAATGTCCCGACGAATTGCTAAATCAGGCTGTAAAATGAACTGTCACTAGCTTTGGCATTCGGATATCATACTATCTACTAAAATAGAT
The DNA here is from genome assembly GCF_017979445.1 of Akebia trifoliata. Classification (NCBI taxonomy): domain Eukaryota; kingdom Viridiplantae; phylum Streptophyta; class Magnoliopsida; order Ranunculales; family Lardizabalaceae; genus Akebia; species Akebia trifoliata. The sequence continues at coordinate 24,791,706 of NC_141382.1, forward strand.
TTTGCTATCTAGTTTGCTTAAACCCTCTACAAAAGAGGGGCATCTGTAGACACCCCATTTTTGCACTTGCCTAATTAATCAACTCGTCAACCCGATCGTTACGATTCCCAATGATGGATATTTATTTGAATGCTTTATTTGTTACCAGATATGCTTCAGAAATTCAGATGAGGTATCTCAAACTAACAAAACTATAAAAATCACACTACGTTAGAAAAATATAATCCAAAAAATATAGAAATCATCATTTTACAGACAAAAAAAAGCTTTACGATAAAAATCACTAAAAAATGACCAAATTATCAAAATAACCTAACATAAAAACATCCTTAAAGCCCCCCTTACGCTTAGGAAAATCCATTCAAATACATAAAACAACAAAATGAAATCAAATAAATCATTTCGCCAATTTTCACCAAATTCGACAAAATTACGAAAATGCTCCTCATAAGGGTTGACAATCATTTCACGCCAAAAAATTTCATAAATAACACAAACCAATAATCCCATTAAATTTCTAATAAAAATCGATTCCAAAACATCCCGGAACATCGAAAACTTACTTGAAACGCAAAACTTCTCTTCGGGGGCAAAAATGTAATTTTCCAATTTTTAAAATTTTTAATTTCGAAATTAATAAATAAAATATTAATTAACGTAAAATAAAACCTTAATAAAATTAATTTAAAAATCTAAACTAAGTCAATCTTATAAGACTTAAGTCAAAATCCTAATCTGAAGAAACCAAGTCAATCTCATAAGACTAAAGTCAAAACCCTAATCTAAAGGAACCGAGTCAATCTCATAAGACTTAAGTCAAAACCCTAATTAAAACTCTAAAGCAACCAAGTCAATCTCATAAGACTAAAGTCAAAACTCTAATCTAAAAAGAATAAATCAATCTCATAAGACTAAAGTCAAAATCCTAATTAAAACCCTAAAAGAAACCTAATCAAACACTAATTTTACCTAAAAAACTTTATAAATAGAGAGCCTCCACAACCTAATTTCGTAGGTCAAAGAAAATTTTAGAAAAAAAGGTCAAAAAGCTACCCTAGCCTTCCTAAAACCCTGATTTTGAAGTCCTAACTCCTTATCTATCATCCAAACCTTAACTTTTACTAAAAAGACTCTAAAAAAGTTTTCAAAAATCACCTAGAAACTGAAAGTGCCCTTGATCCGGGGGGTGCACGGATCCGTTTTTAACTTTTTAAGATTTGGGAGTCGCCACTTAGTTATTACGGTCTAGGAACTGAACTTTGACTCTAAAAGGTAAATAACACTAATCTACGAAAGAAAATACGGGTCCTGGGTCCTGGGGATCATGTTACGGGGTTGAAAGGTGTTAGGCACTAACCTCGTCCGGTAAATGTCAGTCTCTACTTTTTTCAAATAAAACTACATTGCTAAAAAGACCTAAATAATAATAAAAAATTTACCTTTACGAACGCAACGATTTTGTTTCCTCAGATCTGATAGAGCAGCTCTTTGTGTAGCACTCCTCGCTTCGTTCTGTCACCAGATTCACTTCAGATCTCCAAGACGAAGTGCCTCATTCTTAGATCTAAATTTTTTTGATTTATTTATGGATTTCTAAGTGTTTTTGAAGGATTTCTAGGTATTTTTTGAGCTAAAGTTGGAGTATGAATGTTAGGTAAAGAGTTAGGACTTCAAAATTAGGGTTTTGGGAGGTTGGGGAGGCTCTTGGACCTACTTTTTCTAGGATTTTCTCCTGGATACAAAAATAGGTTATAGAGACCCTTATTTATAGATTTTTTTAAATACTTTTTAAATAAAGTTAGTGTTTAATTAGAATTATTTTAGATAGAGTTAGTGTTTAATTAGAATTATTTTTAAATAGAGTTAGTGTTTAATTAAAATTACGTTAGATAGTTTTATGGTAGTTTTATGGTTTAATTAGAATTCTATTATATAGTTTTAGAGTTTAATTAGGTTTCTTTTAGATATTTTTAAAGTTTAATTAGAATTCTATTAGATAGTTTTAGAGTTTAATTAGAATTCTTTTAGGGTTAGTGATTTGACTTTGGTCTTATTAGATTGATTAAGGTTTTGACTTAAGTCTCACTTGATTGACTTTAATTTTAATTAGAATTTTACTTTACATAAATTAATATTTTAAATATTAATTATGAAATTATTAATTATTAAAATTATAAAATTATCATTTTACCTTCGGAGAGGACTTTTTACGTTTTAGGTCATTTTTCAATGTTCCAAGATGTTTTCGAATCAATTTTTCATAAGGAATTCAATGGGAATATTGGTTTGTGTTATTTATGAATTTTTTTTTGCGTAATGGTCGTGAACTTTATGAGGGGTATTTTCATAATTTTGTCGAATTTTGTGAAAATTGGCGAAATGATTTATTTGGTTTTGATTTATTGCTTTATGTGTTTGAAAGGGTTTTCCTACGCGTAATGTAGGCTTTAGGGATGTTTTGAGGTTAGGGGTATTTTGATAATTTGATCATTTTTTAGTGATTTTTATCGTAAAACTTCTTTTTGTCTACAAAATGATGATTTCTTTATTTTTGGAGTTATATTTTTTTAGCATAGCGCAGTTTCTATTATTTTGTTAATTTGATATACCTCATCCGAATTTTTGAAATATATCTAACAACAAAATATAGCATTGAAATAAGGGTAGCGTTATTTGGCCAACAGTTTGGCAAACATTTTGGCAAACACATTTTTCAAAACATGGGTTAGAGGTCTTGGAATGGGCTGATTTTTGGTGAGGATGATCTCTACGGTGAGGAGATCATCATCACCAAAAATCAGCCCATTCCAAAACTTCTAACCCCATCAAAAATGGTTTACAAAAAATGGACGGTTCACTATTTTTCAACTTGTAAACTGGGGCTAGAAGTTTTGGAATGAGCTGATTTTTGGTGAGGATGATCTCCTCACCGTAGAGATCATCCTCACCCAAAATCAGCCCATTCCAAGACCTCTAACCTATGTTTTGAAAAAGTGTTTGCCAAAATGTTTGCCAAACTGTTGGCCAAATAACGGGACCCTTGAAATAATTATCCATCATTGGGAACCGTCACAATCGGGTTGACGAGTTGATTAATCAGGCGAATGCAAAAATAGGGTGTCTACAGATGCCCCTCTTTGGCAGAGGGTTGAAATAAATTAGATAGCAAATATATTTGGTAGATAGTGCGATATTTGAATGCCAAAGCTCATGACAGTTCATTTTGTAGCCTGATTTAATAATTTGTCAGGGATGTTTGGATCATTGAAGGTAAAACTCTTCCCGAACTAAAAGGGTGTCAGGTCCTTAAGCCTGAACTCTCACTAACGGTATCAGATCCTTGAATTTTAGAAAATTCTCCCTGACTAATGTAAAAATGCATTTTTGTGCAATGGTGTGATGCTTACTGAGTAAAAATGTGTTAGGTCCTAAAGATCTTTTCTCATTGACAATAATGATTTAAAATTAAAATTTGTTTATGCAATGAAAGCAATCATAGCAGGGTTGAACAATGAACTAATTGGAGTCATAACATTGTAGGAACTTCGTTAGGATTTGAAATTCTTTTTTAGCGTTCGAAACAGTTTGACTCTCGTTTCTCGGACTTGAACTTATTAAGCCACGTTCTCGAGCTAAGATTTACAAGAACTTAAACAATCCTGTTAATTCATTCTATGATTTAAAAAAAATTGAAGTCTTGTTTCTCGGACTCGAATTTACTAAGTCACGTTTCTCGGGCTAAGGTTTATAGGAACTTAAATAATCCTGTTAATTCATTCTATGATTCAAAAAAAGTTAGAGTCTCGTTTCTCGGACTCGAACTTACTAAGTCATGTTTCTCAGGTTTAGATTTATAGGAACTTAAACAATTCTATTAATTCATTCTATGATTCAAAAAAGTTGGAGTCTCGTTTCTCAGACTCGAACTTACTAAGCCACACTTCTCGGGCTAAGGTTCACAGAAACTTAAACAATCTTGTTAATTCATTCTATGATTCATAAAAAGTTGGAGTCTCGTTTTTCGGACTTGAAGTTACTAAGCCACGTTTCTCGGACTTGGATTAATTAAAGACTTGGTATTATCGAGCTTAAAGATCGAGAGATTGAACTTTTATTGGCTTATCATACATTTGGATTCATAATTATTATTGGACTTTATCAGAATTTTAAGTAGGATTTTTATTTTTATCATGTGATTAAAAACAAAACTTTGAAATTAAATGACTTTCAAAAATGCCCCTAGTTTCAAGGTTGGCTTTAACTAGAACTTGACTACGGGATTGATGGAATTGATTATACTTGAAAAATATGGACTCTGATGTATGACAGATAGAAGAACTGACATTCCCTTAAATTTAAGACTCTTAAGATTATCATATGTGCAATAAGGAATTGATCATTTTCTTTTGAATTTCTTTTAAAAAATGCTTGAGCTGGACTTAAAAAATCTTGATAAATATTAGAATAGAAGATCTCTTCAAAGTGGTTGATGATTCTATATCTTCCATTAGTGAATACTTGAACAAGTAAACATACTCTTGAAGATCTTACAATGTTTAAGATGATTTCTGATTTTTTCGATTTCAACATTGTCTTCGTCGGATGTGAGCTCGTGGCTGAAAAACGAATGTTGTGGCTTGAATGGTTCTGCATTTTCTAGTTTTTGCACAAGCTTCCTTCTAAATTTTTCTTCTTGATGGGACCTTTCCTCTCATTTGATGATGCTCTAATTTTTGCCTAGATCATCTCTTTAGGTTTTTAATCTAGTGGGCTTTGTTTTTCTTTTTCTGATGAAGCCTTGATTTTTGCCTAGGTCGCCTTTTCAGGTTTTTAACCTAACAGAACTTTTTTTAATGATTATGCCCTAACTTTTGTCAAAGTTGTCCTTTTGGATTTTCGACTTAGCGTGCTTTCTTTCTTCTTAATGATCTTGAATAATCAACTTAACAACTTCTTGATTCCCTACACCTTAACAGAGTCAATTAGCATTCAGGAAGACTTAATAGGTGGGCTTAGGATATGGTTTAGAAAGAAAAAGATATAAGGCTCAACTTTCCAAAATGCTCCTAGTTTGATATTCTCTCTTTTTTGTTAATTATTTTATTTTTTCTAAATGCCCCTAGTTTGGCATTCTTTTCTTTTTATCAATTCTTTTGATTTTTTTTTCTAATGCCCCTAATTTGACATTCTTTTCTTTCAAACCTTTCAATAGGGGATTTTCTTTTTTTATGACACTTTTCTTAAGAGAAGACACTTATTTTTTGCGTGACCGGACCTGAAGTAACTTCTCAGGTTTCCTATGTACCCCAAATATTTCTTTTTCTTTTGGGATCAGGTCAAAACGTAATTCATACTTAGACTTCCCTCCCGTGGTTGGTTGGTGTGGTTTAGAAAGAAACAAGCTATTTATTTTTTTAGAGGCTGCGAGGGGCTAATGAAAGTTATCTTTTTTTTTGGTAAGACAGGGAAATGGTTCGACCAAAGGAGGCTTCCTTTGGTGTATTGCTTTTTGACTTGGTCCAAGTTTCAGGAACTAAATATCTGGATTGCTCTATCAAGTAAAGTCTTCTTTTGAAAAGGAAAAAATATTCAGTCTTCTTTTACGAAATTGAGTGTGATTGAGTTCTTTGTATTTGACATTGACTCGTTCAACCCTTTCCAAACTTCGAAGAAAATCTCATATTCTTTTACGAGTGAGAACTTTTCTCTCTCGAGTGAAAAACATGATGAATCCCTTTTTGCGGATCTTAGCACCTTTGTCGATGGTTTCATCTACATCACTCTTGACCGATAAACTTCGACTTTGAAGTTCACCCTCAACTTTATGTCTTGATTTATTTTGGTGCAATCTATTCTGATGAGACCATGTAGGAACATTGTTGAATTTCTCAAGTAAATTTATTATTCTCTCATGTTCCCCTGAGGATAATATAATACTCATTTGCACTTTTTTGAGTGTACTCTTTAATTCTAATATTTATCAAATTTGATTAGTGAGATTTGAGGCATTCCTCATATCCAATTCTATGTTCACATCATTATTGCACGCATGATAATCAAAAGCTTATATATTTTATTAGAATTAAAAAACATAGACTGACAAACTCGACTAAAACTTAAAAGTTGAAGAAAAACTAACGTAACTTAAACAACTAACTGGACTTAAAGACTGATGAAAACTGGATTGAAACTCAAAGAAAACTCAGGGACAATTATCTACAAAGCGAGATGGTCCTTCTGATTGGATGGACTACTTGGACTTGACATTGGTATTTTGATTAGACGACTCTTTTGACGGATCCAAAATGACACAGATGAGGGTTTAGAACGTTTAGGGGCACCTAAGATTAACCATCGATTCTGAAGGTTTGACTCTTAACCACATGATTAAAATTTTGATATAAGTTAACCCTCCGATGGAAAATATCGAATCCAAATACACTATAAGTCTATAGTGACCAAGAAAATGAAAAATGATAGAAATGGTCTACCCCTGATTTGGATTGAGCCTTTGATCAGACAAAATAATTTGATCCTAAGATCGAATCTTTATATATAAAGTGGTCTAGATCTTTGAAAGTAAAATCAATTGGTTCAACCGGGTTAGTATTGATCAGTTGATGCATTTGTTGATAGGGCCAATTGACTTACATTTCACACATTGGGTCGGATCGATATTACGGGTCTAGTTTGAATGGTCTGGATTGGTCTGCCCACTTACCTGTTGGTTGGATTGATTAAAGTAACCCGGGAACATCCATAGTCGATTTAGGTCGTGACCTATAGGAAAGTTCCTAAGCTCTAAGTTTACTACGTGTAATGCAATTTATCTGGCCACCCTTCCCCAAGTGCACCTATATACCTCTCGAGCGTACTCAATCAGACAGTATGTGGTGACTTGATTTGATATATCGTATAGGTGATAATCTAAAACTCCAACCCACTTCTTTGAAGTCAAAAGCTGCCAATTTAATCCCAAGTTGAGAGGTGGAGCACAATGCTGAGCAAGGACCCTCTTAAATACCTCTCATCTAGAATAGATGTAGTTTATCCCCCTCGTACAGTAGGGTACAGCGGGACAGGATCTTGTTAGGCACTAATTTTGACCAAGAAGTGCAATTAGTGAACTTGTATTACCTTTGATATACCGTATAGGTTTGAGTCTAGGGTTATAACTTTCATAAATAGTTTAGCATCCCACGAGGGGACCAACCACGTACTAGTACTACGTTGGCAATCGAGACATGTGACTATGCGGCTTACAATAGGTCAAATGCTCAGGTCGCTTCAGCCCGGGTGCATCGATATACATTTTTAGAGTCACCTGATTAGATGGTACTGATGCCCCAGTTTGATATACCTTAAGGTATGTGACTGGAGTTGTGATTTTCATGAATGACGTTGCATCTCCGAAGAGACCGGGTCACGCACTAGTGCCACATTGGCTATATTGAGACATGCAAGTGTACAAAACAGTAAACTTGCTTGTGGTGTGTGCAATACAGGGTGGGGTGTACCCAGGGCATTTTTCAAATAAATGGATCTGTGGGCCATGTCAAACCATAAAATATAGATATCCCATAGCATCAAAAATTAATACCAAAGCATGCACATAAAAAATATATATCAAACAAGATCATGGCATGTCAGATAAACAATTAATTAGTATAGCACAATGAATAATCAATCAGATCCAATATTGAAACAGGCACAAATTTTTTTTATTTTTTTGTTTATTTTTATTTTTATTTTTTGTTTATATCTATGGTTCATCAATGATCACTTTAGGTGATCTAACATAAATCAAGATTCTAACAAATATTGAATTGATGATAGAATGATGGTTGTAGGGATAAGAAGCAATGGACCTTTTTTTTTTAAATTATAAAAAAAGGTAGAAACACATCCCAAAAGAAAATCAAAGAGAAAGATCCTAGTGCCAAATGAACTTGCTCTCACAAAATAAATCAGGAACATTAACTGTGCTAACACTAGATAAATTCGAATTTTCTATGAATTAGAAAAATACAATCCGAACTTGCATCGATGATATCTAAGGCTCCCGATAACGAAATCGAGTGAATTCAAGTTCTAAATTAATCTACTCGATGGGGTCTACATTTGATTAAAGGTGCCCAGACTTAATTCTCACTAGAATGTTCTGTAAAAACGTTTTAACATTACTGTCCCAACCTACATTCAACAATAATTCCAGATTTACAGATTGGTATTCTAGGTAAACCTTATGAGATGCTTCGACGCCATTGTTGAGATTATTAAAATCCAAATTAGAATTCTTGAAATCACCATTAACAAGATTCGATAAAGAGAGAGAGAGAAGCGTCTCTCTTTGCTGCCCCTTTCAGCACACATACGGAGAAGAAGATAGAAAGAGAAAAAAAACATTTTCACTATCGGAACACCATGCTTAAGTGCTGTTTTTTTTTTTAAAGAAAAACATTATTTTCATCCCAACTATCATCATTTCATTATTTTCTTATTAATCTTTGAAATCTTGAATTATTTAGGATCATCACAAGTGACCCTTGATTGGATCATAGAGCAAACAAACAAACTAGAATACTCAAAAATCAAACAAATGATCTACAATCAAGCCAAACTAACTAAATAAATAAATCAAAATAAAATACAATAAAAACTTGATCGATTTGGCAATGCTCCCATACTTGGGGCTTTTCAAGTTTGATTTTCAATAGTCCCCAGTGGAGTCGCCACTGAAAATGTCCTCGATCCACGAGGTGCGCGGATCCACTTTTGACTTTTGAAGATTTGGGAGTCACCACCAAGTTATTACGGTCTAGGAACCAAACTTTGACTCTACAAGGTAAATAACACTAATCTACGAAAGAAAATACGGGTCTGAGGATCATGTTATGGGGTTGGAAGGTGTTAGGCACCAACCCCACCCAACAAATACCGGTTTCTACTTTTCTCAAATAAAACTACATTGCTAAAAAGACTTAAATAATAAAAAAAATTTACCTTTATGAATGCAATGATTTTATTCCCTCAGATCTGATAGAACAGCTCTTTGTGCAGCACTCCTCACTTCGTTCTGTCACCGGATTCACTTCAGATCTCTAAGACGAAATACCTCATTCTTAGATCTAAATTTTTTTGATTTGTTTATGAATTTTTGAGTGTTGTTTAAGAGTTTCTAAGTGTTTTTTGAGCTAAACTTGGGGTATTGATGTTAGGTAAGGAGTTAAGGCTTCAAAATTAAGGTTTTGGGGACGTTGGGGAGGCTCTTGACCTACTTTTTCTAGGGTTTTCTCTTGGATACGAAAATAGGTTGTAGAGACCTTTATTTATAGAGTTTTTAAGTACTTTTTAGATAGAGTTAGTGTTTAATTAGAATTATTTTTGATAAAGTTAGTGTTTAATTAGAATTATTTTTAAATAGAGTTAGTGTTTAATTAAAATTACGTTAGATAGTTTTATAGTTTAATTAGAATTCTATTAGATAGTTTTAGAGTTTAATTAGATTTCTTTTAGATAGTTTTAGAGTTTAATTAGAATTCTTTTAGATAATTTTAGAGTTTAATTAGAATTCTATTAGATAGTTTTAGAGTTTAATCAGAATTCTATTAGATAGTTTTAGAGTTTAATTAGAATTCTTTTAGGGTTAGGGTTTGACTTTGGTCTTATTAGATTGATTAGAGTTTTGACTTAAGTCTCACTTGATTGACTTTAGTTTTAATTAGAATTTTACTTTACATTAATTAATATTTTAATTATTAATTTCAGAATTTTTAATTATTAAAATTGTAAAATTACCATTTTGTTCTCGGAGATGACTTTTTGCGTTTTAAGTCATTTTTCAATGTTCCAAGATGTTTTGGAATCAAGTTTTCGTAAGGAATTCAATGAGAATATTGGTTTGTGTTATTTATGAATTTTTTTTATGCGAAATGGTCGTGAATTTTATAAGGGGTATTTTCGTAATTTTGTCAAATTTTGTGAAAATTGGTGAAAGATTTATTTAGTTTCGATTTTTTATTTTATGTGTTTGAAAGGATTTTTCTAAGCGTAATGTAGGCTCTAGGGATATTTTGAGGTTAGGGGTATTTTGGTAATTTAGTCATTTTTTAGTGATTTTTATCGTAAAACTTCTTTTTGTCTGCAAGATGATGATTTGTATGTTTTTGAAGTTATATTTTTCCAGCGTAGCGCAGTTTCTATAGTTTTGTTAATTTGAGATACCTCATCTAAATTTTTAAAACATATCTAGCAACAAAATATAGCATTGGAATAATCATCCATCATTGGGAATCGTCGCAATCGGGTTGACGAGTTGATTAATCAGGCGAATGCAAAAATGGGGTGTCTACAGAAATCCATCACAAAACTAGGAAAAACTCAGATTTAAGGAGGGGGTACTTCGTTTTGGAGATCCGAAGTAGATCCAGTGATAGAACAAAGCAATGAGAATTTATACGAGAAACTATTATACCATATCTTAGGGAACAAGTCGTTGCGAATGTCACAAGTATAATTTATTTGTCTTTTTTATTTATTTTAGGTCTTTAACAATGTAATATTCTTGGAAATTAGTAGAGATCGGCATTTGCCGGGCGGGGTTGGTGCCTAACACCTTCCAACCCCGTAACATGATCCCCTAACTCAGTATTTTTTTTTAAGTAGATTAGTTATTTTTATCCGTTTCGAGTCAATGTTCGATTCCTAGACCGTAATAACTAGGTGGCGACTCCTAAGCCTCAAAGGTCAAAAGTGGATCCGCACACCTCACGGATTGAGGGCGCTTTCAGAGGGTAAAAGGCTAAAATTGTTAAGACATTAGGGTTGACTAGGATCAAGCAGGTGATTATTACCTTGACACTACACCCTTAGGTATCTTATGTTGAAGATTGCATGGGACACATGGCTGGCTCAAGAGAGGCCAAGAAACATTTGTCAAACCCATGAATCCTCAACCCTTAACTCGTGGTTAATCATACCTAGATGATTTATCATGGTTAAATGGATTGAAAACTCAATTATTTATAGCTCTTGGTTAGAACACTTTTGCTCCTTGCTTCCCTGAAAATTCCAACACACTTTTGGCTTTGGAAAACTAGAAGTTTTAGCCAATTCTCCTATTCCAATTAGCCTGTCCATCATTTTTCATGTCCAAAACCTAAATCCATACGAACAGTTAGACTAGATAATTAACCGTGCCAGATCTAGGAAGTTGGGATACCCAGAGTTGAATGAAACTAGGGTAAGAAGGAATAGGAATCAACTGCTCAAGTAGATTTGGAAACCTTCATGATATCGGTATATGTTCAATTATTTTATTTTAATTAATCCTAGGAATTGCTCATTCATGTTGAATTTTCAAAAAACATAAACTTGAGTTGGTAAATTAGAAAGAAAATAGGGTAGCAGTTCATTTTTTTTTAGAAATCTAAACCATGAATCATGATTTGTGCTTGTTATAGGTTGTAGTTTCCATCAGTATAAAAACATAAATGGGAGCCCACAGTAAAACAAAGATAAAAATAGAAAACCCAAACACATACAACAAAATCATTGTTGCCTGTGAGTCTGTGGTAGGAGTCATGGTGGAAGGTTCAGTGGTACCTTCACCTACCATAGGCATATTCTGCGATGTCATCATGGAATTCTATTCTTTGCCATAGTAGGAACTTTAAAAAATTCTCAGAAAAAAAAGAGAGTTCCTTAAAATAAAATGATGATTCTCTTAAATGAACTTGAATTTGTGATATTTACCTCGCAATTTCTGTGAATTGTGAATTGAAAAACTTGAAAGATTTACTTTTTTCTTGGGTGTACGAGATCTGTGTTTACATTTTTGTTGGGTGGATGAGACCCAAGTTTACTTTTATGTTGGGTGGATGAGACTCGATTTTATGTTTCTACTAGGTGGATGAAACCCGTGTTTTACTTTTATGTTGGGTTGAGAAGAACCCAGAGTGTATTTATTTTTTATTGTGGAAAATCTGGTGTTGTGTGAGTTTGTTGTGAAAATGCGTGGGGACAAGATTTCTAGAGTTTCTTATAAGTGTTGGGTTGGGTGAACCCAGGATATTTATAAAGGTCGGGTATGCAAGAATTGCAGATTTATAATTATGCACTTATAAAAGTTGAGATTGATGGTTCTATTCTATGTAAGTACGTGAAGAGAAATCCCAAAGGAATAATATGGATGAGAGCGTTCTAGTACGTGAATATGGATGTGATAATTTCAAAAAAATACAGAGTGGTTGGAGACCATCCAAGTAAAGGTGAAAGGCCTCCAAACCAAATGTAAACTAGGATGTGATTGATTCAAGAAAAATGAGCGGATACGCAAAGGTGCCCATGCGGGTAATTCTAGTGGACATGATCGATCCTGTAGAATAGAGGGCATGATCTACCCTAATATTGGACGTAATCGATATGAGGAATGGTGGGTGACCACTCCAACAATAGAGATTGGATGTGATTGTTCCAAAGTGAGTTAAGCGTGATTGACACTATGATCAACCTAAAAATAAGTTTTGGGAGCAGTCTAGGATGTATTTCGCCTATGTGTTTTGTTATTTTTAAATTTTGAGTAAAGGACTTTGTGATTTAAAGGAAAAAAATTATTTTATCCATTTTGTAATGTAAAGGGGCGTGTGAGTATAGAGCATAATGGGATTCATATGATTGGCCTAATAGGTAGGGTGAAGACGACTATCCCCTGATTGAGGAAATTTTATATAGTAGCCAAATCGGTTAACCTAGGTGAAGATAGGTCCCCGTGATCAAGGGACATCTAAGTTAACGACCATTTTGAGCCAGAGAAATAGTATCCTTTACAAGGTAGTCAGCTCAACCGTAAAATCAGGAAATAACGTTGATGACCCCTTGAAAGCGCCCTCGATCCGCGGGGTGCGCGGATCCGCTTTTGACCCTTGAGGTTTGGGAGTCGCCACCTAGTTGTTAAGGTCTAGGAACCAAACTGACTCTAAAAAAGGCAAACTAATCTACGAAAGAAAAAAAAAGGGTCTGGGGATCACGTTACGGGGTTGAAAGGTGTTAGGCACCAACCTCGCCCGGCCAAAGCCGGTCTCTACTAACTTCCCAAATAAATTACATTTCTAAAAACCTAGATAATAATAAATAAAAAAAGATTATACCTTTCCGATAGCAAAGACTTTGTTCCCTCAGATCCAACAAAAGTTGCTCCTTGTACCGTACTTCTTGCTTCGTTCTGTCTTCGGATTTGATTTTCGATCTCCGAGGTAAGGTATCTCTTTTTACCTTGGATCTGAATTCTTCAAGTTTTTTGTGGATTTTGGGATATTTTTGGAAGACTTTTAGGTGTTTCTTAGGCTAAAATCGAAGGAGGGATGTTAGGTAAGGAGTTGGGGCTCTAAAACTAGGGTTTATAGGAGGCTAGGAGGGCTTTTAGACCTACTTCTCTTAGGGTTTATGATTTTATACGAAAATAGGGTGTGAGCACCTCTATTTATAGATGTTTTTAGGGGTCGATTTGGATAGAGTTAGTATTTAATTAGAGTTCTTTTAATTAGAGTTGTGTTTTAGTTAGACTTATTTTAGGTAGAATTGTATTTTAATTAGAATTGTTTTAGGTAGAATTGTTTTTAAGTTAGAATTCTATTAGATTGAATTATTATTTAATTAGAACTCTATTATGACTTTTGGTCTTATTTGATTGACTTTTAATGTTTTGACTTTAGTCTTCATTGATTGACTTTTAATATCTTGACTTCAGTCTTGCTTAATTGACTTTAATTTTAACTTTAGTCTCACTTGATTGAATTTAATACCTTGACCTTAGTCTTGCTTGATTGACTTTTAATTTTTGGAGAACCCCCCTCTAAAATATCTTTAATTCTTTGGACCCCCAAATGGAGGGGTCCTTAAAGAAATATCTCACGAACCCTCAACAATTTTATTTGAAAATCCGATTGATCGATTTCTTCGGTTCAAAATTTTAAATTAATTTCATTAATGTTTCATTTTAATTATTTAATGTTTTATTTATTAATTTCGAATTTTTTAATTATGAAAATTGTGAAATTACCATTTTGCCCCCGGAGAGGACTTTTCACGTTTTAAGTCAGTTTTTAATGTTCTAGGATGTTTTAGAATCGATTTTTCATAAGGAATTCAATGGAAGTATTAGTTTGTGTCATTTATGAAATTTTTTGTGTGAAATGGTCATGAACTTTATGAGGGGCATTTTTGTAATTTCGTCGAATTCTGTTAAAATTGGTGAAATGATTTATTTGGTTCCGATTTGTTATTTTATGTGTTCAAGAGAGTTTTCCTAAGCGTAACATAGGCTCTAGGGTTGTTTTGAGGTTAGGGGTATTTTGATAATTTGGTCAATTTTTAGTGATTTTTATCGTGAAACTTCTTTTTGGTCTGCAAGATGATGATTTCTATATTTCTGGGGTCGTATTTTCCTAACATAGCGTGGTTTCTAAGGTTTTGTCAATTCGAGATACCTCATCCGGATTTCTGAAACATATCGGGTAACAAAATAAAGCAATGGAATACACATCCATCATTGGGAGTCATTGCGATCGGGTTGACGAGTTGATTAATCAGGCGGATGCAAAAATAGGGTGTCTACACCCCTCATTGTTAAATTTGGGATTTCCGACTGATGCATAATTTAGTCATGAAACCCATAACTCTTATTTAATACACCATCATATTTGTAATACCTATTCATCAATTATAGGTTGTGTGCTGCATTTATATTTAGTTATTTATAAATTGCTTGTTTCTTTTGATATGTAGTTATGTCTAAGTATGAACTAACACTAATTTGTCAATACAAATCACATTAAGATGTGATTTCCTATGTAAATATGATTTTTGTTTTAATATCTATCCCGTATGGTAAGGTTTTAGCATGATTAAACAATCACCCGATTATCATTGTTTTTCTTTCCATCTTCTGGGTAACGATTATCTTGTTACTCACCTAATCTACGTCTCAATTGCAAGTCCAAAGGAATGTTTTATGGAATGTGTGGAGACAAAGAATATAGGAAAAATAGAATATGTAGAAGAATTTCAACAGGAGGAAGCAGGGTAAGAGGGAGGACTGACATGGTTAGCAGCGAAGGTTAACTCTGGGGGTATGAATTCTGGAGGAATGATTGTTGTGAGCAGGCTTGAGTTTGATCCAGTAATCGAAGTCATAGTTCCTTCTTAGCTTATCCTTTTTGGTATAGGGTATGTAAATTAATACATAAGGTACATACTGGTATAATATCTTTTTTTTTTTATATATAGATCGAACCTCTGTCCGTTAAGTTCAACTTTACATCTAAGTACAGAGTTCTTGTCTAATTACACTTTAATGTTGTCCTCTGAATTATCTACTAGAGCATGTTAATATGGATTTAATAAGTTTCTGTTAGTCTTTTGATGACGTGCTGGTTTTTAGCATGGTTAGCTGTGTGATGACGTGTCTGGTCGTGTCCCTGAAGGGGGCGTGACACTCATGCTCGATTAGAATGTATGGTAAATTGAGAGACTGTGTGTGTTTGTGTGTGTGTGAGTGAGAGAGTTACTGAAAATAAGGTAATCGAAAGGATATCCGATTTCTCATATAGACTTGTTGTAGAGATCCACAAACTCATAAATGTAGATCAAATTATGTCGTTGATGTCGTCGGACTTGTTGCAAAATCCACAAATTCAAGAATGAGGATTAACGTTCACAAGTCTTAATTCGAGAGGAGGAGAGCTGGATAGAAACTCTCCGTTGAATTGATAGTTGAGATGCCAATTTTTATTTTTATTTTTTATTTCATGCGCAGGGTTTTGTAGGACCTATTTTCTATGTACAGAGGCTATTATATTGAGGTGGATTTAATCTCCCATCACTAAAATCCGTCACCATAGTCTATGTTTGTTCTAGTGTCGAACTTAAAACTTTCTTTTGTATTTTTCTCCTCTAGCGTTTAATTTCTTTTACACCATTATCCATCATTTGCTCATAATTGCTCATGCCTTAACATCCTCAATACCTTCTCCATTTGTTGTTGTTGTTGTTGTTTTTTTTTTTTTTTTCTTCAATAAAAGCTCTACATTCACCTATACATCTACGCACCCACGTATTCTTAATTTCACATCTCACTATCTCTTGTTTTATAAAAGTTTTCAGTTTTGTTAAAATCTTTCGATCCTATTTAGTATACATTTAGGAAAAGATCATGATGGACCTGATCTAATGGGATATCAGATCCGACAGACTTAAAAATGAGTGATATGCAATAATGATAGACTTCACAAATAGTGATCACCAACATGCATGACTGAGCATTCCCAACCATCTATCAACAACCCTTATGCAACTTTTGATTGTATTTAGTATACTTTTAGAACCCCAAATAGTGATCACCAACATACTTTTGATTGTAATGTGGGCACTTTTGGTTTTTGTTGTAAAATAAGTAAAATTAGAACCCCAAAAATATCTCAAGCGATTGTATCATTCCATCTTCTTTACAACCAATTTATTTTGTCACAAAATATGAGAAAAATTCTTCAACAAATCTTTGCAAAGTTTATTTTCTTTCAACAACACAATGCACGATCTATAATTACAATTTGTTGTAGTGAGGATACGAGTCAAAATTTTTTTTTTTTTTTCTTTCAAAATTTAAAATTCATCTTCTTTATAAATAATAAACTTAAAAGAAAGACAGACATTTTAAATTAAAATACATAATCTATAGGAAACCTCTGAAAAAGTTTTAATTGTAAAAGATAGGAAAACGTAAGGAAATTATAATATATATACTTTAGCAAATCGGATTTAAGTACTTGTGGGTGTCCTGTCAGCTAAAATAAAATCTATACGAGTTCTCATCTGTTCAATTTAATGAGTATAGAAAAAATAGGATTTGGAACCATGGTTTTCAATTCTTGTTTGGTTAAATCGATACAATGGTGCCAACGATGGCCTTCATGGGCCTGAATTTGAAAGAATGTATGATCTGAGTCTAGCCCATTGACACATCTGAGGATCCATAATAATTTTTTAAAAGTGACACGCGTACAAGTAATATGATTAGGATCATAGACATTAAGTATTTCATGGTGCAGCATATCCACTTTCCTGCTGTGTATTACATTAACTGATGCTGCACACCGAATAAAGCCCCGATTATTAATGCCACGTGTACTGATATTGTGATTTTGACTTTTTTTTTTCTTAAAGCTTGTTCACGAAGAAATTGGACATTTTAACCGGAAGTAGAGGTCGATTTAGCCAACACAAACTCTCTCTCTCTCTCTTTCTGAAAATTAAACTGAAACTGAAACTGAAACTCAGATGTCTTCTTCATCATTTCCTGATCAAGAAACCCTAACCCTAATTCCAGGTCTCCCAAACGATCTCTCTTCACTTATTCTCTCCTTCATCCCATACTCTCACCACTCTCGTATCAAACCCACCTGTAAATCATGGAATTCTTTCCTCTCCTCCAAAACCCTAATCACACTCCGCCAATCTCACCGCTCATCTCATCTCCTCTGCATCTTCCCTCAAGATCCTTATCTAACCTCACCTTACCTCTTCGATCCTCACAATATCGCTTGGCGTCCTCTCCCTCCCATGCCCTGCAATCCTCACGTTTACGGCCTCTCCAATTTCATATCAGTCTCTCTCGGCCATCATCTCTACGTCCTCGGGGGCTCCCTTTTCGATACCCGATCTTTCCCCATCGATCGACCCTCTCCATCTTCTTCAATTTTCCGTTTTGATTTCTCCACCTCGACGTGGGACCGTCTTTCTTCGATGATCTCACCTCGCGGTAGCTTTGCTTGTGCCGCGGTACCCAATTCAAAGCAAATTCTTGTCGCTGGTGGTGGGTCGCGGCACGCCATGTTTGGGGCTGCTGGGAGTCGGATGAATTCCGTGGAGCGGTATGATGTGGAGAAAGATGAGTGGGCTGCGTTGGATGGTTTGCCGAGGTTTCGAGCAGGGTGTGTTGGGTTCTTGGTTGGAAATGGGGATGAGATGGAATTTTGGGTGATGGGAGGGTATGGTGAATCGAGGACGGTTTCGGGTGTGTTTCCAGTTGATGAGTATTATAGGGATGGTGTGATTTTGGAATTGAAGAATGGTGGGAAATGGAGAGAAATTGGGGATATGTGGGAGGAAGGGGAGAGGAGGCTTGGAAATGTTGTTATTGTTGATGGGGATGATAGTGAGGTGCCTGATGTCTTTATGCTCGATAGGAATGATATTTTCAGGTAATTTTTTTTTAATTCTTGTTGGAAATGTGTAAAACGTTTGATAAGTGATATTTAATTTAGGGTTTTTTTTTTTTTGGTTTTGTAGTAGTAATCATGTGCTAAAGTGTAGCTTTGTTGTTGATCAATCTTTACTCTTTTAGGTTGCTTGATTAACTTCCAAGAATTCAAAGTTGCAATGTAGGTTAATGTGTTGGTCATATAAAATTATGTTGATGATGTTGTTTAGAAGGTATTTAGTGAGAAGGGTGGAGAGTAAAGAAAATAAAATTGATGTAGTTTGGTGAACTTATGTTGAAATGTGCCCGTGCCCATGGTGGTTATGTAGAAATTTCATG
The DNA here is from genome assembly GCF_017979445.1 of Akebia trifoliata. Classification (NCBI taxonomy): domain Eukaryota; kingdom Viridiplantae; phylum Streptophyta; class Magnoliopsida; order Ranunculales; family Lardizabalaceae; genus Akebia; species Akebia trifoliata. The sequence continues at coordinate 24,810,301 of NC_141382.1, forward strand.
CTTGATGTTTTACATAGGTTGTCTGGTTATTGGCATAGTTACCAATTCAGAGTGTACGGGTCTAAGACCGTAAATTGGAACAAAAAGAGAGGAGAAAAAAACGATAAAATACCAAAAGTATGTTAAAAGTTATACAAAAAATCGTATACATATGCCTTCTTTTATTTGATATATATATATATAGAGGGCGGTTCAAGCGACATATGTAAAACCAATGGGTTTTCAAAATATGGGTTAGAGGTTTTGGATTGAGCTGATTTTTTGCGAGGATGGTCACTATGATGAGAAAATCATTCTCACAAAAAATCAGCTCAATATGACTTGATTCTTTATCATTTCTGTGTTGAATTTCAGTTAGTATTTGTGGCAGCTCTACTGTTGCTCCTCATATTGGTCTAGATATAAGTTTGTCCTTTCAATCATTATTGACTCTTGAACTATATTAGCCGTTTCACTGTTGGTACAATTGTATAGTTGCTATAATTGATTTCTTGCAGCCATCATAGGAGAAGCTTTGTGAAGCGTACATTATAGAATTACTAGAATGCAGTAATCACAACATGTCAGATCAAATTAAAATTTGTCTTGAATGCTTCCTGAGAACTTTAAAGATGGAATTGATCCAATATGGTTTTGTGGATATATTACATATGAAAAAAATTGGTTTGCGGATATTCCACTTTTTGCAAACATCTAGGTCAATAGTAAGGAGAAATAAAGCAAGTATTAAGTGATTATGAAAAAATTTCTTACTGATCCCAAAACATTTAAAGAAAATTTCATCATCTGCAAATCTTTACTTTACTTCCAGAAAAACTGCATTTTTTTATTATTCATTTTCTTAAGGTAAGTCCCTTCGATGTATTGTTGGCATTATTGCAAAATGCGTGCACAGGCATATATTGGCTCTAATTAGATACTACAACACCACTTTATTTTGCATCAGAATCAGAACCTATCAAAAGAGCTGATTCTTTTAGCCAATCTAGAATTCTTTTATCAGATGGCTTGTATGAAATTTGGGTTGGTCCTTCAAATGTTATTCAACTCTGTATTTTTGTAGCAAATCCATTTTCTAGCGAAGTTTTGTACCCACAATTTATGTTTTGTGTCTCAGATACGATCTCTCTTCCAACCGGTGGCAGCAGGAGACAAGGGTACCAAGAAAAGCACCCATGAACTCATCTTTTGGTTTTGTTGCGTTAGACGGAGAACTGCATGTGTTGTCACCTTTGAAACCTGTTGACTCAACAGAAATCCGAAGACCTCGGCAGCACAAAAGGGCAGCAACTCTCCTCATCCAAATCTACCATCCTAAGAAGAGAGTATGGAGATCTCTGATGTCGAAGCCACCCCTCCAGTGCCCTTTGGATTTCAAAACTGCGGTGACGTGCACCATCCGATTGTAGTGGTACTGATCCATATTATTCATATGGTACATTGCAATTAAAAGAAAAAAAAGAAAACTAAACTAGTGACCTTGATTTGTTAGAGTTTGCCTATATCAATTAACCCGGGTCAATGTTGTGTTTAAGAAAATGTACAGCTTTTAACATGGGTTTGAGCAATGTGTATGTAATTTTTGAATTTTTATGTATATGCCTTATATGGTATGTTGATATGCATTGGTGAACAATGTTTATTACTTGGTGTGTTGAAGTAACTTTGTATTTTATTGATTCTCTTAAAGGCAATTGAAAATCTTATCCCGAAGATTTGGGGTTATCTTCGTACAATTTTGTGGAGTCACTTTTTTTTTGGTCATAAATAGAATGGTAAAGGTGAGGGAAGTGATGCAAAGTGAAGTTGTAGATTCACTTGACAAGGAATCTTGAAATTGTAGCACTTTGTTATTCAACCAAGCCCTCACTTGGTTCAAATGCTTCACAAATGTGAAAATTCCGAAGATGGTGTCATGAGGAAAATTCCATTGGTCCATAAACCTAACCTTGAATCCCTCTCTTTCTTTCGTTTAAAGTCTTGTTGCTTCAATCGTGGGTGGCCTTCAAGAGCGCTAGCATTTTTCTTTTGATGGCTTAATAGAACCATCATCAATAGAGAAAAGGGGGAAAAAGATTCCAATCAATATCTTAAACATTTCTAATAATTCAACAGTTTTTCCTAAATTGCAGGATATCTTAATTGCCTTAATATATTCCAAGCACCCAAACCATTAATGCTGTCAAAACCTTGAAATCTATCCACTTTCAAACCTTATATTACTAATTATCTGCTCAAAGAAATACTTCCGCACATGAAAATGTTTGTCTTTTATTTTTTTTTAGCCATAACACTATTGTCTTACAATTATAAGGTATAATTGTAACACCCTTGGTTAAATTATTATTAGTCCTAGTTTTGGCCTTTTTTTTTTTATCGAAGAGACCTCTTATGATGAATTGAAGTTCTTCATCAAAACTCCTTGTAACACAACTCTTGTGAAAGACTGAAAATCGTCCCCATCTCCATGACCCAAGATCTCAACTCCTTCATATATAATACTAGTGGATGGTAACATTTGACTGACCATGTTATAATTTTATTAAAATTATTTGGAGGAAGGAGCACTGTTTCCAATATTTTCTCTCATAAAATTCAACGGGAGTTTGCCCCTACCTACCAGCATGGGCATCCTCCTTCAGGTTAATAAGGGTAGAATAGGAAAGCCAATAAAATTAGAAGGGCATTCTTGGAAAGAGAATCAGAAGAGGAAATGCAATAAAATTCGATGGGCATTCTTGAAAAGGAAGATAAGAGAAATGACAAAAAAGCTAAAATTTATCCTTGAGATTCATAACGAGATAAAATGTCAACCTCTCTTTAAGTGGGGGACAAAGGGGGGAGTGGGATCCATAGTTGTGCTTAATTATATAGATTGCCTTGATTGGATTTTCTTAAATTCAAGCAATGTTTACATAATTTTAGACAAGTCATCCACTACGTCATAATGCTCATAAGAGTAGTCATTTTAAAAAGAGTCGCGTCTGATTTGCGACTGGCGATAAATGTCGGAAAAAACGACTATTAATGATAGTCGTTTTTTTGGATTTATAATTTAAAAAAGGGATTTACATTCTTCAGCCACTACAACAACCTCTTTCAATCGTACTCGCCCTCATCTCAGACCCCTCTCCACTTCCTTTATCACGTCCAAATAGCAACCCTTTTCCTTACCATCTTAGCCATCACGTTTTCACTCACCATCTCCCTCATCTCAGCCATGCTATCATCCCCCATTCATCTTCATCTTCTTTAGTCAATCGAACACCTCATCATTAAGACTAAGCCCCTTCAACTCTCTCTAAACTCATCTCTCTCAGACTCTCTCCACCATTAACAACAAGCCCCGTACTGATCTCTATCACCCTCCCAGACCTTTGTCTCTCTCACAAACCTCCTCACCCTCACAAATTTTCTATTTTTTCGGACAACAAGAAATGAGATAATTGCAGAGCTCCTGTTTGGTTCACCCATCTGTAAACGTATTCTCGAGCTAATAGGTTAGGCTCTAAAAGTTTCATGGACCATCACCACCAATGCTTAATGTTCCTTGTTTGTTGGTTTCATGATAAACTAAAATAGCCAAGTAAACCTCAATTCACCTAGCTCTCATTGACTCTTCTAAAAATGTTGAGGAAATCGTTTGAGTTACGTCTAGATTATGTATGCAGATTTGAACGTTGATGGGGAAAGTGAAAGCAGATATGAACTCACTTTGAATAACAAAAAACATGGTTGCGGACAATGGAATGGAGGACATGATTCGTTTGGCTGATCCCCACTCTACCTGTTCATAAATGAGGTTGATCATACTATAGATCTTAACGCTTAGCAAACAAAACAAAAGTATAGATCTTGACAATTACAGATAACCTAGGAAGCACCGACAAACTTGTGCCTATCTATGATTCTCCCAAAAGAATAATAAAAAGTAAAAATAGTAACATGATGCACTATGAAAATACATCACAAGCTTCTATTTTCTTCTTCTATATTTCTCAAACAATTCTTACAAGTACCAATTAAACATACTCCAGAGAAGACAGACAGGGATAAAGAGTCAATACTAACTTCGAATGAGTTGATCCATCATGAGGTTTAGCTCCTCTAAATCTGAAACAAAAGAAAAAGGCAATCTTAGAAAAGTGAACTAAAAAATAAGCAACCACAATTACTAGTTTCTATAGTTTTATGCACCTTTGCAACTTCAAATTCCATCACTAGGACTTTTCTTGAGCTAGGATCCATTAAATGTCAAAGAAATCATAATCGTGTCCTGATCCAAACTGCATTTTACTTGGAGAATCACTTAGCACCTCATAAACTAAATGAGATGTCTTCGAATCCACAATCAATCACTTATAATATTCGCACTGATTTGAAATCCTTTTCAAATTGAAGAATAGTAAATCTAGATCAGGACATAAGATGAGAAATTCAAATGAAAATAATGATCATTTGTCTCAAGATGAATAACCCTACATCTTCAATCCTGTTCATTTCAAACACAAGCACAAACAAGCTATTTTAGAAGAATGTCTATATGTATGGTTCAGGAACTATATATCAACTATAGTTCCCTTTAGGATTTCCTTACAAAAATAAGGTCCAGAATCATGAGAAGAAGTATATGTACAAAAGCATTCTAGGTGTTCTCTGTTTGATATATAAGAAACCTCTTTCAAAGTTTTTCAATTTATTTCCAAATCAGATAGTATGTGTACTGCTCCACAAGTTAAGACATCTCACCAGAAATTGAGAATTTTATTTTAACAATGATTTTAATAAAAAAAAAATGATGATATCTTCACAAAAGTTTGATGCTTATTATTTAGTGAAAAACATATTAACTTCCCTCAGTTATATCATCTTTCCAAGTGCTTACTTTACCCATAATAGTAATTAATTTTTTTTTCTTCCACGAAAACGATTTCTGACTGGTTATAAGTGGTGAAAGAAATTACAAGTAACTAATAAATATTGACAATGATAACCAGCCAACTAGAAATATTGAATCAATAAAGTTCTTAAACAAGATCCAAAATTGGTGAAAACCATAAGAGACTTAACATAAGGATATGCCCACCTTACTTTCAATAACACATGTAAACATACTGTCAAACTAGCATATGAAAATCTTGATTTACATTAACTACTAGCATATTGTAGACACGTGATTTCGCCATTACGATGACCACATCTACAATGGTTTGGAGTCGCCACCATTCATTTTTGTAAGTGGGTGTGAATGGTCACCCGATGTGCATTTTTTTTAGAAAATGTGACATTTTTGGTATTTGGTGACTCTCGATGGATAAAGATGAATCAACCCTTGAGATTCGGGTAAGCGACTCGGTTGGAGAAAAGGGAAGGTGTTAGGCACCCTTTTCTCCCCACTAGATAGTGGTAACCTCAACTCAACTCGGTCATTTTGATTAAAAAAATATGAAAAACGATGTGCCACGTGTTGTGCATTTGTACCCTAGATAGGGGTTCATTTTCGGCTTGATCATAGGGTCATTCTATTGATGGAAATGACCCTTATAGACCTTTAGCCTTGGGGTCCATTCATCTTAAAAAGTAAAATGAAGGGGAGAGGGTGATAGAAGAGGGAGGAGGAGAGGGTGTAGAAGAGAGAGGGGGGGATTGCCTTGAACCCACCTTGTATCTTCTTTCTTCTTTTCTTCTTCTTGGGTCCTTAGTATTTTATGAAAATACGATTCTTGCATGGTTGAAGGAGTAGAGAAGAGATGATGAGAGAGATGAGTGGAGTATAATATTTTTTTTTTGTATATGAGACTTGAGGAGGATTGGTGATGGTTGTTAGTAGTGAGAGTTGGAGATAATTTTTTAGTGAAAGTTGGGGGGGATAATTTTTGTGGTGAAAGTTGGGGGTTATTTTTGGGAAGAGGAGGAGGGTATTTATAGATGTTGAGGAGTTATTTTAGGGATATAATGGGGTGAAGTGAAGAAAAAGAATAGAATGGTTATGAGTTTGAGAGAGAAGTGAGTGTAATTTAGAGGAGATTTGAGGGTATTTAGGTAAGGGGGTTAAATGGGTGAGTTTTGACCCAAATGGTTTGGATCCTACCCAATCCATTTGGGTGGAGTGTTTGGTGAGGTGAGTTTAAGATGGTAGTTGTGATTAAATGGTATTTAATTTAAGAGAATGGAAGATTTAAAAAGGTGGTTGATGATATTTTGGGAGGGTGAGAGAGATGATGCCATGTGTCAAAATGGGTGAAAATGAAGGGTTGAGATAGGTTGATGGGAGAGGTTGAGTGTTTGACTTGAGAGGATGGTGTAGGTTTAGGTTGTAGATGTAGGTTTTGTAGGGAATGATGAGGGTAGATTAAGGGAGGTATAGGTTAGGGGTGTGGGTAGATGTGTTTGATTTGAGAGAAAATGTGATGGGTTGATGTGTGGGTAGATGGGATTTAAAGCAAATTAATGGGGTAGGTAGTTGGGTGAGGGAGGTGAGATGGGGTGATGACATTTGTCATCTTTGATTATCAAGATGGTGATTGGTTGATGTGGGTAGTGGTTGATGGGTTAGGGTTGTGGGTTGGATATGAATTGGATATGAATTTGGGCTTAGGAGCTTTGGAGTGTTTTGGGTTTGGGTTATGAAATGGTTTTGGATTTTAGGAATTGGTTGGGAGTTATTTTGGAATGGATTTTGAGGGTGTAGGTTGGTTTTAGATTTTTAGGTGATGTGAGATTGAGTTTAGGTTTGGGGGGGGGGTGAGAAAAATGGATTTTGAAAAATTGAGGGCTTGTGGGCCTTAGGTGGGTCTATGGTTTTTGCGGATTCGGAGGCGGAGCGGTGGTAGTAGAGAAGGGGTAGGCATCCCAAGTCTCATATATTTTTTTAATTTATTAAATTTTTTTGAGATTTTTGAATTTATTGAATTAATCAAAATGCCACGTGTTGGCAAATCGGGCTTTTTAGGCCCGTTGGAGAATTTCATCGAAAATTTGGCGTTTTTGGTTTTGGAAGCGGAGCGATGAATATTGGGAAAGCGTAAGGTAGGCCGAGTCCTTTTGGGGGGCCTCCTAAACCATTGAGAGGTCTTAGGGGCTTCGGTTTGGTCAAAATGTCACTTTTTAACTCTTTGGGCCTTTGAGGCCCGTTAGCCTACTTTGTTGGAAAATCGATATTTTGAATGGAGCGCGGTAGATGGGAGCATGCCAAATCTTTTTGGTGGACCTACTAACCCATTGAGAGGTGTTAGAGGCTTTGATTTGTCAAAAAATGTCATATTTCGATTGGTTTGGGCTTTTGAGGCCCGTTGGCAATTTTTATTGAAAAGTTTGTATTTTTGGTTCCTTTCGAGTTTGGGCCCGTTCAAATTGGGGTGTCTACAGCTGCCCTTCTTTGCAGGAATTGCGTGCAAAGAACTGCAAAGAATAGACTAAACCCCTATTTGCACAGGCAAGAGAACTTTGTAAAACACGACTTCGAATTTCAGATTAAATTGATGAATTTTGTGGAGAATGACACCTCAAGCACAGGGTCTAACATAGTTTTGCCTTATTAATTCCTTTATCTCGATGGCGCGGAGCTCGTGTGAGATCTTTGATTTGATGAAAATTTGATGAGTTTTGAAATCTGACTATTTCTTCGATCGTGTTTTGACAAATCAGAGTTGAGTACAACTCGAAAAGGTTTTTGAAATTTTTTTTTTTTTTTTTTCGTTGCCTTCTTTTGTTGATCTTGCTCTGTTTCTATCATAAGCTAACCCTCTCAATTCATGCATTGTCCTTTGATACCTTTGATCCTTTCAATGGTGTAAGCAGTGAGGTTGTTAGCAGTCGCCACAAATCCAAGAGAGAGTTTTGCAGTTGGAGCACAAGCAATATGGTTGTTAACAGCTGTCACTGATCCAAGAGAGAGTTTTGCAGTTGGAACTGAATCGACCAAAACCTGTTGCATCGGTGCTACTCTCTTGCAGTATCAAAATACTCTTTCGTACTTCTTGATTCATTATCACACCAATATCTCTAGCTGGCATGTTACTAGTCATAACACTTCCAAGGCATTTGCACTGTCAATCTAAGGTAGCAACTGTAGACACCCCATTTTTGCATCCGCCTGATTAATCAACTCGTCAACCCGATCGCAAGGATTCCCAATGATGGATGTGTATTCCGTTGCTTTATTTTATTACCAGATGTGTTTCAGAAATCCGGATGAGGTATCTCGAACTGACAAAACCTTAGAAATCACGCTACGCTAGGAAAACACAACCCCAGAAACATAGAAATCATCATCTTGCAGACCCTAATATCGAGATTGGTCAGAAAAATTATCATTCACGCTGTGGACATATCGAACCCTAATTCGATCCTCTATTGGAGCTACTCCCTACTCTTTAGTGTATGGCATGGAAGCAGTCTTGTCAGTTGAAATGGAAATTCCGTCTCTCAGGGTCTTGTTGGAAAATCATTTGTTAGAAACAGATTGGGTTCGTCAGCAGTATGAAGAATTAAACTTGATCGAAGAAACAAGTTAAAGCCCTGTACCACGTGCAAGCTTATCTAAGAAGAGTCACCTGTGCATTTGACAAGAAGGTCAAAGCTCATCATTTACAAGTCAAAGATTTAACTATCAGACTTCAAAGAAAATTGAACACTCCTCATCGACTATAGGAGAAAGTCTAAATTGGAGAAATTCATTCATTAAGGAAATACTGTCTGGAAAAGTCGTCAGACTTCAAGATCATGATGGAGATGAACTACCAGAACCAACCAACCTTGACCAGATCAAGCGGTACTACATTTAAGGAGGCCATCTTTGGTCGAATCAATCCTCATATTACCCAGTTACCCTGTTCAACATATCCTTTCTCAACCCTTTGTAGCCTTTTCAAAAAAAAAATGAATGATACCTTTTTTCTTTCTCAGCCCGATCACCTAACCTAGGGGAGGGAAGCTTCGAACTACGTTTTGATCTGATCCCAAAATTTTGGGGTACGTAGGCAACCTGAGAAGTCACTTCAGGCCCGACCACATCAAAATAAAAAAATCTAGTTTCCCACACAATAAAAAAATTAAGAAAAAAATTCAAAAGAAAAAGAAATCTAAAATGTGGAAGAAAATTCAAGGAAAGAGAAAACAATTGAAAAGGAAATGCCACACAAGGGGCATTTGGGTTTTTGAGCCTCAAAATTCCTTTCTTTTTATACCCAGTCCTAAGCCTACCCATAAAAGTCCTCCTAAGTACCGTACGAGAAGTCAAGGAAGATAACAAAGCATGATCAGACAGCAACTCCAGAAGTGCAGAGGAGAAAAAGATAAAAAAATGATGAAGCCTGCTAAGTTGAAAACCCGAAAAGGGCGACTTAGGCAAAAATTAAGGCAAGCTCGCAAGGTTGAAAATCTGAAAGGACAACTTTGGCAACAATCAGAGCAAAGAAAAAAAAAAGAGCTCGCTAGATTGAAAACCTGAATAGGCGATCTAGGCAAAAGTTAGAGCAAACTCGCTAGATTGAAAACCTGAAGAGGCGATCTAGGCAAAAGTTAGAGCAAGCTCGCTAGATTGAAAACCTGAAAAGGCGATCTAGGCAAAAGTTAGAGCAACAAAGAAAAATAGAAGAAAATCCCAAGCTGAGAGCGGTCCGAGCTGAAACATCAGAAGTCCGAATAATCAAGTTCAATACTTAGCTTAAACCAGGCATAGACTCAGAAGCCCTAAGTATCTTGTCTATACGATCGATCTGAAAATGTTTACTACCCCAAGTGAACCAAGGGAGATAAGGGTGAATTCTATGATGAGTCTCGAAAGGAAATAATTTTGTACTCTTGAGCCTGACTCAAAACCTTCAATAAAATTAATCAAAATTAAAAGTTAAGTCTTTATTGCGCTTGTGGTAATCAATTATTTCAAACCTTCATACAAGGGGCATTTTCCTTCTTTTGTTAATGTACTTTTCCCCCTTATACTAGGGGCATTTTTTTTATGATCTGTTCAATTATTTTCAAGGCCATGGTCATTGTCAAACTAGGGGCATTTTGTCTTCGAGCAATGTTAATCCTAAAAAAATAATAGGAACCCCAAAGTAAGGTTACCCTCTTGATAACAGTTCTTTCGAAAAAACTTTTGAGGTTCAAGAGAAATAAAAACTCAGGTTTTAAATTCATAAAACTTTTTGATAAATCCTTGAGGTTCAAACAAAAGCATATTGGATCTCACATAGGAGATATAACATTCTTTCGTTCTCCAGATTCTTTTCCAGATTCAATCATTCTTGGAATCAATCATTTCTCTTCCGGATTCATTATCTTCCAGATTTATTCGTTCTCCGATTCGTTCTAATCAGTTTTCTCCCTCAAATTCATTCATTCCTTTGCCAGTTTTGCTCAGTCTCCGCCAAGGGTTATCTTGGATTTTGCTCAGTTGTCGCCAAGGTTATCTTGGATTTTGCTCAGTTTCCGCCAAGGGTTATCTTGGATTTTGCTCAGTCGCCGCCAAGGGTTATCTTGGATTTTGCTCAGTCTCCGCCAAGGGTTATCTTGGATTTTGCTCAGTCGCCGCCAAAGGTTATCTTGGATTTTGCTCAGTCTCCGCCAAGGGTTATCTTGGATTTTGCTCAGTCTCCGCTAAGGGTTATCTTGGATTTTGCACAGTCTCCGCCAAGGGTTATCTTGGATTTTGCTCAGTTGCCGCCAAGGGTTATCTTGGATTTTGCTCAGTTGCCGCAAAGGGTTATCTTGGATTTTGCTCAGTTGCCGCCAAGGGTTATCTTGGATTTTGCTCAGTCTCCGCCAAGGGTTATCTTGGATTTTGCTCAGTTGCCGCCAAGGGTTATCTTGGATTTTGCTCAGTCTCCGCCAAGGGTTATCTTAGATTTTGCTCAGTCTCCACCAAGGGTTATCTTGGATTATGCTCCGTCTCCGCCAAGGGTTATCTTGGATTTTGCTCAGTTGCCGCCAAGGGTTATCTTGGATTTTGCTCAGTCTCCGCCAAGAGTTATCTTGGATTTTGCTCAGTTGCCGCCAAGGGTTATCTTGGATTTTGCTCAGTCTCCGCCAAGGGTTATCTTGGATTTTACTCAGTCTCCGCCAAGGGTTATCTTGGATTTTGCTCAGTTGCCGCCAAGGGTTATCTTGGATTTTGCTTAATCTCCGCCAAGGGTTATCTTGGATTTTGCTCAGTCGCCGCCAAGGGTTATCTTGGATTTTGCTCAGTCTCCGCCAAGGGTTATCTTGGATTTTGCTCAGTCGCCGCCAAGGGTTATCTTGGATTTTGCTCAGTCTCCGCCACGGGTTATCTTGGATTTTGCTCAGTCGCCGCCAAGGTTATCTTGGATTTTGCTCAGTCTCCGCCAAGGGTTATCTTGGATTTTGCTCAGTTGCCGCCAAGGGTTATCTTGATTTTGCTCAGTTGCCGCCAAGGGTTATCTTGGATTTTGCTAAGTCTCCGCCAAGGGTTATCTTGGATTTTGCTCAGTTGCCGCCAAAGGTTATCTTGGATTTTGCTCAGTCTCCGCCAAGGGTTATCTTGGATTTTGCTCAGTCTCCGTCAAGGGTTATCTTGGATTTTGCTTAGTTGCCGCAAAGGGTTATCTTGGATTTTGCTCAGTCGCCGCCAAGGGTTATCTTGGATTTTGCTCAATCTCCGCCAAGGGTTATCTTGGATTTTGCTCAGTTGCCGCCAAGGGTTATCTTGGATTTTGCTTAGTCTTCGCCAAGGGTTATCTTGGATTTTGCTCAGTTGCCGCAAGGGTTATCTTGGATTTTGCTCAGTCTCCGCCAAGGGTTATCTTGGATTTTGCTCAGTCTCCGCCAAGGTTATCTTGGATTTTGCTCAGTTGCCGCCAAGGGTTATCTTGGATTTTGCTCAGTCGCCGCAAGGGTTATCTTGGATTTTGCTCAGTCTCCACAAGGGTTATCTTGGATTTTGCTCATTGCCGCCAAGGGTTATCTTGGATTTTGCTCAGTCACCGCCAAGGGTTATCTTGGATTTTGCTCAGTCTCCACCAAGGGTTATCTTGGATTATGCTCCGTCTCCGCCAAGGGTTATCTTGGATTTTGCTCAGTTGCCGCCAAGGGTTATCTTGGATTTTGCTCAGTCTCCGCCAAGGGTTATCTTAGATTTTGCTCAGTTGCCGCCAAGGGTTATCTTGGATTTTGCTCAGTCTCCGCCAAGGGTTATCTTGGATTTTGCTCAGTTGCCGCCAGGGTTATCTTGGATTTTGCTCAGTCTCCGCCAAGGGTTATCTTGGATTTTGCTCAGTTGCCGCCAAGGGTTATCTTGGATTTTGCTCAGTCTCCGCCAAGGGTTATCTTGGATTTTGCTCAGTCTCCGACAAGGGTTATCTTGGATTTTGCTCAGTTGCTGCCAAGGGTTACCTTGGATTTTGCTCAGTCGCCGCCAAGGGTTATCTTGGATTTTGCTCAGTCGCCGCCAAGGGTTATCTTGGATTTTGCTCAGTCTCCACCAAGGGTTATCTTGGATTATGCTCCGTCTCCACCAAGGATATCTTGGATTTTGCTCAGTCTCCGCCAAGGGTTATCTTGGATTTTGCTCAGTTGCCGCCAAGGGTTATCTTGGATTTTGCTCAGTCTTCGCCAAGGGTTATCTTGGATTTTGCTCAGTCTCCGCCAAGGGTTATCTTGGATTTTGCTCAGTTGCCGCCAAGGGTTATCTTGGATTTTGCTCAGTCGCCGCCAAGGGTTATCTTGGATGTTGCTCAGTCGCCGCCAAGGGTTATCTTGGATTTTGCTCAGTCTCCGCCAAGGGTTATCTTGGATTTTGCTCAGTCTCCGCCAAGGGTTATCTTGGATTTTGCTCAGTCGCCGCCAAGGGTTATCTTGGATTTTGCTCAGTCTCCGCCAAGGGTTATCTTGGATTTTGCTCAGTCGCCGCCAAAGGTTATCTTGGATTTTGCTCAGTCTCCGCCAAGGGTTATCTTGGATTTTGCTCAGTTGCCGCCAAGGGTTATCTTGGATTTTGCTCAGTCTCCGCCAAGGGTTATCTTGAATTTTGCTCAGTTGCCGCCAAGGGTTATCTTGGATTTTGCTCAGTTGCTGCAAAGGGTTATCTTAGATTTTGCTCAGTCTCCGCCAAGGGTTATCTTGGATTTTGCTCAGTTTCCGTCTAGGGTTATCTTGGATTTTGCTCAGTTGCCGCAAAGGGTTATCTTGGATTTTGCTCAGTCCCCGCCAAGGGTTATCTTGGTTTTGCTCAATCTCCGCCAAGGGTTATCTTGGATTTTGCTCAGTTGCCGCCAAGGGTTATCTTCTCCGCCAGGGTTATCTTGGATTTTGCTCAGTCTCCGCCAAGGGTTATCTTGGATTTTGCTCAGTCGCCGCCAAGGGTTATCTTGGATTTTGCTCAGTCTCCGCCAAGGGTTATCTTGGATTTTGCTCAGTTGCCGCCAAGGGTTATCTTGGATTTTGCTCAGTCGCCGCCAAGGGTTATCTTGGATTTTGCTCAGTCTCCGCCAAGGGTTATCTTGGATTATGCTCCGTCTCCGCCAAGGGTTATCTTGGATTTTGCTCAGTTGCCGCCAAGGGTTATCTTAGATTTTGCTCAGTCTCCGCCAAGGGTTATCTTGGATTTTGCTCAGTTGCCGCCAAGGGTTATCTTGGATTTTGCTCAGTCTCCGCCAAGGGTTATCTTGGATTTTGCTCAGTTGCCGCAAAGGGTTATCTTGGATTTTGCTTAGTTGCCGCCAAGGGTTATCTTGGATTTTGCTCAGTCTCCGCCAAGGGTTATCTTGGATTTTGCTCCGTCTCCGCCAAGGGTTATCTTGGATTTTACTCAGTTGCCGCCAAGGTTATCTTGGATTTTGCTCAGTCTCCGCCAAGGGTTATCTTGGATTTTGCTCAGTTGCCGCAAAGGGTTATCTTGGATTTTGCTCAGTCTCCGCCAAGGGTTATCTTGGATTTTGCTCAGTCTCCGCCAAGGGTTATCTTGGATTTTGCTCAGTTGCCGCCAAGGGTTATCTTGGATTTTGCTCAGTCTCCGCCAAGGGTTATCTTGGATTTTGCTCAGTTGTCGCCAAGGGTTATCTTAGATTTTGCTCAGTCTCCGCCAAGGGTTATCTTGGATTTTGCTCAGTTGCCGCCAAGGGTTATCTTAGATTTTGCTCAGTCTCCGCCAGGGTTTATCTTGGATTTTGCTCAGTTGCCGCCAAGGGTTATCTTGGATTTTGCTCATTCTCCGCCAAGGGTTATCTTGGATTTTGCTCAGTTGCCGCCAAGGGTTATCTTGGATTTTGCTCAGTCTCCGCCAAGGGTTATCTTGGATTTTGCTCAGTCTCCGCCAAGGGTTATCTTGGATTTTGCTCAGTTGCCGCCAAGGGTTATCTTGGATTTTGCTCAGTCTCCGCCAAGGGTTATCTTGGATTTTGCTCAATTGCCGCCAAGGGTTATCTTAGATTTTGCTCAGTCTCCGCCAAGGGTTATCTTGGATTTTGCTCAGTCTCCGCCAAGGGTTATCTTGGATTTTGCTCAGTTGCCGCCAAGGGTTATCTTGGATTTTGCTCAGTCGCCGCCAAGGGTTATCTTGGATGTTGCTCAGTCGCCGCCAAGGGTTATCTTGGATTTTGCTCAGTCTCCGCCAAGGGTTATCTTGGATTTTGCTCAGTCGCCGCCAAGGGTTATCTTGGATTTTGCTCAGTCTCCGCCAAGGGTTATCTTTGATTTTGCTCAGTCGCCGCCAAAGGTTATCTTGGATTTTGCTCAGTCTCCGCCAAGGGTTATCTTGGATTTTGCTCAGTTGCCGCCAAGGGTTATCTTGGATTTTGCTCAGTCTCCGCCAAGGGTTATCTTGAATTTTGCTCAGTTGCCGCCAAAGGTTATCTTGGATTTTGCTCAGTTGCTGCCAAGGGTTATCTTAGATTTTGCTCAGTCTCCGCCAAGGGTTATCTTGGATTTTGCTCAGTCTCCGTCTAGGGTTATCTTGGATTTTGCTCAGTTGCCGCAAAGGGTTATCTTGGATTTTGCTCAGTCCCCGCCAAGGGTTATCTTGGATTTTGCTCAATCTCCGCCAAGGGTTATCTTGGATTTTGCTCAGTTGCCGCCAAGGGTTATCTTCTCCGCCAAGGGTTATCTTGGATTTTGCTCAGTCTCCGCCAAGGGTTATCTTGGATTTTGCTCAGTCGCCGCCAAGGGTTATCTTGGATTTTGCTCAGTCGCCGCCAAGGGTTATCTTGGATTTTGCTCAGTCTCCGCCAAGGGTATCTTGGATTTTGCTCAGTTGCCGCCAAGGGTTATCTTGGATTTTGCTCAGTCGCCGCCAAGGGTTATCTTGGATTTTGCTCAGTCTCCGCCAAGGGTTATCTTGGATTATGCTCCGTCTCCGCCAAGGGTTATCTTGGATTTTGCTCAGTTGCCGCCAAGGGTTATCTTAGATTTTGCTCAGTCTCCGCCAAGGGTTATCTTGGATTTTGCTCAGTTGCCGCCAAGGGTTATCTTGGATTTTGCTCAGTCTCCGCCAAGGGTTATCTTGGATTTTGCTCAGTTGCCGCAAAGGGTTATCTTGGATTTTGCTCAGTTGCCCCCAAGGGTTATCTTGGATTTTGCTCAGTCTCCGCCAAGGGTTATCTTGGATTTTGCTCGTCTCCGCCAAGGGTTATCTTGGATTTTACTCAGTTGCCGCCAAGGGTTATCTTGGATTTTGCTCAGTCTCCGCCAAGGGTTATCTTGGATTTTGCTCAGTTGCCGCAAAGGGTTATCTTGGATTTTGCTCAGTCTCCGCCAAGGGTTATCTTGGATTTTGCTCAGTCTCCGCCAAGGGTTATCTTGGATTTTGCTCAGTTGCCGCCAAGGGTTATCTTGGATTTTGCTCAGTCTCCGCCAAGGGTTATCTTGGATTTTGCTCAGTTGTCGCCAAGGGTTATCTTAGATTTTGCTCAGTCTCCGCCAAGGTTATCTTGGATTTTGCTCAGTTGCCGCCAAGGGTTATCTTGGATTTTGCTCAGTCTCCGCCAGGGTTTATCTTGGATTTTGCTCAGTTGCCGCCAAGGGTTATCTTGGATTTTGCTCATTCTCCCCCAAGGGTTATCTTGGATTTTGCTCAGTTGCCGCCAAGGGTTATCTTGGATTTTGCTCAGTCTCCGCCAAGGGTTATCTTGGATTTTGCTCAGTCTCCGCCAAGGGTTATCTTGGATTTTGCTCAGTTGCCGCCAAGGGTTATCTTGGATTTTGCTCAGTCTCCGCCAAGGGTTATCTTGGATTTTGCTCAATTGCCGCCAAGGGTTATCTTAGATTTTGCTCAGTCTCCGCCAAGGGTTATCTTGGATTTTGCTCAGTCTCCGCCAAGGGTTATCTTGGATTTTGCTCAGTTGCCGCCAAGGGTTATCTTGGATTTTGCTCAGTCGCCGCCAAGGGTTATCTTGGATGTTGCTCAGTCGCCGCCAAGGGTTATCTTGGATTTTGCTCAGTCTCCGCCAAGGGTTATCTTGGATTTTGCTCAGTCGCCGCCAAGGGTTATCTTGGATTTTGCTCAGTCTCCGCCAAGGGTTATCTTTGATTTTGCTCAGTCGCCGCCAAAGGTTATCTTGGATTTTGCTCAGTCTCCGCCAAGGGTTATCTTGGATTTTGCTCAGTTGCCGCCAAGGGTTATCTTGGATTTTGCTCAGTCTCCGCCAAGGGTTATCTTGAATTTTGCTCAGTTGCCGCCAAGGGTTATCTTGGATTTTGCTCAGTTGCTGCCAAGGGTTATCTTAGATTTTGCTCAGTCTCCGCCAAGGGTTATCTTGGATTTTGCTCAGTCTCCGTCTAGGGTTATCTTGGATTTTGCTCAGTTGCCGCAAAGGGTTATCTTGGATTTTGCTCAGTCCCCGCCAAGGGTTATCTTGGATTTTGCTCAATCTCCGCCAAGGGTTATCTTGGATTTTGCTCAGTTGCCGCCAAGGGTTATCTTCTCCGCCAAGGGTTATCTTGGATTTTGCTCAGTCTCCGCCAAGGGTTATCTTGGATTTTGCTCAGTCGCCGCCAAGGGTTATCTTGGATTTTGCTCAGTCGCCGCCAAGGGTTATCTTGGATTTTGCTCAGTCTCCGCCAAGGGTTATCTTGGATTTTGCTCAGTTGCCGCCAAGGGTTATCTTGGATTTTGCTCAGTCGCCGCCAAGGGTTATCTTGGATTTTGCTCAGTCTCCGCCAAGGGTTATCTTGGATTTTGCTCCGTCTCCGCCAAGGGTTATCTTGGATTTTGCTCAGTTGCCGCCAAGGGTTATCTTAGATTTTGCTCAGTCTCCGCCAAGGGTTATCTTGGATTTTGCTCAGTTGCCGCCAAGGGTTATCTTGGATTTTGCTCAGTCTCCGCCAAGGGTTATCTTGGATTTTGCTCAGTTGCCGCAAAGGGTTATCTTGGATTTTGCTCAGTTGCCGCCAAGGGTTATCTTGGATTTTGCTCAGTCTCCGCCAAGGGTTATCTTGGATTTTGCTCCGTCTCCGCCAAGGGTTATCTTGGATTTTGCTCAGTTGCCGCCAAGGGTTATCTTGGATTTTGCTCAGTCTCCGCCAAGGGTTATCTTGGATTTTGCTCAGTTGCCGCAAAGGGTTATCTTGGATTTTGCTCAGTCTCCGCCAAGGGTTATCTTGGATTTTGCTCAGTCTCCGCCAAGGGTTATCTTGGATTTTGCTCAGTTGCCGCCAAGGGTTATCTTGGATTTTGCTCAGTCTCCGCCAAGGGTTATTGGATTTTGCTCAGTTGTCGCCAAGGGTTATCTTAGATTTTGCTCAGTCTCCGCCAAGGGTTATCTTGGATTTTGCTCAGTTGCCGCCAAGGGTTATCTTGGATTTTGCTCAGTCCCCGCCAGGGTTTATCTTGGATTTTGCTCAGTTGCCGCCAAGGGTTATCTTGGATTTTGCTCATTCTCCGCCAAGGGTTATCTTGGATTTTGCTCAGTTGCCGCCAAGGGTTATCTTGGATTTTGCTCAGTCTCCGCCAAGGGTTTTCTTGGATTTTGCTCAGTCTCCGCCAAGGGTTATCTTGGATTTTGCTCAGTTGCCGCCAAGGGTTATCTTGGATTTTGCTCAGTCTCCGCCAAGGGTTATCTTGGATTTTGCTCAGTTGTCGCCAAGGGTTATCTTGGATTTTGCTCAGTCTCCGCCAAGGGTTATCTTGGATTTTGTTCAGTTGCCGCCAAGGGTTATCTTGGATTTTGCTCAGTCTCCGCCAGGGTTTATCTTGGATTTTGCTCAGTCTCCGCCAAGGGTTATCTTGGATTTTGCTCAGTTGCCGCCAAGGGTTATCTTGGATTTTACTCATTCTCCGCCAAGGGTTATCTTGGATTTTGCTCAGTTGCCGCCAAGGGTTATCTTGGATTTTGCTCAGTCTCCGCCAGGGGTTATCTTGGATTTTGCTCAGTTTCCGCCAAGGGTTGTCTTGGATTTTGCTCAGTCTCCGCCAAGGGTTATCTTGGATTTTGCTCAGTTGCCGCCAAGGGTTATCTTGGATTTTGCTCAGTTTCCGCCAAGGGTTATCTTGGATTTTGTTCAGATGCCGCCAAGGGTTATCTTGGATTTTGCTCAGTTATCGTCAAGGGTTTTCTCGAAATTTTACTCAAATTATGCCCAGTTTATGCTCAGTCTATGCTCAGTTTATGCTCAGGTTTTACTCAATTTTCACAATGCACACACTTGCACATTTGCACTTTTTAGTCAGGGAGAATTCTCTAAAATTCGAGGATTTGACACTGTTAGTGAGAGTTTGCGCTCAAGGACCTGACAACCTTTTAATTCGGGGAGAGCTTTACCCTCAAGGATCCGAACACCCTGACGAATTGCTAAATCAGGCTACAAAATGAACTGTCACTAGCTTTGGCATTCAGATATCGCACTATCTACCAAAATAGATTTGCTATCTAGTTTGCTTCAACCCTCTGCCAAAGAGGGGCATCTGTAGACACCCCATTTTTGCATCCGCCTGATTAATCAACTCGTCAACCCGATCGCAAGGATTCCCAATGATGGATGTGTATTCCGTTGCTTTATTTTGTTACCAGATGTGTTTCAGAAATCCGGATGAGGTATCTCGAACTGACAAAACCTTAGAAATCACGCTACGCTAGGAAAACATAACCCCAGAAACATAGAAATCATCATCTTGCAGACCAAAAGAAGCTTCACGATAAAAATCACTAAAAAATTATCAAATTACCAAAATACCCCTAACCTCAAAACAACCTTAGAGCCTACGTTACGCTTAGGAAAACTCTCTCGAACACATAAAATAATAAATCGAAATCAAATAAATCATTTCACCAATTTTAACAGAATTTGACAAAATTACGAAAATGCCCCTCATAAAGTTCACAATCATTTCACACAAAAAATTTCATAAATGACACAAACCAACATTCTCATTGAATTCCTTACGAAAAACCGATTCTAAAACATCCTAGAACATTAAAAACTGACTTAAAACGTGAAAAGTCCTCTTCGGGGGCAAAACGGTCATTTCAATAATAAAATTAATTAAATAATTCGAAATTAATAAATAAAACATTAAATAATTAAATTAAACATTAATGAAATTAATTTAAAATTTTGAACCTAAAAAATCGATTAATCGGACTCTCAGGCAAAATTGTTGAGGGTTCGTGGGATATTTCTTTAAGGACCCCTCCATTTGGGGGTCCAAAGAATTAAAGATATTTTAGAGGGGGGTTCTCCAAAAATTAAAAGTAAATCAAGCAAGACTGAAGTCAAGGTATTAAAGTCAATCGAGTGAGACTACAGTCAAAATTAAAGTCAATTAAGCAAGACTGAAGTCAAGATATTAAAAGTCAATCCATTAAGACTGAAGTCAAAACATTAAAAGTCAATCAAATAAGACCAAAAGTCATAATAGAATTATAATTGATTAATAACTCTATCTAATGAGTTCTAACTTAAAACACAATCTACCTAAAACAATTTGAATTAAAACACAATTCTACCTAAAACAATTCTAATTAAAACACAATTCTACCTAAAACAAGTTAAACTAAAATACAACTCTAATTAAAAGATTTCTAATTAAACAATAACTCTATCCAAATCAACCCTAAAAAACATCTATAAATAGAGGTGCTCACACCCTATTTTCGTATCAAATTATAAACCCTAAGAGAAGTAGGTCTAGAAGCTCCCCTAGCCTCCCCATAAACCCTAGTTTTGGAGCCCCAACTCCTTAGCTAACATCCCTCCTTCAATTTTAGTCTAGAAAACACCCAAAAGCCTTCTAAAAACATCCCCAAATCCGCAACGAACTTGAAGAGTTCAGATTCAAAAACAAGGAGATACCTTGCCTCGGAGATCCGAAGTCAAATCCGGAAGCAGAACGAAGCAAGGGAGCACGTGTACAAGGAGTTCTTTTGTCAGATCTGAGGGAACCAAGTCCTTGCCATCGGAAAGGTAAACCTTTTATTTTTGTTTATTTTCTTATCAAGGTTTTAGCAATGTAATTTACTTGAAAATTTAGTAGAGACCGGCTTTGGCCGGGCGGGGTTGGTGCCTAACACCTTCCAACCCCGTAACTTGATCCCCGAATTCAGTTTTTTTTTTGTTTTAGATTAATTTTTATCCGTTTAGAGTCATTGATCGGCTTCCTAGACCGTAATAACTAGGTGGCGACTCCCCAAACCTTAAGGGTCAAAAGCGG
Organism: Akebia trifoliata; assembly: GCF_017979445.1. Classification (NCBI taxonomy): domain Eukaryota; kingdom Viridiplantae; phylum Streptophyta; class Magnoliopsida; order Ranunculales; family Lardizabalaceae; genus Akebia; species Akebia trifoliata. The sequence continues at coordinate 24,830,903 of NC_141382.1, forward strand.
ATCCGCGCACCCCGCGGATCGAGGGCGCTTTCAGCAACCTATCACTTTGTTCCCAATCCAAGGTCAGAGTTTAACCAGTGTTCTATATGTACTGTGAACTGCTTTGTCATCCACTTCTATATGTTCGACCCATATGACCTTGGAGTGACCATTTGACATTTCTTGGATTAATCACCCCGATGGCCTTCTTTGACACCTTAATATCGGGCTAGGACACAAATGATCCAAGGAAACATCGACCACCATTCAAATCCCCTCGGCATGTTGTTTACAATACCTTACAAAGAAATTTTCTCCGATCAGAACTAGAGGTGAAGGGACTTGAAATTCTTCTGTCATCACTTGAAGGGTTCCATTGTAGTTTTCTGTTACGCTTGTTGATACGACCTCAAGAGTCATCGCTCTTGAAACAATGCTAGAAAGTACGGTGGACTACTGATTCACATCCATAAGGATCTCAACAAGGTTAATGTGATTCATGATAACAACGGCCGTGTCTCGAGAAGCTTCTGACTTCAATCCAAATGGTTTTAGTCCAATTCCCCTTGGGAATGTTTGCATGTACTCATCTTCACTTAGAATCTCATAAGCATGATCAAGACTATGCACTCACAATGGTTTCTTTAGTTGGACCATTCTTATAAACTCTTTCATTGCTGCAACTACGAGTTCGATGATCAATGGTTTATCTACCTCAGTCAGCCCGGAGAGTAATCTTAGAAGGGGCTCGCTCGGGGTCCCTGTTTTGATGCCCTTTGTGTCTTGTCTAGTGAGTCATGATGCTTCGGACGCTGAAAAATTGATGATGAGTCGGGCTGTCTGGATCCGTGCTTTGTAGGAACGCCTTGACTCTTTTTTCATGATGTTTGATTGATTTCTTTTCATTACAAAATGTTGAAAGATTAATGCAAAGAAAATAGGTTTTGTACTTACTTGGCCTCAGGTGTATCTAATGCTTTGAAAACTTGAAGTTTGATAAGTCCTAGAATCTTCATCATCGGCCAAAATAGTAGTTTTTCTTTTTTTTTTTAAATTTTATGAAATATCTTTATCAAATGAGTACGATAAATTCAAAGTTTGTAAAACCTTTGGTTGCGACGATCTTGGTGTTTTTGCCAATCACAGAGGATATAAACGTCAATTACTCTTTTTGATTCCTTTAGAGTCATTCCCAGTGCCATGGTATTGGAAGACTATTTTGGGTCTCGGGATTTTGGAAAGATTTTGCCGTTCACAGTTTATACTCTTGCGGGCCAGGAGTCATTTTTTTTTATAACCTTTATTGCCCCTGATGCCAATTACGATTTTCATCAGACCCGGTTTCCACATTTTTACGCATCGACGTCCTTTTTGGTATTTTCATCGTACTGGTGGCTTTGATCTTGCCATAGTCTGATTCTTTTACTCATAGCGCCTTTTCAGGTTTTCACTATGCCCTTTCAGACCATGCTTGTATTTTTTTAGATTTTTCATTACAATTCTACTCCGAGTCTCTGTGTCTTTGTGGCTTGGTGACTTAAGTTGAGCTGCAAGATCGACGACTCTACTCTTGTAGTGGCACTTTTTCTTGAGTAATAGATCTAAATTCCCCTCTCGAGCTTGCTGACGACTATTCGTGGTTCGACAACTCAAGTTGAGCCGCGAGATCGACTACTCTACACTTCGAGTACTCTTTTTTTTCGAACATCTGATCTGGATTCCCCTCTCAAGTCTTCCAACGACTAACAAGACTTTGAGGTCCGGACCAAGTTGCAAGATCATTGGTGCTGTCACTGTCATTATGTTGCCTTAGAACATTTCCTGATAAAAAAGGACTTTAAGTAGGACGAAACGTTGGCTTAGGCTTATGGTAGTAGAAGGTTACAAAAAGGTTAAGGTCTGGGTCTTAATTTATCTAAAGTGGAATAAACATGGGGTTCGTCTATTTTTGTTTCGGAAAAGTGATCTATGTCTCCTCCCAGCGTCTCTCGAACTTGTTTAGGCTGGAGATTTGGGTCGAGCCAAGATCAAGTGTTCGAGTTTTTGACTTTCTTGATTTTTTGTATTTTTAACCGTTCACAGTTTATCCTCATGCGGGCCAGGAGTACTTCTGATGCTTTTGATTTTTCTATTTCTTTCTGATCTTTTTTTTTTTGTAGTTGTTGACTTGCCCCAGTTTTAGGTTAAGAAATGAACGTGATGGCTCAAAATGGTTGACTAGGGTGTGATGGTTTATTTGGGATAACAAAAATGGCCTTTCGTCATCTCAGGGTCAGGTCTTAAGCGTAATATTTCTTAACAGTGTCAGCATTGATCGGTTGCGGGAAGACTTGTCCGTCCATTTCTGTGAGAATCAGAGCTCCTCCCGTCATTGCCTTCTGTACGATGAATGGTCCCTCATAGTTTGGTTTGAACTTTCCTCTGGCATCTTCTTGGATTGGCAGAATCTTTTTTAAGACCAGGTCTCCTGACGAGAAATCCCTAGGCTTAACTTTCTTGTTATAGGCACGAGCTATTCGTCGTTGATAGATCTGTCCATGGCAAATGGCTGCAAGGCATTTTTCTTCAATTAGATTCAACTGATCAAACCGAGCTTGAATCCATTCAATCTCATCTAACTCTGCTTCTTTTAATATTCGGAGGGAGGGAATCTCAACCTCTACGGGTAAGACTGCTTCCATTCCGTAGACCAATGAATACGGAGTTGCCCCAGTCGAAGTTCTGAACGAGGGTCGGTAGGCATGTAGTGCAAAGGGCAACATGTCGTGCCAATCTTTGTATGTAACTGCCATCTTCTCGATTATTTTCTTGATGTTCTTGTTGGCTGCCTCGACTGCTCCATTCATCTTAGGTCTGTAGGGTACAGAGTTGTGATGGGTGATCTGGAAGTCTTCGCACATTTTGATCATATCTTTGTTCTTAAAGTTCTTAGCATTGTCAGTTACCAATCCGCTTGGAAGTCCATACCTGCAAATGATGTTGTTCTTGACAAACTTCATGACGTTGCTTTTGGTGACATTGGCATATGATGCAGCTTCTACCCATTTTGTGAAGTAATCGATAGCGACTAGGATGAAACGATGCCCATCTGAAGCTTTTGGCGAGATCTGCCCAATGACGTCCATGCCCCAGAGTGAGAAAGGCCAAGGAGTGGTCATATTATGTAGTTCTGAAGGTGGGGCATCAATCTTGTTGGCGTAGATCTGACATAGATGACATTTGCGGACATGTTGATAGCAGTTACTCTCCATTGTGGACCAATAGTATCCCATCCTCATGATCTTCTTAGCAAGCATATGACCATTCATGTGAGGTCCGCAGACTCCTCCATGTACAGTCTCAATTAGTCGTTTCGCTTCTGTTTCTGTCACACACCTAAGTAAGATCTCATGGTGCGACTTCTTGTACAGAATACCGTTGCTCAAGAAAAATTGTCCTGCTAGCTTCTGAATGGTTCTTCTATCATTTGGCGTTGCATCTGTAGGGAGCGTTCGATCTTCAAGATATGCCTTGATGTCAGAATACCATGGTTTTTCTTCAGATTCTTCTACTTCAACAGATAAGCAATAGGCTGGCTCATCTTGAATTCCAATCTCAATAGGGTTGATGATTAAGTCTTCCGAGATGTTGATCATAGATGCAAGTGTAGCTAGTGCATCTGCAAACTGATTCTTAGCTCTCGGCATGTACGTGAATGAAATCCTATCGAAGCGTGAGCTTAGTTCTTCCAGATACTCGTGGTAAGGGACCAGTCTTTGCTCTCGGGTCTTCCATTCTCCAGTCGTCTGATAGACTACTAAGCTTGAATCTCCGAAAACATCGATTTCATCTACCTCGAGATCCAGTGCTGCCTTCAACCCTGCTATGCATGCTTCGTATTCAGCCTTATTGTTGGAACATTGAAATTTTAGTCTGATTGCGATTGGCACGTGGGATCCATCTGACTTGATCAGAACTGCCCCTATTCCATTTCCTTTCTGATTGGCTGCTCCGTCGAAATACATTTTCCAGCCTGGTTCATCATTATCGTCTTCAACCTCAGTGATCAGTATGGCTTTGTCAGGAAAGTTCGTTTTTAATGGTTCGTAGTCAGGTAACGGGTGCTTGGCTAGGTGGTCGGCGATTGCTTGCCCCTTGATGGCTTTTTGAGTGACATAGGTGATGTCAAACTCAGATAACAATAGTTGCCATTTTGCAGTGCAACCTGTTAATGCTGGTTTCTCGAATAGGTATTTCAGGGGGTCCATCCTTGCTATTAGCATAGTTGAGTAACTCAGCAAATAGTGACGTAGTCGTTGAGATGCCCAGACTAATGCGTAGCAAGTCTTCTCAAGCATTGAATATTTTGCTTCGTATTCGATAAATTTCTTGTCTGAGATAGTAGATGGCCTGTTCTTTCCGTCATGATTCATCGTGTTGCCCTAGCACGCACCCCATTGACGTTTCTTGCACCGAGATGTACATCAGCAAAGGTCACCCTAGAGTAGGAGGGACTAGGACTGGTGGATTGAGCAGATATTGCTTAATCTTGTCGAACGCTTCCTGACAGTCCTTGTTCCACTTCTTCGGTGTGTCTTTCCTAAGTAGCTTGAAGACTGGCTCACAGATAGGCGTGAGCTGAGCAATGAAACGGCTAATATACTGTATTCTCCCTAAGAATGCCCGAACATCTCTCTCTGAAACGGGTGCTTTCATCTCGAGGATATACTTGATTTTTGTCGGATCTATCTCGATGCCTCTTCTGCTGACGATGAAACCCAGTAGTTTGCCCGATGTTGCCCCGAATACACATTTTGCAGGATTTAGCCTTAAACTGTATTTCCTTAGCCTATCGAACAACTTCTTTAGATTTACCAAATGATCCTCTTCAATGCCAGATTTAGCAATCATGTCGTCTACGTAGACCTCCATTTCCTTGTGGATCATATCGTTAAATAGTGCGGTCATTGCTCGTTGGTAAGTCGCCCCTGCGTTCTTCAGCCCGAATGGCATGACTTTGTAGTGGAAAGTACCCCATGACGTGATAAATGCAGTATTTTCCTGATCTTCTTCCACCATTTTTATCTGGTTATAGCCTGAAAAGCCGTCCATGAACGAGAACATGCCATGCCCAGCTATACTATCGACTAGAGTGTCGATGTGTGGAAGTGGGAAATCATCCTTAGGACTGGCCTTGTTCAGGTCCCGATAGTCAACACACATGCGTACCTTCCCATCTTTCTTGGGTACTGGGACGACATTAGCCAACCACTCAGGGTACGTAGAGACTGCAAGAAATCCAGCTTCGAACTGTTTCATGACTTCATCCTTGACCTTGAGGGTCCATTCTGGCTTTAATCTTCTCAATTTCTGCTTGATCGGCTTGCTTCCGGAGGTAATTGGTAGCTTGTGCACAACAAGATCTGTGTCCAATCCCGGCATATCCCTATACGACCATGCGAAAACATCTTGATAATCTTGTAAGAGTTTGATCATTTGTTCCTTTTGTTGTGACGTTAATAAGGTTCCGATTTTGACAATTCGGGTCCTCTTCGATACCAAGATTGATTGAATCTGTATCCTCAATATTTGGCTGAACACCATTCTCGTGACGTTCTACCAAGTCTTTGATTTCTTTAGGCGGGTATTCCATTTCGTCCTCAGACTCTTCTTCGATCCCCATGAGGTTAAAGTCGAGTTCAAGATCGAAATCATACTCGTCCCTTTCAAACTCTGTTTTATCTGGGTACTCATTTGATTGAGACATATCCCTTGAAAACTTTTTTTTTGGCTTTTGGAAAATATCTATTTTTTTGTAACTTTGAAAGCTTTTTGATTTTTTTGACTTTTGAGAAATTTTTGATTTTTTTGATTTTTTGAGGAATATTTATTTTTTTGTTGCTTTTCGAATACCTGAAATAAGAAGAATAATCATGCGAATTCATTAATAAAGATAGGGAGCCCTCAAAACAGTTTTTACCCAAGGACGAGGGCTCGTTATGATCCTCGGGCAAATTAGATTCGTTTAATGACATTTTTTTTGGAGGCCTCAACAGCCTCAAGGGTTAATGGGAATTCCTCCCAATTGTTCAGAACTTCACCTTCTCTGAGGGGGCGGATGAGATGTGAAAGTGATGTGTTGGGTGATTTGGTTGGTGGTTCGGAGATAACCATGATCTCCGATTGATTTTTTTCAGATGGGGGCATAGTCCCTCCAAAACTCGGTGGGATGACGACTGATGCCCAGTCAATGCCCGTTGGAAAGGGTGATTTGTTCCCTTGGCTAGTAGTGATTTCCACCTTGGTTGGTTTTGGAACAATCTTTGATGGACTTTCATCGGAATCCCCATTGAATAGAACATCAATGCCTTCTTCAAAGGATAATTGGGACTCTACGATTGGGTGCACTGGTTTGAATTTACCTTTTGGGCTTCTTTGCTGATGGCAGTTCTGATAGGTCGTCAGGTCTGATATGGGATTTTGGGAAGCTAACATTGATGTGAGGGACTCGGCCCAGATTCCAGATGTTCGGATCACGGTTTTGCTTTCTTGCTAGCCGGAGCTCCTTTTTCTTGTCATTCATTTCTGCAATATCCCTCTTTGTGGGCCTAAACCCCAGACCAAAATAAGGAGTATGCTTTTTGACTTCGATCGGCTTAGTTCTCCCTCTTCCTCCTGGTCCTAACCCTTGCTTGGGTCGATAACCTGCCCTTTTCATAACCCGACCAACCATCAGATTTGGTCTGGATAGTTTTGCTTTTACCTTTTTCCTGCCCCTTTTCAATATGATTGACAGCGGCGAATTGATAAGAGTGATATAGTGCTTTGTCCTTCATCATCTCAATGTCGATAAATGGCACATCCGGAGCTCTTCTAGCCGGGATAAGATTTTCTGCCAACACTAATATCATTCTCTGCCCCATGATGAACTTGACTCTTTGGTGTAGAGAGGACGGTACTGCCCCGGCAATATGGATCCATGGCCTGCCCAGTAGTAAGTTGAAGGTTGTTGGTATTTCCATGACTTCAAACATTACTTCGAATGTACATGGGCCTATTGTGATCCACTTCTCCTAGAGAATCCCTTCTCGAACTGTCAAAGCCTCGGACAACTTTGTTGTTTGGCTTGACATGTGACCAATCAGCGTTGAGTTTCCGGAAGGTCTCAAGAGGACAAACATTAAGCGCTGAGCCGTTATCAATTAGCACCCTAGCAACCTCATGCCCTTGCATATGACCATGATGTTTAGTGGCTCGACGTGCCCCGTTCCTCCAGGCATAAATTCATCTTCAGTGAAGATAATGGGATTGGGGGCCGTTATCTGGCTAATTGTTTGTTCTAGTTCCGTGGGTGAGGTAGTTGCAGGTACATGCGATTTTCCCAAAACTCTCAGTAATGCCTCTTGGTATTCTTCTGACTTTTGCATCAGACCCAGGATACTGATTTGAGCCGGTTGTTTGTTCAATCTGTCCACTATATTATGCTCACTCTTGAGAATGAGTTTAATAAAGTCTGCAGCTTCCTTATCCGTCACTTTCGCCTTCTCTTCTTTCTGTTCACTCTCGCTCATTTTGTCTTTTCCTTTTACTTTTCTTTTCTCTTCATCCGTCATGCCTTTTGTTGTTTCTTCAGTCTCTTCCCTGATGCTTACCCCCTTTTTTGATATTTTTTTGTATCGCCCTGCCCTTGTCATATGCCCAATGTCGGCCACCATTGCTTTCTTCATGGTTTCAACCCCGGAGGTTGGGTGATGGTTGTCTCGTAACTCCAAGGAACTGCCTGGATAGAGTTATAGGGGAATGGTTTGGGTGAGTGTATGGTCATGGGAGGTGGCTCGGGTTTTACATTGAGAATGAGGGGTGGTGGCGATGATTTGGATGAAATGGTAGCAGGAGTAGTTGATGAAGTGTATGGGAGGATGAGTGGTGGACGTGAAGATGCGGTGTATGGTATGTGAAGGGGTGGTTGAGTCATATATTGAGAACCTTGCGATGCATATGGTATAATAAGAGGGGGTCAGGTAGCAGTATTGGGAGTTTGATGAGTGGGATGGATGGTGAGATCAGACAATCTGAGAGGTGGTAGTGAATTTTGGGGTGAGCTTGTTGTATGACGATTGATTGTGCTGATTGTTGGTGTTTCTGATCCCTGAGTTAGGTAGACCCTGATTTTGGACCCGATAGGTGCTATTAAATCTGAGGGATTGAAGTCGAGTTCTCCACAGACAACAATTACCCTGTGCCCACTCCCCTCTTCATTGTGAGTAAGTAGGGGGTTTTGGTTGATGTTCTGTAGTTGGGGTGGGTTGGCAGGCCCATCTAGAATGAGAGCCTTTTTATCGATCAGGTTCTGTACTTGATGCTTGAGCTGCCAGCATTGATCTGTGGAGTGCCCTAGTGCACCCATGTGGAATTCACAAGTCAGGTTAGGGTTGTGCCCTGGACCTTTCACAGCCTCAGGATTTGGTGGACGCTTTACCAGATATTCGCCTCTGAGTAAGAGTGGCAGTAGTTCTGATAGTGTCATGGGCAATCTGGTAAACACTCTGTTTACCCTGTTAGGTCGTGCCTGCTGGTTTTTCCCATACTGTGGTGCTGGTTGTGCTTCCAGAGGAACTGTCTGAAAGGGATTGTGCGGTGCTGGAGCCCAAGCAGCTCGAGGTATTGGCGCCCAAGGGACTTGTGGTGCCTGCGGCCTCTGAACTGGTTCCTGAATGAAAAGAGGTTGGCTGGGTTGTACATTGTTAACTTGGGTTTCCTCTTTCTTTTTGACAAAAGGCACGAATTTTTTCTGTGCCGATGTCCTTGCCGCTGCACTTAGGGCTGTGAAGTCAAATATTAAACCAGTCCGGATCCCGTCCTTGACCCGGTCTGCCACTTAAACTAAATTTGAGAAGGTGCCTGTGGTGTGTCCAACCAGATGAGTATAAAAGGCATGCCCTAGTGTTGAGATGAACGTGGTGTTCATCTCTTGTTTAGTCATTGCAGGCCTCACTTGTAAAGCAGACTCTCTCCATCTTTGGGCGTACTCTTTCACTGTTTCCCTTTGCTTTCTAGTCATCTTGGCCATATCATTTCGATCCAGACCTACATCTGTGTTGAACCGATAATTATGCCAGAACATTTCAGCCAAGTCTTGCCAACTTTTGATAAGCGTATGGTCCAATCCGGAAAATCATTTGAGTGCTGGCCCTGTCAAGCTTCTTTGAAACAACTGCACCAGTAGCCTGTCATCTTCGCCGTATTGGCACATGGATCCGCAGTATAGTTTTAGATGTGACAGAGGACACCCCACCCCACTGTACTTCTCAAACTCCGGACATTTGAATTTGGCCGGCAACTGTGCATTAGGATAAAAGCAAAGGTCCCTGAATCTTGTCCCTCCTAAAGTATTTGTACCCTTCATTCGTCTCATTTCTTCTTGTAGAGACTCTATCTGCTGGGCCATTTTGTTATCAGTGGCATTTTTGGCCTCAGGCACCCTGAAGTCACACTCATCATCTGGGATTACCACAGGAGGTGGTTGATTCTGTGGGATGTAAAGTGGAGGGCCCTGATACATTGGCACCGTAGGAGGTGGGGTAGTCTGTTGATCTGGTCGTGTTTGTTCAAGGGGTTCCGGATTTGATCCAGATGCTTGGTGCTGAGCGGCTTGCGCTTGTAGGAAGTTAGTATTACTAAAAACAGCCATCAACATTTGTTCTTGTCTTTTCGTTGTTTCTATTAACTTCGCTATCATTGCATTAGCTTCAGCAAGTTCACTTGTCGCAGGTTGTGGGTCCTCTGAGTTGCTCATAGTTGATGTAGATCGAAGGAAATACGGAGGCTTCTCAGGGTGTTTGTACTTCTTTCGTTTGGCCACCTTTGGGTACAGAAGACCAAGCATTACTATCTTGTTTACAAAAAGAAAAATGCCTGACATTTTATTAGGTCGAATAAAAGTTATTTATTTTAAAGCGAACGAGTTTTAAAGAAAGAGTTCTTTGGTTTGGAGCCGACAATAACGCAAAGTTGACATCAACACGGGACTGGCAAAATATTTTGAAAAAAAATTACATCAGCACGGAGCTGGCATCGACACGGAGTCGGCAAAATTAAAAACGATTTCATCAGCACGGAGCTGGCATCGACACGGAGTCGGTAAAATTTTAAAAGCGATTTCATCAGCACGGAGCTGGCGACACGGAGTCGGTAAAATTAAAATGATTACATCAGCACGGAGCTGGCATCGACACGGAGTCGATAAAATTAAAAAGATTTCATCAGCATGGAGCTGGCATCGACACGGAGTCGGTAAAATTTAAAAATGATTTCATCAACACGGAGTCGGTAAAATTAAAAATGATTTTATCAGCACGGAGCTGGCGTCGACACGGAGTCGGTAAACTTAAAAATGATTACATCAGCACGGAGCTGGCATCGACACGGAGTCGGTAAAATTAAAAAGATTTCATCAGCACGGAGCTGGCATCGACACGGAGTCAGTAAAATTAAAAATATTTCATCAGCACGGAGCTGGCATCGACACGGAGTTGGTAAAAATTAAAATGATTACATCAGCACGAAGCTGGCATCGACACGGAGTCGGTAAAATTTAAAAATGATTACATCAGCACGGAGCTGGCATCGACACGGAGTCGGTAAAATTTTAAAAACAATTTTATCAACACAGGGTTGGCATCGACACGGAGTCGGTAAAATTTAAAAGCGATTTCATCAGCACGGAGCTGGCATCGACACGGAGTCGGTAAAATTTAAAAATGATTTCATCAGCACGGAGCTGGCATCGACACGGAGTCGGTAAGAAATTTTGAAAAAGAAGATTACATTTTGAATTTTGTATACCAACCCATTAAACAATTCATTTATGCCATGATTATCCACAAATAAACTGAAAGAAATTTCATTGAACTATTGAAAATTGTTTGACAAATAGGATTTTCATTGAATTACAACTTTCAAATAACTCTGTTTTACATTCTTTTACATGGACACTTGGATTTGTTTTGATCGTCATCAGGATTGCTGGGACAATTAGGCTTGCTTCTTTTGGTTCTAACGACTGACTCTTTGAACTCTGCTGGTCCATCTGGATATCCTAAGATGCGCTTGTTCCAAGCCTTCTCAATGAGATGCACTATCTTTTTAGTCAATGGTTCGGGAGAAAAGAATTGTTTGTGTTGAGGTAGCGAAAACTCTATAGGTACTCCGTACTGTTCTGGGATCAAAGCAGGTTGGTAAAAAGATGTCTCCTCCAGTCCAATCAAACGGACATAATAGGATCCTTTGGTACCTAAAACAGGGTAGTTCGTCATCCACCAAGGGCATCTCAAACCAATATGACGTGCAAGACGAGAATCCAACCATTTGCCCCAAGCCTTGATTGAGTTGTGACGCACTAACATGTTTCTCCTGGAAAAGTGTTCTGGCCTATACTCGAGGGTTGAAGGAATGTCCACAATTTTGAGACGGTCGCAGAGCACATATAAAGTAGGTGAGGGCTTCCTTTGAAATCCCTTCCCTCACCATTTTTTATGACATCCAAACCTGAGAAGGTTTCAGCTAGAATAAGAGGTACGGGATTGACTTTTCTAGAGAGCTGGGAAGCTATGTCTATGAAAGACTCAGGAACAGTTTGGTCTTCACTTTTGGAGGTCAGCATGTATTGGGCTAGGATCCCTAAACATAACCGATAGTCTCTAGTGGCTCTCCAAGCTTCTGGTTTTACATTGATGGGATGACTGCAGAGTGGTATGGACTCAATAAGGGTACTAAATCCAATCTCCCGTTACGGACTAAGGCCTTGGCTTCTTCTTTTGAAATGTTTAGGCCTGTGGCGAGGTCACCAGAATATCCTGTCTTCAATGAAGGCCTGACTAGAGGACCTGAAGTAGATATCCCCATGATACCACAATAGTCTTCATGGGTAGGACACAAGTGTATATGCCCAATGTGGAAGATGTGAAGATAAGGGTTCCAACGCTTAGCCATAGCGCGTAAAAGATTCCAATCTATCTCAAACTCGTGAAAGTACAAGGCGCATCTCAACATGAATTTTGCAAAGTTGAATTTCTCTACGGTGTGCATCCCCGTGATGGTTGTTTTGACCAATTGGTCGATTGGGTTATCGCCTGCAGCCAGCATCCTGAGTTGACACAAGAGAATAGTTCAGTACATTTCCAAGGTCAATGTAAAGTTACTTTTCTTTTGAAAAATCTTTATTCTTATGGAAAACACTTTCTTGAAAACACTTTTCTTTTTTAAAAATTTGATTTTCATTTTGATTTAAATGGCCCGGCCTATCATGATCATTGGATCGAGATGGACTGGGTCATTATTGAATTTTTGCAAGAAATGGATTCTTTATTGGGTCGGTGTACCCATTTTAATTTCTGAAAACAAAATTTTGACCCTTGAGGACAATCATACACTTTGATTTCATTATTCACATCATTCACATACATCAATCATCAGGTTTCATTTCAACAACCCGGGAACACCCGCGATAAGTTCGAGTCGTGACTTACAGGGAAGGTTTCTAGACTCTAAGCTTACTACTGCAATACATTTTTATCTGGCCACTCTTGCCCAAGCACACCTATATACCTCTCAAGCGTACTCAATCAGACGGTACGTGGTGACTTGTTTGATATACCGTATAGGTGATAATCTAAAACTTCAATTCACTTCTCTGAAGCCAAAAACAACCAGTTTGATCCCCAGTTGAGAGGTGGCGCACGATGCTGAGCAAGGGCCCACTTAAGTACCTCTCGTCTATAATAGACGTAGTCTATCCCCCTCGTACAGTAGGGTACAGCGGAGCAGGATCTTGCTTAGGCACTGGTTTTGACCAAGAAGTGCAATTGATGTACTTGGATTATCTTTTACATACCTACAGGTACGAGTCAGGAGTTGTAGCTTTCATAAATGGTTTTCGCATCCCGCGAGGGGATCGACCACGTACTAGTACTACGTTGGCAATCGGGACATGTGACCGTGCGGCTTACAATAGGACAAAGGCTCAGGTCGCTCCAACGTGGGTGTATCAATATACCTTTCAGAATCACCTGATCAAACGGTATTAATGCCCCAGTTTTATATACTTTACGGTACGTGATTGGAGTTGTGGTTTTCATGAATGACGTCGCACCTCCGAGGAGACCGGGCCACGCACTAGTGCCACGTTAGCTATTAGGGACATGCAAGCGTGCAATACAGTAAAGTAAACGTGCTAGTGGTGTGTGCAAATAGGATAGGGTGTGCCCGAGGCATTTTCCAGATGGGTGGGCCCGTTGGCCAGATCATAATTTTTTAGATAATTTGTCCATAAGGGTTGCACATTCATAGTTAAGCATCAACCAATCGATTTTTTTTTTATATTTTTTTTTTATCATTTTTTTCAATTTTACGAATGAACTAATCATAAAAGGACTTCTCTTTTTTTATTATATTCCAACCGATGATCACTTTGAATTTTCATTTTGATCAATCAAAAAGTGGCGAGCGGTACGCCCTGAGTTTGAAAAAGATGATCCGTTTGATCTTTTGAAGCTTTAAAACTTAAAATAAAAATAAGTTCCAAAAGGAAAGTTTTCAAGACTGATGTAAGGAACAAGTTGAACAAAAATTTTTTTTTTTTTTTTTAAATTTAATTAATTTTTTTTAATAAAAATTTTTTGTGCTCATTTTGAGGCACATTGCCTCTGGTTTTTGGCTTGGGCCAAATTTTTTTCCTTTTTTATGCTCTTTTTTTCCTACTCATTTTGTATCGCGACGAGAAGTCAAACGGAAATGATAGCGTAAACGATAGTAAATGAGCTCAAAAATCGATTCTAACTTATAAAAATGTTGCTGACTTTGTCATATTTTGTAGAAAATTTTGTTCTACCACAAATCGATATGCACTAATAGCTAATCGGAGATCGGACGAGAAAGTTATGATCATTTTAAGTTCGACTGTCCATTCGGCTAAAAAAGAAGAAAAACGACTTTTTTTTTATTTTTTTTATTTTTTATACCCATTTTGAGGCACATTGCCTCTGATTTTTGGCTTGGGCCAAAAAATAAATTATTTTTTTCATTTGTTTGATGATACGCATGCTTAAAAGGACATAATCGGAGAAATAAAGTGAAAATCAGATTTTTTTATTTTTTATTTTTTTCAAGTAAGTAAATAAATAAAGGAAACCTACCTAAAAAATAAATACAATAAACACAACAAGTATTGTTAGCTTGCAAAATAAAAAATAATAAAAAAAATTTAAACCTTTCTTTTTTTTCCAAAATAACCGAGTTGACACGAGGGTAGAGCCTTTAGTCCCCAGTGGAGTCGCCAAGCTGTAGACACGTGATTTCACCATTACGATGACCACATCTACAATGGTTTGGAGTCGCCACCATTCATTTTTGTAAGTGGGTGTGAATGGTCACCCGATGTGCATTTTTTTTAGAAAATGTGACATTTTTGGTATTTGGTGACTATCGATGGATAAAGATGAATCAACCCTTGAGATTCGGGTAAGCGGCTCGGTTGGAGAAAAGGGAAGGTGTTAGGCACCCTTTTCTCCCCACTAGATAGTGGTAACCTCAACTCAACTCGGTCATTTTGATTAAAAAAATACGAAAAACGATGTGCCACGTGTTGTGCATTTGTACCCTAGATAGGGGTTCATTTTCGGCTTGATCATAGGGTCATTCCATTGATGGAAATGACCCTTATAGACCTTTAGCCTTGGGGTCCATTCATCCTAAAAAATAAAATGAAGGGGAGAGGGTGATAGAAGAGGGAGGAGGAGAGGGTGTAGAAAAGAGATGGGGGGATTGCCTTGAACCCACCTTGTATCTTCTTTCTTCTTTTCTTCTTCTTGGGTCCTTAGTATTTTATGAAAATACAATTCTTGCATGGTTGAAGGAGTAGAGAAGAGATGATGAGAGAGATGAGTGGTGTATAATATTTTTTTTTTTGTATATGAGACTTGAGGAGGATTGGTGATGGTTGTTAGTAGTGAGAGTTGGAGATAATTTTTTAGTGAAAGTTGGGGGGGATAATTTTTGTGGTGAAAGTTGGGGGCTATTTTTGGGAAGAGGAGGAGGGTATTTATAGATGTTGAGGAGTTATTTTAGGGATATAATGGGGTGAAGTGAAGAAAAAGAATAGAATGGTTATGAGTTTGAGAGAGAAGTGAGTGTAATTTAGAGGAGATTGGAGGGTATTTAGGTAAGGGGGGTTAAATGGGTGAGTTTTGACCCAAATGGTTTGGATCCTACCCAATCCATTTGGGTGGAGTGTTTTGTGAGGTGAGTTTAAGATGGTAGTTGTGATTAAATGGTATTTGATTTAAGAGAATGGAAGATTTAAAAAGGTGGTTGATGATATTTTGGGAGGGTGAGGGAGATGATGCCATGTGTCAAAATAGGTGAAAATGAAGGGTTGAGATAGGTTGATGGGAGAGGTTGAGTGTTTGACTTGAGAGGATGGTGTAGGTTTAGGTTGTAGATGTAGGTTTTGTAGGGAATGATGAGGGTAGATTAGGGGAGGTATAGGTTAGGGGTGTGGGTAGATGTGTTTGATTTGAGAGAAAAGGTGATGGGTTGATGTGTGGGTAGATGGGATTTAAAGCAAATTAATGGGGTAGGTAGTTGGGTGAGGGAGGTGAGATGGGGTGATGATATTTGTCATCTTTGATTATCAAGATGGTGATTGGTTGATGTGGGTAGTGGTTGATGGGTTAGGGTTGTGGGTTGGATATGAATTGGATATGAATTTGGGTTAGGGGCTTTGGAGTGTTTTGGGTTTGGGTTATGAAATGGTTTTGGATTTTAGCAATTGGTTGGGGGTTATTTTGAAATGGATTTTGAGGGTGTAGGTTGGTTTTAGATTTTTAGATGATGTGAGATTGAGTTTAGGTTAGGGGGGAGGTGAGAAAAATGGATTTTGAAAAATTGAGGGCTTGTGGGCCTTAGGTGGGTCTATGGTTTTTGCGGATTCGGAGGCGGAGCGGTGGTAGTAGAGAAGGGGTAGGCATCCCAAGTCTCATATATTTTTTTAATTTATTAAATTTTTTTGAGATTTTTGAATTTATTGAATTAATCAAAATGCCACGTGTTGGCAAATCGGGCTTTTTTGGCCCGTTGGAGAATTTCATCGAAAATTTGGCGTTTTTGGTTTTGGAAGCGGAGCGATGAATATTGGGAAAGCGTAAGGTAGGCCGAGTCCTTTTGGGGGGCCTCCTAAACCATTGAGAGGTCTTAGGGGCCTCGGTTTGGTCAAAATGTCACTTTTTAACTCTTTGGGCCTTTGAGGCCCGTTAGCCTACTTTGTTGGAAAATCGATATTTTGAATGGAGCGCGGTAGATGGGAGTATGCCAAATCTTTTTGGTGGACCTACTAACCCATTGAGAGGTGTTAGAGGCTTTGATTTGTCAAAAAATGTCATATTTCGATTGGTTTGGGCTTTTGAGGCCCGTTGGCAATTTTATTGAAAAGTCTGTATTTTTGGGCCCTTTCGAGTTTGGGCCAGTTCAAATTGGGGTTTCTACACATATGAAAATCGTGATTTACATTTCACTTAAGATAAATAAAACAAAAATATAAGTACAAAAACAAGGATAGTGAGTGAGAAGAGCCACCAAGGAAAAGACCCAATAAGTCCCAAGTCCTAATAAGAGGAAAGGCGTATATGCATAGGAAAAAATATGCAATTAATCAAAATCGAACATAAGTCAATTCAAGATTCATAAGTGTAGATCTAACAATTTAACTATACTAGAATCTAAACAAAGTTGATCATTTTAACTTAAAAGTTGAAAATATATAAATATTTTTCAAGTGAAACATCAAACCTTCACTATGAATAGTTAACAATAGAAATTCTAGTTCCAATAGTTATCTGGGCTTGGGACCAACAATGTAAAACATATAATTTTATATTGGCAGAGTTAAAAAGGGGTTAGTTAACAAAAAAGAAATCATAAAACATACGTAGGTAAAAAAGTTTATGTAACAAAATTAAATGTACCAAAAACTGAATGTATCCAGATGACATTGGATTTACACCTAACTCTCGACCTGACATTGGATCTCTCTCTATATCTGCATTTGCATCATCATAACATTTAAGTGTAGCTTCTTAGTAAGGAGTAATGCAATTGCATATATGAAATTAAGTTACCTTTTTTCATTTCTTCATCAATAAAATTATGTCATGAATTTGGGTCATTCAGTGACATTTCCAATCGTCAAATCATCAAAAGTTCATTCCTTACTTTGCAGTTCCATGCTCCCAACAAAGATATCATCAATAATGACATTGTAATAATCTGGATCAGTAGTAGACACACATGTCACTCTCCTTATAGCAATATGATCACACGGCTTGTAAAATCTCAAGTTTTTTATTCGTATCTCGAGAAAAAATAAATAATGAAATTTTGAGAAAATTCTAAAAGTGGGACTTAGGATAAAACTTTATAATTTTTAATGAAATATGACTTCACCATTAGATTTGAAATGATCAAAAAACATACTTTAACCTATAGTACACTCAAAATCGAGTCTAAACAAAAAAATTGCAAAATCCTCGATTTTCAAGTTGGACCAAGCTAAAATAATGCCTTTTTGTTGGAGTAAGAAATTTTAAAATTCAATCATACCATTGGATTCATAACAAAAATTATAGAAAATGGATAATTTACTCGTCATTTTTGGAGCCTAGAAAGTCAAATTATTATCAAAAACATAAATGATGTCAATTTTAGGGTCCCATTGGACTGAAAAAATGAATTTTTGTTAGAGACATAATTTATAGAATCTAACTCCGTCATTAGATCAAGAAAAAAATTTATATAAAATAAAATATTCATTCGTCACTTTTGGAGTCCGAATGGTCAAGTTATCGTCAAACGAAACAATATTAAAAATATTGATTTTGTCCTTTCAATATATATAAAGAATTTTTAAATAAAAATCAATATTCATTTTCTCTTTCAACGTATAAAAATCAGCCAAGAGTTTTTTAAAAAGAAATTTAATTTTTTTCCCGACTTATCACCGTTGATACGTCGCAAATAGGACACCATCAACGTTCAACAAAGAATTGAGAAACATCCGTAGCATTGACCTCTACAAAACCCACCCATTTTTTTTTCTCTTATCTTTTTTTTCATTTTGTTAAAAAATAATCGTAAAATACACGAGGATTTCTAAACTTCGACCCCAGATTTCATTTATTTTGAGGTCAAACTCTCATTCGTCGTAGAAGGAAGAAATAATGATGGCATCGAGATCTTCGAAATCATCGGACTGATTAAAAATCAATCATCTTGACGTTTGATCCACCTTGATTTACGTTATGATCATCTTAATTTCTACGCATGTGCTTCAATTCTGTCACATAAAAATTGGTAGGAAATCTCAATTTCTGTTGGTAATCATAGATTATGAAAATTGTATTTAGGAATCTTAACGAAAATTTATAATATATTTAAAAATATATAATTCTTTTCGTTATTTCAAATTCACGTCAAGACCTACATATTTTCTGTGTTTAATTATATTTTATAACAAATTATACGTGGGTAGGACATTTTACCATATTATTTCTGTCAATTGAGTTCTGTGCACTACTTGAACCCCGTTTTGATATAAGTTTTATAAATTTTCAATTTAATAAAACTTAATATCAAAAAATGAATATTTGAATGATTAAATATCAAAAAATGAATGATATGTTTGAAAACGTGAAAAGTGTAAGAATCCAAAAATGGAAAAATAGGATAAAATGGTAAAATGTAATAATTACACCCGAGAGGTGATGTCTGCATTTTACATTGTGATGCTATGTGTGAGTTGATGAATAAATATCCAAGGTTAATTTACTTTTTATTGTCATGAGAAGATGTACATATTTGTTTACTTTTTGTTAGCGCGAGACATTGATTTACTTTTCTGTATTGTTATTTATTTTAGACCACGTGGCCACAGTTGCATAGTAAGAAATTAGATATCCATTCTCAATCTATAATGTTAATTTCTCATTTATTTTCAAAGAAAAATTCTTATTTTTTTTCAAAAAAAGGAAATTCTATGTATATGTAACTATTTTGTGAACTGTTAGAAAGCTTATGAATGCCTAAAGGGATAGTCTATCATATCATCTGAAATGATATACTATCTTAGGATGTACAGTAGGAACAACCAAACTCATACATGGTATGGGACGCATATAAGAGTGGAATCACAACTGGAATTCGAGTTTATTCCTCTCTATCTTTACCAGTAAACTTGTAATGTAAATGTGGTCGTATACGAATGAGGTTGTACATTTGGGAATCACATGCACTCCTGATAGACATAGACGAAAATGATTAACCAATGGTCACTGATAATTTATAGTAGTCGAACGTTTTGAGACATCGAAAAGAGATCTATTGCTTACAGTCACGTCAAACAGCAATCTAAGCCGGATAAATGATCCCGCAACTGTGGTAAACAACAACTAGTCACAAAATCATGAACTAATATTTTATTATGGAACATCATGTCCCGACTAGAAATGATCTAGTCATGAATCTCAACTCTCTAAGTCTACTACTCTATTGTATATTATGTATCTGTTATCTTATTTTGATATATAAAATGAAATGCATGTTTAATATTTACATTTGATCAATTAGATTTGTATAAAAAGAAAATATTATAGTGAATACTATTGATTGATGTAATGTGAATGTTAAAATTTTTAATTGCTCATCCCTAGCTATATGTACTAATTAATCGTAGTTTATTTTATAAAAATTTGAATGGATACGTGATTCTTGGATTCTCAAATATTACTTCTACGAAGGTTTGAAGTCGCTACCATTCATATTTGTAAAAGGGTGTAAATGCTCACCCAATGTACATTTTTTTAAAAAAGTGTCATTTTTGACATTTAGTGACTCGTTTGGATAAGATTTATCACGAGTGTCTCGAAACACTGAATTATACACATGTTTCTTGAACATTTATCTTGATTTTTGTCCATATTCCTCTATATTAGGGTAATAATCATGATAAACCTTGAAACATCATGTTGCATGTTATTAGATGATAATTAGGCTTAATTATACATAAATAATTTCATTTACTAGATAAATCTAATTACGTGTATTTCTTGTGCAAAAAATCAGTATTTAAGTTAAAATCTCAAAGCAAAAGTATTTTGACCCGCTTTAGAATGTCCTAATCCTTTGGAATACCCTAATCCTTAACTCACGTTTTCTTTTTTTGTCCTTTTGTGCAAAGAAAAGTAGAGGCTACTTTTGGAATATTCTATACACCTTTTTTTTTTTCTGTAAATAGTGCCTCAATCTTTAGAAAAAGTTCTTTCTTGGTTCTTTCATTCAAGACTCCTTTAATTTAATGCTCTTAGTATTTTTTCTTATATTTTTTGTATTTTTGTCTTCTAGTTTATTTTTATTTTTGTTAAATAGTCTTGTAAGAAGTAGAAGAAGATGAATTTGTAAGTTTCTCCATGAAATGAAGAAAAAAAATTTCATCTCTTATCTTAGATTTTTTGCGATGACATTCGGTTAAGCCTCCCCTCCATTGGAGATTGGAGAATCCTAAAGCAAGTTCTTGTGTCGTTTATGATTTCATGCCTTTCTTTTATCTAAAATACTCATGAGTTCTCTTTAAGATTTCTTGCACCTTTTATTCTTAATATATATACTTTATGCTTAGATTAGATCAAGATAAGGTATGCTAAAAGTAGATAGTTGGTAGTAGGAATTGGTAATAACTTTCAATCCTTATCTTATCATGCCATCCTTACGAGAGGGGTGCTCTTTACTACTTAATTAACTATTCCAAGTATGTGTAAATTGGAAAAATAACACACAAAGGCAATGAGTAATCCACTAGCATAGAGAGGCATGGGTGTTTCGAGATTACCTCCCGGGCTAGACGGGGTGAAGATGGTTTGAATCGACTTAGATCACCAATTCTAATTTTGGTGTGCGAACCTAAGAAGTCGTGACGGTATCGTCTACTCGTTGTCCTTCCTTAGTTTATTACAATCCAAGCCTTCTTGGATAATTAAATTTTTTTACAAGGAACCCTATACAAGAGTTTCTAAAATAAAAAAATAAATTTAGCTAAAGATTAAAGAAAATTGAAAGGAAAAAAGAAATATACCCTTACAAGGAACAAAATAGAAATGTTGGAAAAATGATAGTAAACGAACTCAAAAATTAATTATGACTTATTAAAATCTTGCTAACTTAGTCACATTTGAAAGAAAATTTTGTTATACGCCAAATCAATATATAGTTAATCGGAGATCGGAACAGAAAGTTACAGTCAATTTAAGTTCTACTATCTGGGGTGAAAGAAATGAATTTTAAATTAAAACTTACCACTACCTTTACCTTTCCCCAGCAGTTGTGCCAAAATTCTGATAGGACTATTAGTGTTCTTCCCATCGGAGTTAATATTAATCTTACTTTTACCTTACTTGTGGGGCAAGTAGGGGACCAAACCCAAGAGAAAGTGGAAGTAGAGTTAAGCTAAAATGATAAAATTTGTATTAACCAAAATGAATTAAAACTGTATTAAGAAAATTTAAAATTGCTGGAAAATGAACCAAAGTAAATAAAGTTAAAAGTAAGTAAACTTATGAAATTAAAGCACCATTGAAGATGGATCTACCTAGAACAAGATAATGAGCAACTTCTAGTCTCTAACCTTTTTATAACTCAATCGTCAAGGTTTGGTGTTAGCTCCTTAAATCGAAAATTTTAGCAAATGAAATCAAATGAGGGAACATAAACAAAGTAGAATTCCTTGAACTTCCTACTACTAACTATCTATTTTTAGTATACCTTATCTTGACTTAATCTAAGTATAAAGTATCTATATTACGAATAAAAGGTGCAAGAAATCTTAAAAAGAACTCAAGAGTATTTTAGATAAAAGAAAGACATGAAACTAGAAACAACACAAGAACTTGCTCTAGGTTTCTCTACTCTCCAATAGAGGGGAGTTTAACCTAATGTCATCGTAAGAGAGGGAAGATAAGAGATGGTAGAACTTTTCTTCATTTCATGGAGAAACTTACAATTATTCTTCTTCTACTTCTTACAAAATTATTTAGCTAAAAAGAAAATAAACTAGAAGATAAAACTACAAAAAATATAAGAAAAAAGGCTAAAGCCTTAGATTAAAGGAGTCTTGAATGAAAGAACAAAGAGAGAGCTTTTTCTAGAGATTGAGGTTCTATTTATAGAGAAAAATATGTGTAGAAAATTTCAAAAGTAGCCTCCACTTTTCTTTGTGCAAAATGATAAAAGAAGAGAACATGAGTTAAGGATTAGGGTATTCCAAAGGATTAGGACATTCCAAAATGGGCCCAAATACTTTTGCCTTGAGATTTTGACTCCAATGCTGATTTTCTGCATAAGAAACACACGTAATCAGATTTATCTAGTAAATAAAATTATTTATATATAATTAAGCCTAATTATTATCTAATAACATGATATTTTGAAGCTTATCATGATTATTACTTTAATATGGATAAATAGGGATAAAAATTAAGATAAATATCTAAGAAACGTACGTATAATTTAATGTTTCGAGACACTCATCACACCCCCAAACTTACCTTTTTTCTAGTCCCTAGAAAATTAAAGTACCACTTTCGCAAGCACTTCGATTGCATTTAGCGAATGCAGCAAGCCCTTGAACCACTAGGTTACCCTAGTAGACGAATTTGACTCGTGAGGATTTACATAAAATATACCCACAAAATTCAAAACAACTTTAAAGTAAGAATAGTTAAAATTAAAACTTATATTGAAAAAAAACACAAGTCTTTTTTGATTTTGTTAATCAATTGGAAGTAATGCTTAGACTTAAATTAACCTTTGAGAGATAGTGGTTCTAACTCAGAAATTTAAGAAATTCAATTTCTTAGAATGAATTTCAACCTTCTAATTACTCAAGAATAGCTGGAGTAACTTATGATTTAATTCTAACTTATCATCCTGTCTGGGTAATGAAAAGTGTGGACATATACTTTAATACCTCTTAGGGACTTTAACTGTGATATTCCAGTATACTCACATTTTTACATTTGATGGCTTTCACCCTACTGAAACTTTACATTTATAAATATTTGGATTTTTGATTATTTTTCTTTAAGGGGTCTTTTTTTTTTCTTACTCTATTACTTATTCTTTCTTTTTTCTAAGAAAAGTAGGAAGTCATTTTAAAGATACCTATTCTAATTCAATGGTTACTGTATAAGGTGTATACAACCCAGTTATATTTTTCTTCTAATCAGCCAACCAATTGAATAAGGAATTCAAAGTTTATCAAACCCAGTTTTTCCTTAAACTCTAAGTAGGAAGAATGTAACAAGCTCTTTTAACTCAATCTAGACTCTTAGTAACCTTATTAGAAGTGACTATAAACCAAAATGTAACTTTGCTCTAACTTTTGCCTAAGAGAAACACAAATAAGGACTCTAGATCATAGCTTCCAATGAAATATTGATTAAATATTTTTAACTAAGTGCTTAAAGATACAAACTAAGATTTTGAGCAAAATACAACAATCAACTTGTACCCTAAGTAAGGATTTATTTTTGGCTCAATTATAGGATCATCCCATTGAAGGAGATGATCCTTATAAACACTTAATCTTGGCAACTACATATGTTTTTGAAAAATATTGGTTATGGTTGTGCGTCTATTCTCATGAGTTGAGAAGGACTCAAATACCGATTGCCTTAAAATGATTTTAAAGATTAAAATGATTTTATTTTTTAAAGTGATTACAACCCCTATACTTTCAACCGAACGGAAGTCGAATCTACCAGAGATAGGAGAGGGGGAGCATTACATCTTAGAAGCTTTCTAATAATAAAAATTAAAGAGAGGAAGCGGATAGTAAAAGAGGGATGTGGAGAGGATAAAGAGAGGGGGGGTGTTCCTTTTGACCCACCTTGAAGTTTTAATTTTGTTCTTGTTTCCTTCCTTCATTTTCTTCTCTATTTTCGTCTTCGAGTCCTTAGTGAATTTGAGAATGTAAATCTTTAGAATAAAGTAATAAAATAGATAAGAGATGAGTAAAAAGTTGAGTTGAGTATAGATTTTCTTAATGCAAGACTTGGTATCCATTTTGGAAGGGGAGGGATATTTATAGGTGTAGAGGATTGCTTTTGAGGCTACAATAGAGTGAAAAGTTAAAAAAGTAGTGAATGGCATGGGGTTTGAGGGCGAGAAGTGTGAAATTTGGAGTTGGGGTAAAAATGGATAGTTGTTTACCCAAATGGTTTGGATCCTCCCCAATTCATTTGAATTGAGTGTTTGGTGAGGTGAGATGATGAGAGATTGGTTAAAAGAATGAGATTGAGTATAAGTTTGGATGAGGAGGTGAAGTGTTTGATTAAAAGAATGTGTTGTGTAAGGAGTTAGGTATTTAGGTTTTTGAGAGGGTTAAGGGATTATGACATGTGTCAAAAAGGGTATGGAAATGGAGTGCTGATTGGAGAAAATGGGTGTGGTATTTACTTGTGAGAATGGGTTGAGGGTGAATGATGAAAGGAGGTGTGGGTTGTGATGTGGGTTGGTGGTTGTGTTAAAGAAAAGTGATGGATTAGGTTTATGACATGGAGTGTGGGGATATGAATTGTGATGTGGGTTGGTGATTGTGTTAGAGAAATGTGATGGGTTAGATTTGGTAGAATGAGTTTTTGGGAGGTGAGTTGTGGTGTGGACATGTGTCCATTTGATGACCAAAAGTTGATTGGTTGATATGGATAATGTTTTGTGGGTAATGGTTTTGTAGATTATGAATGTGGATTTGGATTGGTTTGGGCTTTGGTGTGTTGGGGTTGGGTTTGACAATGTTTTATATTATTTGGGATTAGTTAAGGTATATTTTATGATGGAATTTTGAGGGTATATGAATTTAGGGTTTAGGTAATATGGAATTAGGTTTAGGTTAAGTTGGATAATGTAAGAAATGATTTTTGGAGAGTTGAGGGTTTGTGGGCCCTAAACAGACTTAGGGTATTTTTGATTCGGGAGGGGAGCCGTGAAAGGTAGGGAAGGTGGTGGGTATGCCAAGTCTTTATTGTTGGTCCCTTAGACCTTTAGGGATCTGAGGAACCTATGAATTGATAAAAAATGACAAATTTTGCCAATTTGGGCTTTTTAGGCCCGTTGGCAGATTTATTGAAAAATTAAAATTTTTGGGTCCTTTTGAGTGGGGGCCCATTCAAATTGAGGTGTCTACACTTTACATATGTTAAAATAATTTAGTATGTTTATTCATTCATGTTAGAAGAGATTGTTGGCAGGAATTGTTTGCTTCCCTACTGGGTAACCATTGTTACTCACCATTTCCTTATCTATTTTTTAGTTTTAGATCCGACGTTTAGCAAGACAGGTATATAACATGTGTGCAGATCATTTGGTGGGTCAGATAGATGACTAGAGTCTGTTACCTGGTGAGTATTGGGTCTATATCCCTTAGTAGCGTCAGGTAGCCCAGGTTGTATTATAGATTTAAGTAGAGTTTTAGGACTTTTGTTAGAGTGAGAAAATTTTATATAATCCAGTATTTTTCTTATCCTTCTTACACATTAATCTATTGTAAGCTATTAAATGTTTAGACACCCCAATTTGAACTGGCCCTCGCTCGAAAGGGCCCAAAAACAGTAATTTTTCAATAAATTTGGCTAAAGGGGCCTCGATAGCCCGAACCATCAAAATATGACATTTTAGCCAAAATCCAAGCCTCTAACACCTCTCAGTGGGTTAGTAGGCCCACCAAAAGATTTGGCTATCTCCCTTCTATCCCGTTCCACTCAAAACATCGATTTTTCGACAAAATAGGCCAATGGGCCTCAAAGGCCCAAAATGTTAAAAATAGCAACTTGATTTAATCGATGCCCCTAAAACCACCCAATGGTCTAAGGGATCCATCAAAGGGACCGGACTCATCCCACGTTGTCCAACCTTCGCCGCTCTACGCTTACATCCACAAAAATCGATAAAATTCTCCAACGGGCCCAAAAGACCCAAATTGCCAAACACATGGCATTTTTGATCAAACCGACAACTACAAAAATCTCAAAAAAATTAATAAATTTAAAAAAAAAAATAAGAGACTTGGGATGAAAAACCCATCACCCTCCACCGTTCCACCTCGAAATTCACAAACACCTTAAGCCCATGCAAGGCCCATAAACCCCTAACCCTCTCCTAAATCAATTTCCCACTTTACATCCTAACCTAAAATTAACTCTATGTCATCTAAACCCTAACACCTACTTTCCCTCAAGTATCTAACCTAAAACAAATCCTAATCAAGCCACAACGCTCCTAAACCCAAGCCCAACACTTAAAAGCCCATAAACTTATCCATATCCAATTATCCAACCCACAACCCTAATCCATCAACTACTACCCACATCAACCAATTACAATCTTCACACCAAAAGATGACACATGTCATCACCACCCTTCACCTCCCTTATCTAATCACCCATCCCCATCACCATTCTCTAAACACTCCATCTAACCCACATCACCTCTCTCCAAAATCACCTCAACCCATACCTTATCCTAACTTACCCTATCCCTATTCTCTAACATCATCAACCACCTACACCTCAACCCATACCCTAATCCATCACCATTCTCTAACATCATCAACGGTACATCACCACCCATATCCCTTACATATCAACCCATCACTTTCCCTTAAAACACTCCAACAAAATCACCTCAACCCATACTTCCCTCATTATCAACCAACTAACATACACCCTTCTCTCTAATCAAACAACCCCCATCAACCAATCAACCAATATCATCACCTCACCCTCTCATCATGATTGCCACATGGCATCATTTCCTTTCTCCTCCCAAAAATCAATATACCCACCTCTTACACAACCCATTCTCTTTAATCTAAACACCTCACCTCTACAACCAACCTAAAACTCATTTTCTAAACAACCCTCTTACACCCCCACTCCCCCATCAACCATCACTCATCTCACCCCACCAAACACTATACCCAAATGGATTTGGGTAATACCCAAATCATTTGGGTTAAAACACTACCCATTTTCCTCATTACAGAAATACCCTCACTTACATTCAAAATTTCATACCTTCCACTTCAAATACCCATGCCATTCTCTATTCTCTCAACTTTTCATCCCATTATTCCCCTCAAACCATCCTCCAAGTACTATAAATACCCCTCTCCTCCTTCCAAAAATGGTTACGAAGTCTTACACAAAAATAAAAAATAAATCTCTCCTCATCTCTCCTCAAATCTCATACTAATCTTCTACAAAAACAAAAAAAATACATTCTCTCATATGCCACTAAGGACCTAAGAAGCTTAGAAGAAGAAGAAGAAAGGAAGAAAGAAGAGTGATCTTGAAGACTCAAGGTGGGTTCAATGCACCCCCCTCTCTCTCTATCCTCTCCTTCTCCCTCTTCTAATACCCCCTTCTTCTCTTTTATTTTCATTTTTAATGAGTAGACCCCAAGGCTAAAGGTTCATAAGGGTCATTTCCATTAATGAAATGACCCTATGATCAAGTCGAAAATGAATCCCTATCTAGGGTACAAACACCCACGTGGCACTTTATTTTCTAATATTTTGTCAAAATCAAAATGATCGAGTTGTGAAGAAGTTACCGCCATTTGACGGGGAGAAAAGGGTGCCTAACACCTTCCCTTTTCTCCAACCGAGCCGCTTACCCAAATCCATAGGTTCGATTAGTTCCCTATCCGTTACGAGTCACTAATGCCAAAAATGGTAATTTTTTGAAAAATGTGCATCGGGTGACCATTCACACCCATTTACAATTTGAATGGTGACGACTCCAATTAATCGTAGATGTGGTCGTCATAACGACGAAATTCACGTATCTACAGCTGGCGACTCCACTGGGGAACATGGCTCATCCCTCGTAACAACTCAGTTATTTTGAAAAAAAAAAAAAGATGTTTGTTTACTAACATTGTTTGTTTGTTGCTTGTTTCTTATTTTTTTATTTTTATTTCTATTTTACAAATCCAAATTGTAATATCTATTTACTTATGTTGCTTTTGATTTATAAAGGGGCCGATGAAAATGAATGAAAAAAAAATCCTATCACACGTGCACTTGCGAGCATAGCCTCACTTCCAAGCCACCCCACCCTCAATATACTTAGCCCCGATGCTTAGTAGTTCCACGGCTAGAGATCGTTATTTCAAGTATCGGGAATGAG
This sequence comes from Akebia trifoliata, assembly GCF_017979445.1. NCBI lineage: Eukaryota > Viridiplantae > Streptophyta > Magnoliopsida > Ranunculales > Lardizabalaceae > Akebia > Akebia trifoliata. The sequence goes on from NC_141382.1 coordinate 24,859,147, forward strand.
CACATCAAATCCGATCACCAACCAACGACGTGTGTACTTTGGTATGCATCGAGGTTTGAAGATCGGGTAACTGTGAAGCCACCCACTAGCCGCATGCATATGCCCGATTAGTCAATGCTAGGACATGAATCTTCAAAGTTACATCGGCCCCCAAGCAAGGTTGTAATGGTACAAGTTGTTGTCGGGCCTCGAAGCCCAAGTTGTAAGCCCAATGGGGCACCCCTAGACCATTAGGTAGATGTTTTCGATTTATTTTTATCCTCCCTTAGGTAAAAGGGAGTAATGCAAATAGCATCATCCAAAACAAAAACAAAAAAAAGAGAAAAACAGTGAGCCAAAAACTTAAAAAAATAGAGGAGATATGAAAAACATGGGCAAAGAAACAGTTCTGTGAATTTCCAGAAACTGGATTTCTTTCTGGTCCGTTTCCATGACACGGATAGACCAAAATGTGCATCATCCGTGTTGAGAACACGGTTGAAACATAATGAGCATCATCCGTGTTGAGAACACGGTTGAGTCAAAGCATGCCTCATCCGTGTTGGGAACACGGTTGAAACAGTGACTACTTTACCCGTGTTTTGAGCACGGTTGAAACAGTAAATGTCTCATCCGTGCCCAAAACACGGATAACAGAATGAGGGTTATATCCGTGCCATTAACACGGACCAGATTGAACTCGACCCTACAAAATGAACTCGACAATCCATTTTTGAATAGGCTCACTTACTATTGATCAAACATTGATGACCCTTAAAAAAAAAAATCCCAATTTTTGGACAAATTAAATCAAATGGATCTTTGTTAGTCAATATTTTTGAAAATAAAACAAAAAGAAAAGTGAGAAAAAAAAAGGGGGTGGGAAGAATTTACGGATTCTCCAACACGAAACAATCTTGCGAACCGGGTCCCCACTCTTATCCATTTAAACCGGGCCCACAACCCATACCCGCCAAAATTGGGCCTACAACCCATACCATTTCAACTGGGTTACGACCCAGATCCAATCCAACTGGGTTCATGACCCAGACCCATTTTTAACTGGGTCCACGACCCAGATCCATTTTTAACTAGGTTATGACCCAGATCCAATCCAACTGGGTCCACGACCCAGACCCATTTTTAACTGGGTCCATGACCTAGATCCATTTTCAATTGGGTTACGACCTAGATCTATTTTCAACTGGGTCCACGACCCAGGTCTACCTCAACTGGGTCCGCGACCCAGATCCACCGCAACTAGGTTCACGACCCAAATCCAATCCAACTGGGTTAACGACCCAAACCCATTTTCAACTGGGTCCACGACCCAGCTCCATTTTCAACTGGGTTACGACCCAGATCCAATCCAACTAGGTCCAAGACCCAGATCCAATCCAACTGGGTTACGACCCAGATCCGCTTTCAACTGGGTTTGCAACCTAGATCCATTTCAACTGGGTCCACGACCCAGATATATTTACAACAGGGTCCACGACCCAAACCAGACTAAATTGGGTCCACAATCCAGATCCATTTCAGCTAGGTCCACGACCCAGATCCATTTTCGACAAGGTCACGACCCAGATCCATTTTCGACAAGGTCACGACCCAGATCCACTACAAACTGGATCCGTATCAAATTTCAAACCAAGTCCATGATCTAACAAAGATAACAATCAATCAATCAATTCAAGGGAATTCAATCTTTTTCAAAAAAAAAAAGACATAGATTTAAAAAAAAGTACCAATTGTAGTCCTTGATCAAAGTTGGTGCTTAGAAAGATCTTACCCTGTTGATATGAGGGGGATAGACTACGTCTATTCAGGGAATGAGGTGACTTAAGAGTGCCATTGTGCGCTGCCTCTTCCTTGGAGATCTGCCTGGTCGGCGATGATTTCATAGAACTGAATTGGAGGCTACCAAAAATATGGGTTGTTCCAACTCGATTTATCTCAGGAACTATCTTTTTCAAAATGTTTTTCCGACTCCATGTCGATGCCAGCTTCGTGCTGATGAAATTATTTTTCAAAATGCTTTCCCGACTCCGGATCGATGCCAGCTCCGTGCTGATGAAATTACTGTTCCAAAACGTTTTTCCGACTCCGTGTCGATGCCAGCTCCGTGCTGATGAAATTACTTTTTCAAAATATTTTCCCGACTCCGTGTCGATGCCAGCTCCGAGCTGATGCCAACTCCGTGTCGATGCCGACTCCTTGTCGATGCCGGCTCTGTGCTGAGATAATTACGCTTTCAAAATGTTTTTCGACTCCGTGTCGATGCCAGCTCCGTGATGATGAAATTATCTTTTTTCTTTTAAAAATGATTTGCCGACTCCGTGTCGATGCCAGCTCCGGGTTGATGCCAACTCCATGTTGATGCCGACTCCGTGTCGATGCCAGCTCCGCACTGAATTAATTCCTTTTTCAAAAATATATTACCGACTCCGTGTCGATGCCAGCTCCGTGCTGATGTAATTCTTTTGAAAAATATTTTATCGACTCCATGTCGATGCCAGCTCCGTGCTGATGTAATTCTTTTGTAAAATATTTTACCAACTCCGTGTTGATGTCGGTTCCGCGCCGAGAAATTACTTCTTCGCTAAAACTCATAATAAACAACTTTACCCGACTTAATAAAACATCATGCATCTTTATTTTTGTAAATAAGATAGTAACACTTAGTTGTCTGTACCCACAGGTGGCCAAGCAAAAGAAATACAAACAGCCAGAAGTGCCTCAATATTTTCTGAGATCATCTACAGTCACCATGAGTTCGTCTGAACTAGCACAACCCCCAGTAACCAAAATGTCTGGTATCGATCCACAAATCACAACACTACTAAAGATAATTGAGAGGCAAGAAAAGATAGTAAGTACTGTGTTAGCCAATGCCAGCATCTTACAAGCTCAAACGATACAGCAGCACGCATCCGGGTCGAATCAAGAGTTACCTGAGCAACCTCCACAAGGACCACAGACCACGATGCCACTTGTAGTGCCTGAATACCAGGAGCCCCCGCTCTATATTCCACATAATCGATCACCCCCTGTGGTCATTCCCCATGATGAATGTGAGTACAGGGCTACGGAAGCCAAAAGTGCAACAGATGAAAAACTGGCTCAACAAATTGAATCTCTGCAGGAAGAAATGAGGAAGATGAAGGGCCTCAACACTATGAGCGGAACCCAATTCAAGGACCTGTGCTTCTACCCCAATGCTCAATTATCGGCCAAGTTCAAGTGTTCAGAGTTTGAAAAATATAACGGAGTAGGGTGTCCGTTGTCGCATCTGAAGTTGTATTGCGGATCCATGTGCCAGTATGGCGAGGATGATAGGTTATTGGTACAGTTATTTCAGAGGAGTTTAACATGGTCGGCACTCAAATGGTTTTCTGGATTGGATCACTCTCTCATTAAGAACTGGCAAGACCTAGCCGAGATGTTCTGACAAAATTATCGATTCAATACTGAATCCATTCAGGGCAAACCCTCCACCAGTTGCATAACAGGCACCGTTATATGGGCAGAATCAGTAGGCACGACCCAATAGAGTAAATAGAGTGTTCACTAGGTTACCTATGACACTATCAGAGTTACTGCCAATCCTACTCAGGGGTGAATACCTAGTAAAACGTCCACCAAACCCCGAGGCTGCCAAAGGGCTAGGGTACAACCCTAGCCTGTTTTGTGAATTTCACATGGGTCCGTCAGGGCACTCTACAGACCAATGCTAGTAGCTCAAGCATCAAATACAGAACCTGATTGATAAAAAGGCTCTCATCCTAGATGGGCCTGCCAACCTGCCCCAACAACAGAATATCAATCAAAACCCCCCTACCTACTCATAATGGGGAAGGAAGTGGGCACAGGGTAAATGTCATCTGCGGAGAACTCAACTTCAATCCTTCGAATTTGATAGCACCTATAAGGACAAAAATCAGGGTCCACTTAACCCAGGAATCCAAGGCATCAACGGTTAACACGGTCAACCACTACACAACAAACGCATCCCAAAATTCACTACCACCACTCAGATTGGCCGACCTCACCATCCATCCCACTCATCAAAATACTGCAACCCGACCACCTCTAGTTATACCTTATGGATCATCGAACCATCAAAATTCAACCCGACCTCCTCTTGTTATACCATACACACTGCCAACTCCTCAAGGATCAACCCGACCCCTCCTACATATACCATACACCTCCTCCTCACGTCCACTACTCGTCATTCCATACAATCCTCATATAGCTCCTCCCACCACCACTACATTCAAATCGTCACCGTCACCCCTCATCCTCAATATGAAACCCGATCCACCCCCCATAACCATACGCTCGCCTAAATCATTCCCTTATAGCTCTGACCAGGCAGTTCCTTGGAGCTATGAGACCACTATCACTACAACCACCGGGGTTGAAACCATGAAAGAAGCAAATGTGGCTGACATCGACCGTATAACAAGGGCAGGGAAGTACCAGAAATTGTAAGAAAATGAGGTGAACATCAGAGAAGAAACAAAAGAGACAGCAAAAGAGGTGACAGACGCAGAGAAAAGAAAAGTAAAGGGAAAGAATAAGCTGTATAAAGATGATAAGACGGAAGAGAAGGCAAAGGTGACAGACAAAGAGGCTGCAGACTTCATTAAGCTCGTTCGAAAGAGTGAGAATAATATCGTGGACCAGCTAAACAAACAGCCAGCTCAAATCATTATTTTGGGCCTAATGCAGAAATCAGAGGAACACCAAGAGGTATTACTGAGAGTTCTGGGAAAATCACATGTGCCTGCAACCACCTCGCCGACGCAGTTGGAGCAAACGGTCGGCCAGATCATGGCCCCCAATCCTATTATTTTCATAGAGAATGAATTTATGCCTAAAGGAATGGGGTACGTTGAGCCACTAAACATTATGGTCATATGCAAGGGCATGATAGTTGCCAGAGTACTGATTGATAATGGCTCAACGCTTAACGTCTGTCCGCTTGAAACCTTCCGGAAACTTAACACTGATTGGTCACATGTGAAACCTAACAACAAGGTCGTCCGAGGGTTCGATAGTTCAAGAAGGGAGTCGCTGGGCGAAGTGGACCTACCGATCACAATAGGTCCTTGTACCTTTGAAGTAACGTTTGAAGTCATGGAAATACCAACGACCTTCAACTTGTTATTGGGCAGACCTTGGATCCATATTGCTAGAGCTGTACCATCTTCGTTGCACCAAAGAGTCAAATTTATCATGGGACAGAGGATGATATCAGTATTGGCAGAGAACCTTTTTCCAGCTGGGAGAGCTCTAGATGTGCCATTCATCGATATCGAAATGACAAAGGACAATGTACTCTACCATTCATACCAATTCGCTGCTATCAATCAAATTGAGAAGGGGAAAGAGAAGGTAAGGGCAAAGCTATCAAGAACAAATCTGATGATTGGTCGGGTTATAAAAAGGTTACCGACCCAAGCAAGGGTTGGGACCAGAAAGAAGAGGAAGAGCTACACCTGTCGAAGCAAAAAAGTATAATCCTTATTTTGGTTTGGGGTTTAGGCCCACAAAAAAAGATATAGCAGAAATGAACGAAAAGAATAAAGAACTTCGACTAGCAAGAAAACAAAATCGTGAACCGAACGTCTGGAATCTGGGTCGAGTCCCCCACATCAGTATTAGTTTCCCAAGATCACATACTAGACCCGACAGTTTATCAGAACCACAACCAGCAAAAAGGCTAAAAAGGGTAAATTTCACACCAGTGCACATTCAAGAAGACCAAATCGTTGAGTCCCAATCATCCTTCGTAGAAGGCATTGATGTTCTATTCAATGGGGATTCCAATGAAAGTCCATCAGAGACCGCTCCAGAATCTACCGACGTAGAGATCACTACCAACCAAAAGGAAGACTCACCCTTTCCAACGGGCATTGACTAGGTATCAGTCGTCATCCCACCAAGTTTAGGAGGAACTATGCCTCAATTTGACAACAATCAATCGGAGATCATGGTCATCTTCGAACCACCATCCAAATCATCTAACAAATCACTTGCTCATCTCATCCGCCCCCTTAGAGAAGGGGAGACATTGCACAACTAGGAAGAATTCCCATTGACACTTGAGGCTGTAGAGGCCTCAAAAAAAAAATGCCGTTAGGCAACATCAATTTGCCCGAGGATCATAACGAGCCCTCATCCTCGGGTAAAGACTGTTTTGAGGGCTCCCTATCTTTATTAACGAATTTGCATGATTGTTCTTCGTATTTCAGGTATCTAGAAAATCACAAAACAATAAATATTCCTCAAAAATCAGAAAAATCAAAAATTTCTCAAAAGACAAAAAAATCAAAAAGCTTTCAAAATTGCAAAAAAATAGATATTTTCCAAAAACCAAAAAAGAGTTTTCAAGGGATCTGTCTCCATCAAATGAGTACCCAGATAAAACAGAATTTGAAAGGGACAAGTATGATTTCGATCTTGAACTTGACTTCGACCTCATGGGAATAGAAGAAAAGTCTGAGGACAAAATGGAATACCCACCAAAGAAATCAAATATTTGGTAGAACGTCACGAGAAAGGTGTTCATCCAAACATTGAGGATATAGATTCAATTAATCTTAGTACTGAAGAGGACCCACGAATCGTCAAGATTAGAGCCTTGTTAACGTTGCAACAAAAGAAAAAAATGGTAGAACTATTACGAAACTATCAGGACGTCTTCGCATGGTCATACAGAGATATGCCGGGGTTAGATACAGATCTCGTTGTTCACAAGTTGCCAATTGCTTCTGGAAGTAAGTCAATCAAGCAGAAACTGAGAAGACTGAAGCTAAAATGGACCCTCAAGGTCAAGGATAAGGTCATGAAGCAATTCGAAGCCGGATTTCTTGCAGTTTCTACATACCCCGAATGATTAGCTAACGTCATCCCAGTACCTAAGAAAGACAAAAAAATACGCATGTGTGTTGACTACCGAGACCTGAACAAAGTCAGTCCTAAGGATGATTTTCCACTTCCACACATCGATACTCTAGTCGATAGTACAGTAGGGCACGACATGTTCTCATTCATGGATGGCTTATCGGGATATAACCAGATAAAAATGGCAGAAGAAGACCAAGAAAAGATTGCATTCATCATACCATGGGATACTTTCCACTACAAAGTCATGCCATTCGGACTGAAGAACGCAGGGGCGACTTACCAACGGGCAATGATAGCATTATTCCATAACATGATCCATAAGGAAATGGAGGTCTACGTAGACGATATGATTGCTAAATTCGGCATTGAAGAAGACCACCTGGTGAATCTGAAGAAGTTGTTTGACAAACTGAGAAAATATAGTTTGAGGCTAAATCCGGTAAAATACGCATTAGGGGCAACATCAGGCAAGCTACTGGGGTTCATAGTCAGCAGAAGGGGCATCTAAATAAATCCGGCAAAGACTAAATATATCCTCGAGATGAAAGTACCTATTACGAAAAAAGATGTTCGGGGCTTTTTGGGGAGAATACAGTACATCAGTCGGTTTATAGCTCAACTAACGCTTATTTGTGAACCAGTCTTCAAGTTACTGAGGAAGGATACGTCGAAGAAATGGAACAAAGACTATCAGGAAGCGTTTAATAAGATCAAGCAATATCTGCTCAATCCACCAGTCTTAGTCCCTCCTAGTCCAAGACGACCTTTGCTGATGTACATCTCAGTGCAAGAAACATCAATGGGGTGTGTGCTAAGGCAACATGATGAATTAGGACAGAAGGAACAGACCATTTATTATCTTAGCAAGAAATTCATAGAGTATGAGCCAAAATATTCGACACTTGAGAAGACTTGCTGTGCGTTAGTCTGGGCATCTCAACGACTGCATCATTATTTGCTCAGCTACTCGACTATGCTTATCGCTAGGATGAACCCCCTGAAGTACCTATTCAAAAAACCAGCACAAACATGCCACACAGCAAAATGGCAGTTATTGTTGTCTGAGTTTGACATCACCTATGTAACTCAAAAAGCCATCAAAGGGCAAGCCATCGCTGACCACCTGGCAGAGCACCCGTTGCCTGATTACGAGGCGTTAAAGATGAATTTCCCGGATGAAGCTATACTATTTACTGAGATTGAAAACGAAGACGATGATGAAGAACCAGGCTGGAAAATGTACTTCGACGGAGTAGCTAACCAGAAAGGAAACGGGATAGGGGCAGTCTTGATCAAACCAGATGAGTCTCATGTGCCAATCGCCATCAGATTGAAATTCCAATGCTCAAACAACGAGGTCGAATACGAAGCGAGCATAGTAGGGTTGAAAATAGTACTAGATCTCGAGGTTGATGAAATCGATATTTTTGGAGATTCAAGCTTAGTAGTTTATTAGACGATTGGAGAATGGAAGACCCGAAAACAAAGGCTGATCCCTTACCACTAGTACCTAGAGGAATTAAGCTCACGTTTTCACCGGTTCTCATTTACATACATGCCAAGAACTAAGAATTAGTTCACCAATGCGCTAGCTACGCTTGCTTCCATGATCAGCATCTCAGAGGACCTGATCATTGACCCAATTGAGATTGGAATTCAGGACGAGCCAGCCTATTGTCTACCCGTAGAAGTGGAAGAATCCGAAGAAAAGCGTTGGTACTCAGACATCAGGGCATATCTCGAGGATTGAACCCTTCCCTCAGATGCAACATCAAATGATCGCAGAACCATTCAGAAATTGGCAGGGCAATTCTTCATCAGCAATTGTATTCTATACAGGAAGTCACACCACGAGGTCTTGCTCCGATGCGTGGCAGACGCAGAAGCAAAATGATTAATCGAGACTGTACATGGTGGAGTCTGTGGACCTCACACATGCTTGCCAAGAAGATTATGAGGATGGGATATTACTAGACAACCATGGAAAGTGACTGCTATCAGCATGTTCACAAATGCCATCTGTGCCAGATCTACGCCAACAAGATCAATGCTCCACCTTCAGAGCTACATAATATAACCACTCTTTGACCTTCTTCGCTCTGGGAATGGATGTCATCGGGCCAATCTCACCTAAGATTGTAAATGGGCATCGCTTCATCTTAGTGGCTATCGACTACTTCACCAAGTAGGTAGAAGCTGCCTCATACTCCAACGTCACTAAAAGCAATGTCCTGAAGTTTGTCAAAAACAACATTGTCTGTAGATATGGGTTTTCCAGCGGGCTAGTGATTGATAATGCCAAGAACTTCAAGAACAAGGACCTAATCAAGATGTGTGAAGATTTCCAGATTACTCATCACAACTTTGTACCCTATAGACCTAAGATGAACGGAGTAGTCGAGTCAGCCAACAAGAATATCAAGAAAATTATCGAGAAGATGGTAGTTACGTACAAAGATTGTCACGACATGTTGTCTTTTGTACTTCACGCCTATCGAACCTCGTTCAGAACTTCGAGTGGGGCAACTCCGTATTCATTGGTCTACGGAATGGAAGCAGTTTTACCTGTAGAGGTCGAGATCCCTTCCTTTCGGATCTTAAAAGAAGCTGAGTTGGATGAAGCTGAATAAATTCAAGCACGGTTTGACCAATTAAATCTAATCGACAAAAAACGTTTGGCAGCCATTTGTCATGGACAGATCTACCAACGACGAATAGCCCGTGCCTACAATAAGAAAGTCAAGCCCAGAGATTTCTCACCAGGAGACCTTGTATTGAAGAAGATTCGGCCAATCCAAGAAGACGCTAGAGGAAAGTTTCGACCGAATAATGAAGAACCATTCATCATGAAGAAGGTGAAGATGGGAGGAGCTCTGATCTTTACGGAGATGGACGGATAAGTCTTCCCGCAACCGATCAATACTGATACTGTCAAGAAATACTACGCCTAAAAACTGACGCTGAGATGACGAAAGGCCATCTTTGCTATACTAAACCAACAAATCTAACTTTAGTCAACCCCTTTGAGCCATCACGTTCATTTCTTAACTTAAGACTGGGGCGAGTCAACAACTACAGAATGATACAAAAAAAGGGGAGACAAAAGAAAAGAAAATCAAATCAAAAGCATCAAAATACTCCTGGGCCGCATGAGGATAAATTGTGAACGGCTAAAAGTACAAAAAAATAAAAATAAAAGTCAAAAACTCGGACACTTGATCTGAGCTCAACCCAAATCTCCAGCCTAAACAAGTTCGAGAGACGCTGGGAGGAGACACAGATCACCTTTTCGAAGTAAAAATAGACGAACCCCATATCCAGTCTAGATAAGACCCAAACCTTGACATTTTTGTATCTTTCCACTACCATTAACCTAAGCCAACGTTTCATCCCAACAAAAGTCCTTTTTTGATCAGGGAAAGTTCCAGGGCAACGCAAAGATAATGACAGCATCAATGATCTTGCGATTTGGTTCGGACCTCCAAAGTTTTATTAGTCGTTGGAAGACTCGAGAGGGGAATCAAGGTCGGATATTAAAAAAAAAAGAGTACTCGAAGTATAGAATAGCCGATCTCGCGGCTCAACTTGAGTTGCCGAACCACGAATAGTCGTTAGCAAACTCGAGAGGGGAATCTAGATCGATTACTCAAGAAAGAGTGCCACTACAAGAGTAGAGTCGCCGATCTTGCAGCTCAACTTGAGTCACCAAGCCACAGAGACACAGAGACTCCGAACATAACTGAAATGTAAAAATCCAAAAAAATATAAGCATAATCTGAAAGGGCATAGTGAAAACCCGAAAGGGCGCTATGAGTAAAAGAATCAGACTATGGCAAGATCAAAGTCACCGGCACGATGAAAATCCCAAAAAGGACGTCGATGCGCAAAAATGTGGAAACCGGGTCTGGTGAAAACTGTAACTGGCACCAGGGGCAATAAGGGTGAACAAGATACAAAAAAAAAAAAAAAAACAACTCCTGGCCCACAAGAGTATAAACTGTGGACGGCGAAATCCATCCAAAATCCCAAGACCCAAACAGATGATAACCTTCCAAATGCCAGGGCACCGGGGATGACTCTAAAGGAACCAAAAGAATAATTGACGTTTATATCCCCCGTGTTTGGCAAAAGCACCAAAATCGTCATAACCAAAGATTTTACAAACTCTGAATTTATTGTACTCATTTGATAAAGACATTTCACAATATTACATTTCAAAACTACTATTTTGACCGATGATGAAAAATCTATGACGTATTCAACAAAACTTCGAGTTTTCAAGAACATTAAATACACCTGAGGCCAAGTAAGTACAAAACCTATTTTCTTTGCATTAATCTTTCAACATCTCGCATACATTCAGATAATGAAAAGAAATTACAAAAAGAGTGAATACAACGCAGTCAATCAAACATCATGGTGAGAAATGAAAAATTAGTCTAGGCGTTCCTCCAAAGCACGGATCCGGGCAGCTTGACTCACCATCACTTTCTCGGCATCGAAAGCATCACGACTCACCAAATACGCGGCAAAGTCCTTAAAATGGGGACACTGGACAAGTCGATCCCTCAACTCGGCAACTTCAACTCGAAGCCTTGCCACTCCACCACCATCACTAGATCCAGACTAGGCAAGGGCAGATGTCAGCCTAACGATCTCTTTCTACATCTTCTTCTTGGACTTGAGCCAAATGGCTTGAATTCGACGATGATCAGTTTGAGACTCCTCCGCTTGATCTCGATAGTCAAAGAAGAATGAAGCACCAGGACGTGTTCGGAGAACTATCGACACTGATGGTCTCCCAGAGATGAGCTCTCGAATCCAATGCAAGTATGCCGGGAATTGGTGTGCTGCAAAGATGGGTTGACTCAGAACCTCAACCCGACCCCATTCTTTTAAGAGTCGACTCAAAAGTGCAGTCGACAATGGACCAACCAACTCATTGAAATTCTCAGGGATGAGCACACCTTGGTCATAACCAAATTGACGAAGAACCCAAAGTGGTACATAATGGGTTGCCCCGAGAAGACCAATCAAAACGAGAAAATGGACACCATCAAACACTATCAAACGGACATCATCAAGGTTGCCAATAAAAGAATACCATTCTTCTTTACCACCCAAGATGAAGGGAGTAACTCGCTTCGACATCATAAGTACAAGATCGGCGTTAATGCAAAATGGGCGATTAACCACTTCAGTTGAAGTCAGATGATCCATAAACCAAAGCTACAATAAAAGGAGCATTCTAAACTTTGGAAACTAGCAAGTTCAAATTTAAATTTAAAAACTAAGCTAAGTTTGGAATTTCCCTGCAGGAGTGGAGCACACCCTCGAAAAACTCGATCACGACTAGAAGAACAAGCCGTGAGAGATTGGAACATCTCGCTCAAAAGCATCGGTGCCAATCGGTGTCCCTCCCAGACTTGCTGAATCACGTGAATAAGAGAAAGATCCATGATGTCTCCGCCACTCGGAAACAAGAGTTGGCTCACCACCATCAAAGTGAGGGCATTAAAATGAATCAACGATTTCGAAGAGTCCGTGAGGCGTTCAATCAAGAAAGACTTGGACATTGTCTTCAAAATCGATCCACCATTCGGAATCTTCAAAAACTTGCGGCTTATCCCCAAGAAATCGGAAGCTTCACTTCGGTATCCATCACGCAACGGTGGAATCACAACTGGGCCTGATATCTCAAGTCCCAACAATACTTCGAACTCCTCAATGGTGGGAATCATTTCTTGCACCCCAAACCGAAAGAGGTTAAGCTCGGGGTCCAATACCCCAATGCGACCTCAATCAAGCTCCATTGCAATGGAACCTTGGGCAAAGAAAGAGTAAACCCCAACTTGTTAAAACACCATTGAGCTCTATCATTGTTATCCATACTACTTATCCAACTACTAAAAAAAGGATCGACAATGCCATACCTTTTCAAATTGAGGAGAGTAGAAGACACCTCCATGGAGCTTGAGAAGAAGCTTTGAGGAAGAAGGAGAGCAAAAATCGGCCAAAAGTGAAAAAGGGAAGTGAAAAATCGTGAGAAGTGAAATGTTAGGACAAAATGAAGGTAAAATAGGCTTGAAATATGGGGGAAATCGTGCTGGTCTGTGTTTGAAACACGGATAAGGTCAAATGATAATTGATCCGTGCCTAAGACATGGATGAAATCAAAGTTAAATTATCCGTGCTAGAAACACGGATGAAGCAAAATATGACTTTTCCATGCTCTTGGCACGGATAAAAGTAACAAATGATTCATCCGTGCTCCTGGCACTGATAAAGGCTTGACAGAGCCAACCGTGTTGAGAACACGGACCAGAATATTTTAAGCCTGGGATCCCGAGTCATTTGAGAATTTCGAACTACATAATAGTTATCTCGGGGCTCGATATCTTAAAATCACATGGAAATGATAGAAATTCCTACGTGCTCGATAAATGCATACAAAACTCTCAGAAACTCTCAAATATATATTGGGCACATAGAAGTTCGACAATATCATATTGGGCCAGGATAGACCTCTACAAACATGGATCTCAAAAGGACTCACATCACTCAAAGAGCACATTCGAAGGGTCTTTGAGACCCTAATCGCACCCTTTGCCCATCCGGAAGCTCACTAAAGACTCAAAAGGGCTCAAAAGCCCTGATGATAGACCATACTCAAGAAGTTTGAGTCAATTGCATAACATGATCATACAACAAATGCAAAGAATGATAAACATACAGGCATATGTATATATATAAGTAAACTGTTTACAAATATGTCTGAGTCTGATACAAGAATGTCTACATGTGTTGCAAGGAACAATAAAATCAGATAGAGGGGAGAGCATCGTCCCGAGCACTCTGAGTCTCTGGAACCGCTCCAGAAGAGAATCTAGCCACAGCACCAGAACCCGATACCCCGGAAGAAGGTATACCGTGCATCCGCAGTCGTCCCTCAGAATCCGTGAAAAAGAGCTCTACATCCTGGGTGGCATCCTGCTCCGTGGTCCTCGCAAGATCAGCACCTGGAACGGAGGGTCCAGTGGAGGGGGAGGCTTGAAAATAAAGAAACAGAGCAGATTAAAATACAGGCAGTGATACATGCAGCATACGTAAGGAAATAAACAACTGAAATGCATATACTTACCCTAGGAGGTATCGGAGGCCGTGCAGAGGTGCTCGCTCCGTCTCGGCGTCGATGATAATCCTGAGAAGAACACAAGAAGAACCAATCAAGACAGAATATCTATGAACTACAATCTGTGAAATGAAAGGAAACGGAAATAACATACCATCTCAGCCTGAAGACGAGACTCTCGCAAGGCCATCTCGAGCTCCAATTCTTGGATGCGAGTGGCCTGTGCCTCGATACGAGCCTCCTGCTCCTCGATGCGAGCAGCCTGCTCCTCCACCTCCGCCCGAGAGGCCCTCCACCTATTCTCCATCTCCACTGCCCTCGTCGCTTGGGCCTCGATCACATCGTAGCCCTCTCGAAGATTTCGAAGATCATCAGCCTGAAACAAGAAAACCAACCAAGTGAGAACGGTAAAAAATATAAAATTCTAAAAGAAAGAAGGCAATGACAGAGTACGTACCGTAATGGCATGCTCCTATAGCAGTACCCCTCCGATCTCTGTAATCCCAGCTCTGGTAGTGACTGCAGGCATGACCCATCCAATGGACGCCTCTCGGAACCATGCCTGGTAGTCTCCAGCCCTCACCAGTCCAGCCGCATCTGCGCCCATTGCCTGAGCGAGATACTCCTCTACCGTCATAACCCCCGAGATGGGCTCAGGTGGAGCGACGGGAATACGAAGACTCCCGTCGTGCTGGAAGAACAGACGCTCCCCGAGGTAAAATATTTACCTCTGCTCTCCGATAAAGAAGGGGTAGCGCTGTCGTTCCTCACCTCCTGCCGCCCACTGACGGTACGAGGAAGGTCACGTAGAGTGATAAAAAAGATCTGCAAAAGAGAGAATCAGATAACAGGCACAGATAATCTCAAGAATAGAAGAACTAAACAAGGGCCAGAATACTCACATCTCGGAGCCGACATAGATCAATATGTTCCCGAGCACTCCTAGGGCTGCTCCGAATAGCCCTAGCATCTCTGGTGGCCCAAAATGCCCCCAAGAGATAACCCTCGTCAGGATGACGACGAGTGGGTAGATAGAACGGAAAGTATACATAGACAAATATCTGAAGAAAGGAAGAAAGTGTCAGACGGTGAACGAGATATGGAGAAAGAAACAAGCTGAAGAATAAAATCAAGATGCATTTACCTCAATAAACTGCTAGAAGAAGCGTGTGGAGATCCTAGTTCCACGGGGCGCGGTGATGCCCTCTACCACCCGGTCCAAACCCGCCAGAATGGTACCATAAATGAGACTCCCCCAGTCGAAATTGACGATGTGGTCGATGTCATGCATGACTGAAAGGAAGGTGGTAGAAACTTATGAATCATCCTCCAAAAAGAAGCAGCTACTGATAAGAAGAAGGAAGCAAATGCGGAAGATGATGTCAAAATCTCTGTCTCCGAATCGGGCTGATCTCTCTCTATAGGTGTGAGGGACCCCATCCTCTCCCTCTATCAGCAGAAGCCCCATCAAAACCTCGGTGCTGATACGCCCCTGTTTCCCCACCATGGAGGCAGGGACTCTGGTGATGCCCAACAGCTCACCCACCTCCTAGACAGACAACAGGGCCAAGAGCAAGGGCTCTCTGCCCATAGCAATGCCCGTAATCGCCACAAAATCCGAAGGCCTGATGCCTATCTCCACCTCTGGCATATGGAATGAATGGGTCGCTGGAAACCACCTCTCAACCATAGCCAAGAACAAAGGACGATCCACTCTCAATGCCGGTATCTGAAGAAAAGCTTCGAAACCCACTGTGACAAACTGCGTCCTAATATCATCCGAAAATAGGGCAGCAGTAGCAAGAAATGCGCTCCATCTCCCCCTGAAACTGGTTGATGGGTAGGGAGTGGGAATATCCAGTCGGACTAGCATCGAAACGTGCCTCCCTAGGCCACGAAGTAGAGAGGTATCTGGGACCCTCTCGCTCTCCTCCGCAGGGATCTCGACCCTGGGAACCTCTCTACCAACTCTGCCAGCGCCTACGGCCTGATCCACCTGGCCTCTACCACCACGCCTACCTCTCCCACCATTACTACTGGGAAGGTCCTCAGTTGGACCACTCCGAGAAGTGCTGGCCTCGTCCGCCCTACTCCTAGAAGAAGAACTAGCTACAGATGACTCAGGCCTCCGTGAGGGCTGTCTCGGCCAGCCATACTCCATGGCCACACCGGACCCTAAAGCAAAGCGAGCCCGAGTTCGGGGCCTCACCTCCTCCTCCTCATCAGAAGAATGTACTACTCGGCTCCTCCTCTTTCTACCTATCTGCAAAATAATAAAATGCTGAGCTGACAAAGGATAGTGTCCTATTTGCCTATCTCGAGACAACCCAGTCAAACCTATCCATCTGAGTCAAACCCAGTCAACTCAGTCAAACCCATCCCATCTGAGTCAAATTCAATTCAACTCAGTCCAAATTAGCCAACTCGAGTCAAATCCAGTCAACTCACGTCAAACTTAGTCATCTGAATCAAACCTAGTCAACTCAGTCAAACCCATCCTATCTGAGTCAAATTCAATTCAACTCAATCCAAATTAGCCAACTCGAGTCAAATCCAGTCAACTCACGTTAAACCTAGTCATCTGAGTCAAACCCAGTCAACTCAGTCAAACCCATCCCATCTGAGTCAAATTCAATTCAACTCAGTCCAAATTAACCTCATTGAGTCAAACCCAGTCAACTCAAGACAAACCCAACCTCACTGAGTCAAACCCAGTTAACTCAAGACAAACCCAACCTGACTCAGTCAAACCAGTCGAATCTAAGTCAAACCTAACCAATTCGAGTCAAACCCAGTTGACTCGGTCAATCCCAGTCGAAGTCAAAATATTCAAAGTCCAGCCAACTCAGTCAACTACAGTCAACTCACTTAGCTCAGTTAACCCATCAACTCAATCACCCCAACCGAAACCTAATCAACCTAATAAACTATCCGACTCAGTCAACCTAAATCAACTCAGTCAACTTAGCCAGCCTAGCCAGACCCCAGTTTTACCCATCTTGCCTAATCAAACCCATACCCATGAACCCTCACAATCTTATCGAGATACCATTTGAAGATAAGAAAAAACATGGAGGCCTAAAACAAATCAAAATATTCATGCCCCAAACAAGCAAAAGGAAAACAAACATGATGAACAAATATTTCATATCTAGACCATGCTACCATGCTAAAAGGATGAAGAAAAAGGAAAAACAAGGAAGATTAACTCGCCTAACAAACCAACTCATTCCAAATCATTCACTACAATCCAACTCCGCCCATCCTTGAACCAATCCCAACCAACCCCAAACACGACCAAGCCCAACCAATCCTTACTCAAAGTAATACCCAAAACCAACCTTAACCTTCCTAACATCCCATTCTCAATAAGTTTGAGATCCCTGTGGACCTACCGATAGTCCCATTCCTAAACAAGCCTGAATTCACATTGTCGTGAACAACTTCGACTTTCAAACTTCACCACCCACACCCCAAATTCGCAAGTCAGTCCCACTACAACTCCCTACCTCTAAATTCAAGGAGGCGACATCCATCACAACCCAGCAAAACGGTACCACCTCAACCCAATACAAACCATCACCCGCTCCCCAGCCAGCCCCTTATCCAAGCATCACCTAACCTATATGATCAATCTTCCAAATCAATTCCGTCCATTCCCTGACAACCCATCCCAAAACCACGCATCATCCATAGTCCCCCAACATACAGGGAAATCCTCATTCAAGATAAACCCCAACCCCTCCAAAGTTTCACAAACCCATCACCACCAAGAGCCCATGCATTCAAGACCAGTTAAATAATATCAAATGAAACGGAGCAAGTGAGACAAGGAGACAAAAATTGATAATGAATAGCAAGTCACACTAGTTTCAAAACATGATAACATTACAAAAGCATCACAACGAAAATAAACCCAAATGAAAGCATCAAAGCGACGAAAACAGGTGTTTATGTCCGAGACAGATCAAAATCATCATTCAAATAGGCAGTTCAAGGCAAGAAAAAAGGGATGCAATGAATGTAAAACTCACCTCAAACGCGTAACTCGCTCACAACAAAGAACTCCTCGAGGTTTTGGGTCGTTGCCACTAACGTGCAAATACCACAACGAGCGCTCCAAATCGTTTCAACAGCCAAACCAAATGCACAACTCGACGAAAAGATAAAGGGAGGAGAAGAGAAATCGCCAGAGAAGAAGAGAAACCGAGGAGAAACCAAAGAGAATGAAGACGAAATCAAAAATGGAAAGGCGCGCAGGCATTAAGCGTTCAAATCCCATACTGGTCCGTGCTACCAGTATGGTTAAGGCAAGATGTGTTCTATCTGTATCACAAACACGGATGAAGAAAATTTGGTTGGAACCGTGTCCCAAGCACGGATGAGATAAGAGTAGTGCTATCCGTGTTTTAAACACGGATGAAATCGAACCAAAGGCCATCCGTGCTTCGAGTACGGATCAGTCAATAATAAAAAAATAGAATCAATTCAAAAACTAAATAAAATCAAAAAAATCGAAAAAATCGAAAAATCAAATAAAAATAAAAAAAATAAAAAAATCAAATAAAAATAAAAAATATCAAAAATCAAAAAGTCAGAGAAATCAGAAAAATTTCAAAAATCCTTTCGAGTGGCACTCAATTTCAATTTGTTAAAACACGACCAAGAAATACCTAAACTTCGAAAAATCATCAAATCTGCATCAAATCCTAGATCTCATAGGAGCTCCACGCCATCGAGATCAAGGAATCAATAAGGTAACTCTGTCAGACCCCGTGCTTGAGTAACCAGTTTCTGCAAAAGTCATCGATTCAATCGATAATTCAAAGTCGTATTCGGTAAAATTTTGCCTGGCCCGTACAAATAAGGGTTTAGTCTATTCTTTGCAGTTCTTTGCACGCAATTCCTGCAAAGAAGGGCAGCTGTAGACACCCCAATTTGAACAGGTCCTCACTCGAAAGGGCCCAAAAATATAATTAAATGGAATGAAATTCATAGAATTAATGTAATTAATTATATATCTCTAGATCCATTTCAAATATGATCTTGATCATACAAACAAGCTTAATAAATAGTAGATTTTCCAATTTTTACAAATAGTTTAGCAATATTTCTCACTTGATTAAATGTGAAACAACAAGTTTAACAAAAGATTGCCCAATTTCTTCTATAAGTAATTTAGCAATATCTCTCACTTGATTAGATGTCAAACAACAAACTCAATCTTGACTAGGGATTTGTTGGTGGATCTTAGTCGATTTTATGAACATGATATGAGTTGCTACAATTAGAAATCAGGAAGAAGCGATTCAAAGAAGGTAACATAATATCAATTAAAAACCTTTAATACCTTCAAACATAAGAAATAATTCAAGAGGGCGAATCCCTACCTCTTTCTTTTTCAAATTTGCTAAAGATGACCCTAGTAATTTGAGACAGTGAGTGAGAGATCGAAACGATAGATCAATGATTTTGAAATCTAATTGTGTATGGAAACTCTAGTTATTTTTCTTCAAAATTCGAGATTCTGTAAGTGAGAGATCGAGTGAAGAATTAATGTTCAAAATTTGATCGATTCTGTGAGTGAAAGACAATCGATCGAATGAAAATCAGTGTGAGAGAGAGAGAGTAGATCGAACGAAAACCAGTGTGAGTGAAAGACAACGATTCGATCGAACAAAACCAGTGAGTGAAAGAGAGAGAGAATCGATCAAATAAAATCAAGTGTGTGAGTCGAGTTTGAGACAATAATAACGAGACGAGTCCAGTCAAACAAAAAGAGTCTGTGTTGAGTTGAGTTTAAGGTTGAAAAACAAGTTTGAGGAGTGCAGGAATTCGTCACTTAAAACGACAGCTTAAAGCTGTCGTTTTTTCTACAAAAACCACATCCCCTTTTGCCCATTATGACGTAATGATCTCAAATCTTAGACGAGTCAATATGATGAATGATTCACATTGACCAACTCTTCCAAATGTCTTGAAGACTGGGATGACCAACCTGAGTTATCTTAGTCTTGAACACATCTTTAATTGTGCTTCGTAGTTTAGTCGAACTATTTTACTTAATAAGTAAAGATTCATTAAAAAGCGGTTGAGATGGGCGACGGAAATTACAACGAAGCAAAACAAAAGCAAGACCCATACACAACATTGACTTTACAAATCCAATCCTATCTTCCCAAAAAATAAAAATAAAAATAAAAATATAAAGACTTCACTAAATTCTGAGAAAATCCTACACACAAAAAGAAAACATCAAGCCCATAACAAGAACCTATTGAAATACTTGAATTATATAGGGTCGCTTTAAGAAATGAGTGGTAGCAACAAGTATTCCCTAGCGCAGAAATAAAAATTCAAAGCAGTCAACCCGCTTCAAAAAATTGAAGTAGCAGTCTCTTTTATGTGGCACGTGATCATTTATGTTTTTGGTGAATATTTGAGATATTCCAATGTTTTCAAACTGGGGACATACCCAATTGAGCTCGATCTTCTTTTATAGTTATGAGATATGATCTAAAAACCCTTATTTATCTATTAAAATCCAACCATCTCTAACTAATCTTTTGGGCACTTGCAATCTCTTCCCTCACATGTATTAGATAAGTTTTGGGATAAATCCTTGAGGGTGGCTCCTAAGGGATTCAAACTCAAGGCCTCCACTTTCTCAGGTGTGGGCTTGGCCATCTCACCAATCTTAGATAGTTAATTGTCTCAAATATACAACAAATTTTGGGGGTCTATCAAATCATAAGTGGGCAAATGCTAGAAAAGTATAGTGTTTCTCCAAAATTTGGGCAGACCAATTCAAAGTAGGATTCGTGGAGGTGGCCAAGTATATATTTTACCAAAGTTTTCTTTGATCCTTACAATATTGAATTCATATGGCCAGGAAGGTAAATAAATTGATCCATTAGGTAACATTATTTACTGTTTTTATTGTATAGTTGAAACTGTTTTTAGTATTTAGAAAATTATTTATAATTATTATCACAAAAATAAAATAAAATAAAAATATTAGTAGAGACTTACTTCATTAGACAGATAGTAAGAGAGTTCCTTGGGATTCCCTTTTCACATGCACAAGGGAACCCCAAGGAACTCTCTTACCATCTCATGACGTACAAAATGGCAGAGTATTTAGCACAATGCAACAAATGACTGCATTGTGATAAATAAATCTTATAGGGATTCCTAGTGTTTTTATATGTTGATAAATAAATCCCAATTTCTTGATCAAAATTTATCAACTCTATCTCTATAATTTGGTGTAATAATGTAAATTTGAAAACTAGATTGAATAAGAGAATCTTCATTTCAAACAAAGAAAAGACACATTAAGTTATCTTGCTTAGAAGAAGAGTTGGACCAAGAGGTGTTTCCAAAGGGTGTCAATAGGCCGATTATCAAATCCAACTGGAATTGATTACTAAATTTTGGATTACCATCATGGACCTGATTGTTTTTTGGTTCAGTTCTCGCCCGCTAACCATCTAAGGGATCAATTAAAGATAGGATCTAGTTTGGCTAAACATGTAAGTAGTAAATATATTTTACTCATACATTATTTATAAGGACATTAAGTATTCTAATTGAACAATAATCAATGAAATAGTTGGAAGTAAGCGAAAATTACTTAATGAACTCTGAAGGAGGGATTTATTTTTGAATACCCCCTAATTATTTCATGGTAACTTGATAGTCCAGTAGTATAATTTGTTTTTTCTTTCTTCATGCCCCTCACCCCTTTCAATTGGTGAGATCAATGACTCAAATTGTCGAGATCGACAATTCAAATCAATAGGATCAACCTTTAAACCAATTGTTGAAGATTGACCTTTTCACAATTGTTCGTCTTGATCTTTAAACATGAATCATTGATCAACGCTTCAAACCGTTGAGATTGATGATTTGAGTTTGGCGTTTTAGCAAGGTGACGGGTCATTAAGAAATAAGGATTTTACTATCATTAAGATTGTATCCCAAAACTCAAGGTGCATTTAGAAAGAAAAACAAACCTCCCTAAAAGTAAATGTCCTTTAGCTAAAATTAGATTCTAGAGAATGTGGAGTCTATTTTTTTCCTATACAAACATCCATTCATATTTCCTTTCTTTCTCAATCTCAGTCACGAACAAAATCCGGGATCCCAATTTTCTAAGGTTTTCTTCTCAAAAGTTTGATTTGCTTGAAGAATCCATCATGGAATGTGAGGAATTGCAAGTTGGTTTTATTTTCATTAGTCTATGGATTGTGATGTACCTCAAAATAAGCACACATAGTCATAAAAACTAAAAAATGTTTATCTTTTGGGATAATTGATGGGTACAAATATTTGTAGGGTTGATTATGATTCCAAGTATCTCATACTTAAAATCCGAATGAATAAGAATAGGAATCAATATTTTATTTAGGTTTTAAGTCTGGCTATATGTGAAATCAAACTGAAATTAATCCATTAACACCCCTAGCATGGCCGTACATGTCCTTTTTCAAGTAAGACTCCAAAGTTATATGAGAATGTCAAAATAACTCTCAAGTATATACTTGGATACCTGGTTCCAAAACCTAATGGCAGTTGAAAGATCGTTTATTCGAAACAACCCTAGGGAAGCTCCGATCACCTAGCATTTGCTAGAAGTTGTTTCAGATCGTGTAAATTTTTTTACTCTTAAAAAGATAAGAAATTACTACTTTATGCAGCTTTAAATAAATAAAACACTACCTCTAACCAAGCTTATTTTTCCTTTTTCCTCAACTCTTTTCCCAAGTATAGAAGGACATTATGGTCCTTTTGAAAAATTCAGAATGTGTAGACACCCAAATTTGACCAGGCCCTCGATGCAAAATACCCCAAAAATTGAAAAAATTGGAATAGGCTCTAAAGCCTAAACCTACAAAAATCAATGTATTTTGTCATTATTTTCTTCAATAAATCGCCCAAGGCTTCTCACGTGGCCCACGGACCAAAAACCCACCTCCCCACTCCTTTATATTCCTCAATCCATCGTAAACCAAACCTAAGCCACCCAACTAAACCCTCAAACCCATTCTTATTCTACCCATTACCCAAGCCCATTCAACTTAACCTAAATCTATTCAACCCAACACATTACCCAAGCCCAATTCTCTACCCAAGTCCAACATCACAACCAATCACCCAACATCATCAAGGTATGACACATATCATCACCTCATCTCATCTCCCTCATCAAACTACCAACTTCCATCACCTTTCTCTAAAAAATTAACTACCCCATTACTTTTTTTCTAAAAAATCACATCAACCCACACCCTCCTAACTTACTATCACCACTCCCTACTAACTAACCATCACCTTCCCCTTATCTACCATTATCATTACCTATAAACCCATCTTTACAACCTAAACCTACACCCCTCCTCTCAAATCAAACACTCATTCTCTCCCATCAATTAATTTAAACCCCTAATCTCTACACATCTTGCCACATGTCACCATTTCCTTCACCCTCCCAACCACTTTCTTACGCATTCCATTCTCTTAAACCAAACACCACTCAATCACAACCACCCTCTTAAACACCCATCATCTCACCTCACCAAATACTCCACCCAAATGGGTTGGATAGGATCCAAACCATTTGGGTTATAAAACAACTCATTTAACCTTCTTACACAAATACCCTTTAATACCCTCTAATTTACCCTCACATCTCTCTTAATCTCTACACCATTATACTATTTCTCATTATTTCACTAAACTCTCCCCCCAAAAATAACTTCTAAACTCTATAAAATCCCCTCATTCTCAACTCTTACCACCTAATGAAAATTTGAAAAAAATACTCTAAAAAAAACTCCCTATTCACCTTACTACTCTAAACTCTCAAACTCAAAACTTTCAATTTGCTCTCAAACAAGTTAAGGAAGACTCATCAAGGAAAATAAAAAAAAAGTCAACAAAGGAAACAAGGTAGGTTTGGACAAAAGAACACCCTATCCAATTTCCCTCTTCTACTCATCCCTTTCTCTACACCTTTCCACATACCACAATAGTTTGAATCACCAAAGGGCCCCTTTTTCAATAAGGGTGCCCTTAATGGTTTGAACCAATATTAAAGTCCCTCATACTTGAGGGCATATATGAGGTTTTTCGATCTTTTTTATTTTTACTTTTAAAAGTTGACCGAATCTGAGGTTACCACCAACGGTACATGGAATAGGGTGCCTAACACCTTTCCTACTCATAAAATGGAATCCCTTACCTAGATCCAAAGTTGGACCGGTAAACGTTATCCGTAAGAGAGTCATCAAGTGTCAAAATGACATATTTTTCGAAAAATACAATCCGGGTGACCATTCACACCCTTTTGTCAAAATTAAACACCCCAAAATGGATGATATATTCCAAAAATGAATAAATCACGTGTCCACAACTTGGCAACTCCACTGGGGAACATACTAGTGCGTCCGACCCTTTTTTTTTATTCATTTTATTATTTTAAAAAAATGCTTATTTTCATTTATTTGATTTTTCGTTTATTTACTAACTTTTGTTTTGTTTCTTTTTATTTTACAAGTTTCATGTGAGAGTGGATGTAAAATTTACTTACATATGTTTTACTTTTTTATTTTTTATTTTGGGACCAATGATGTAAGGATGGATACATTTCTCAAAAAAAAAAATGCACGTGCACGCGCGTTTCATATCCCAATGTACAAACCACCCCTTCCCTTGTTAAATTTCTATCCCTGGATGCCGGTACTCTCAAGCCCCTATGGGTGCCGGGGAGGAGAACATCCACCCCATTCACCAACCTAAGACATGCACACTTCGGTGTACACCGAGGTTTGAAGAATGGGTATCCAAAAAGCCACCTATAAACCCGCATGCATCGAAACGTAAATAATAGACGTAGGACACTAATTTTCAAAATCGAATGTGTATCCATCCCATGCTCATATGTGATGTAATTTTTATTTTTATTTTTAGCCCACGATGGCAAGTTGTATAGATTTTAGGTGATTTTCCCTTTTATGTTTTGTTTAATGTCCCCCTAGGTAAAAGGGGAAGTTGTTTTTCATTTATGTTTGCATCATTCAAAAAAGGAAAATTTTTTTTTTGGCCCAAGCCAAAAAACAGAGGCTATGTGCCTCAAAATCTAGAAAACTTGGGCCACAACGGGATGAGGACCAAAACACAGTAATTTTGGAAGGCCAGGAAAGCTTCTGGTTCGTGTTTGAAGCATGGACTTAAGAAAAATGGTTAAGTTTGTGCTTAAAGCACGGACCAATGTGAGGGTTAATTTTTTTTTTTTTTTAAGGTTCTGGTCCGTATTTGAAGCACGGACTAGCATAAAAATGCTAGGTTCGTATATGAAAAATGGACCATAAAAAAAAAAAAAAAAATTTTTGCTCATTTTGTTCCTTATGTCATTCTTGACAACTTTTCTTCTACACTTTATTTTTATTTTAAGTTTTAAGGCTTGAAAATGATTGAATGACTCACTTTTACCTTTAAACTCAGGGCCTACCACTCAAAATTGATCCCGGTCAAAAATGATCTTGTCCAACGTTGCACACCATCAACCTCACCCACAATTAAACCCATTATCATCCATCATCGAATATCCATCTTGAAAATGGGTCCACGACCCATACCCACCTTCAAGTGGGTTCAGACCCATATCCACTTCCAATTGGGTTCAGGACCCATATCCTCCTAAAATGGGTCCACGACCCAATCTACTTCGAATTGGTCCATGACCTATATCTATCTAGATTGGGTCCATGACCCATATCCAATCAAGTGGGGTCCACGACCCATATCCGTTTCAATTAGGACTACGACCCATATCAAATCAATTTGGATCCACGACCCATATCCACATCAATGGGTCCATGATCCATATCCATGTCCAAGTGGTCTACGACCCATATCCACCTCAAATGGGTCCACAACCCATATCCACTTCAAAAATGGGTCCACGACCCACATCCTTTGATTTCGATCCAAACCACAACCCATATCCATTTTGGGTCGGGTTTACAACCCGTACCCAATCCAAATCAGATCCATCCTTCAATCTCAATCATGTTCATGATTTAAATGCGATCCATCAAGATCAACAATCAGGCGGTCAATTTAAATGAATCCAACTATCATAAATTAAATTTTTTTTTCAAAGTACTAATTGTAATTCTTGATCAAAATCGATGCCTAAGAATGATCTTGTCCTGTTGATACGAGGGGGATAGAATACGTCTATTTGAGGAAATAAGGTGATTTAAGAGTGTTATTATGTGTCGCCTCTTCCCTGGATATCTGACTGGTGGATCTTGATTTTAGAGAATTGGATTGGGGGCTAACAAAAAAGATATTTTTTCACCTCGATTTGTTTCAATGTTATACTTTTTCAAAATATTTTACCAACTTCGGGTCGATGCTAGCTTCGTGTTGATGTAATTTCCTTTTCAAAATATTTTGCTGACTCCGTGTCGATGCCAACTCTATGCTGATGTAATTCTTAAAAAAAAATATTTTACCGACTCTGTGTCGATGTCAGCTTCGTGCTAATGTAATCTTTTTTCAAAATGCTTTACCGACTCCATGTCGATACCAGCTTCGTGCTGATGTAATTTATTTTTAAAATATTTTACCAACTCTGTGTCGATGCCAGCTCCATGCTGATGTAATTTCTTCTTAAAATATTTTACCGACTTCGTGTCGATGTCAGCTTCGTGCTGATGTAATTTCTTTTTAAAATATTTTACTGACTCCGTATCGATGCCAGCTTCATGCTGAAGTAATTTCTTTTTCAAAATGCTTTACCGACTCTGTACTGATGTCGACTCCGTGCTGAGGTAATTTCTTTTTCAAAATGCTTTACTGACTCCGTGTTGATGCCAGCTTCGTGCTGAGGTAATTCTTTTTCTAATTTTTACTAACTCCGTGTCAATGCCAGCTCTGGTTGATGTAATTCTTTTTCAAAATGTTTTTCCAATTCTGTGTTGATACCAGTTCCATGCTGTTGCTAGCTTCGTGCTGATGTAATTTTGTTTTCTCAAATGATCCAACTCCGCGCTGACGAACCACATTTTTTAAATTCACTTAACTAAAATTTTTTTTGGGTGCAATCCCTAAGAATTATCGGAGTTAATAAAACATCATGCATTTTCCTTTTTTGTAAGTAAGATAGTAATGTTTAGTCTTCTGTACCCACAGGTGGCAAAACCAAAGAAGTACAAACATCCTGAGAAGCCTCCGTATTTCCTTCGATCTTCATCAAGTATGAGTAACTCAGAGGACCCACAACCTGTCACGAATGAACTAGCTGTAGACACCTCTTTTTTGCACTCGCCTAATTAATCAACTCGTCAACCCGATCGCAATGATTCCCAATGATGGATGTTTATTCCATTGCTTTATTTTGTTACCAGAAATGTTTCAGAAATCCGGATGAGGTATCTCGAATTGACAAAACCTTAGAAACCACGCTACGCTAGGAAAATACGACTCCAGAAACATAGAAATCATCGTCTTGCAGACCCAAAAAAAAACTTCACGATAAAAATCACTAAAAATTAATCAAATTACCAAAATACCCCTAACATCAAAACAACCCTAGAGCCTACGTTACGATTAGGAAAATCCTTTCGAACACATAAAACAACAAATCGAAACCAAATAAATCACTTCGCCAATTTTCACAAAATTCGACAAAATTACGAAAATGCCCCTCATAAAGTTCACAACCGTTTCACACAAAAAATTTCATAAATAACACAAACTAATATTTCCATTGAATTCCTTACGAAAAATCGAATCTAAAACATCCTAGAACATTAAAAACTGACTTAAAACATGAAAAGTCCTCTCTGGGGGCAAAACGGTAATTTCACAATTTTCATAATTAAAAATTTTGAAATTAATAAATAAAATATTAAATAATTAAAGTGAAACATTAATGAAATTAATTTAAAATTTTGAACTAAAAAAATCGATCAATTGGGCTCTCATAGAAAATTGTTGAGGGTTCGTGAGATATTTCTTTAAGGACCCCTCCATTTGGGGGTCCAAAGAATTAAAGATATAATAGAGGAGGGTTCTCCAAAAAAATTAAAGTCAATCAAGCAAGACTAAGGTCAAGGTATTAAAGTCAATCAAGTGAGACTAAAGTCAAAATTAAAGTCAATTAAGCAAGACTAAAGTCAAGATATTAAAAGTCAATCAATTAAGACTAAAGTCAAAATATTAAAAGTCAATCAAATAAGACCAAAAGTCAAAATCATAATAGAGTTCTAATTAAATAATAACTCTATCTAATAGAGTTCTAATTAAAACACAACTCCACCTAAAATAATTCTAATTAAAAGACAACTCTACCTAAAACAATTCTAACTAAAACACAACTCTAATTAAAAGAACTCTAATTAAACACTAACTCTATCTAAATCAACCCTTAAAAAAATCTATAAATAGGGGTCCTCATACCCTATTTTCGTATTAAATCAAAAACCCTAAGAGAAGTAGGTCTAAAAGCCCCCCTAGCCTCTCATAAACCCTAGTTTTGGAGCCCCAACTCCTTACCTAACATCCCTCCTTCGATTTTAGCTTAAAAAACACCTAAAAGCCCTTCCAAAACACCCAAAAATCCATAACAAACAGAAGAATCCAGATCAAAAAAGGAGATACCTTGCCTCGGAGATCAGAAATCAAATCCGTAGACAGAACGAAGCAAGGAATATGGTACAAGGAGCAGTTTTTGTCGGATCTAAGGGAACAAGGTCTTTGTTATCGAAAAGGTATAATTTCTTTTTTTTTTATTATCTAGATTTTTTAGCAATGAAACTTATTTATAAAATTAGTAGAGACCGGCTTTGGCCGGGTGGGGTTGGTGCCTAACACCTTCCAACCCCGTAACATGATCCCCGAATTCAGTTTTTTTTTGTTCTAGATTAGTTCTTTATCCGTTTAGAGTCATTGATCGGTTCCTAGACCATAATAACTAGGTGGCGATTCCCAAACCTCAAAGGTCAAAAGCGGATCCGCGCACCCCGCGGATCGAGGGTGCTTTCACTAGCTGAGGCTAATGCAATGATTGAAAGGCTGTTAGAAACAACGAAAAGGCAAGAGCAAATTTTAACGGCCGTTTTAAGTAACACTAATTTTCTACAAGCACAAACCGCTCAGCACCAAGCATCTAGGTCAAACCCCGAACTCCCTGAACAAACACGACCAATCAACAAACCACCCCACCTCCCACTATGCTAGTGTATCAGGGCCCTCCACTTTACATCCCATAGAATCAACCACCTCCAGTGGTGATCCTAGGTGATGAGTGTAACTTTAGGGTTCCTAAAGCCAAAAGTTCTACTGATGACAAAATGGCCCAACAAATTGATTCTTTCCAAGAGGAAATGAGACGATTGAAGGGTAGAAATACTTTAGGAGGGATAAGATTCAAGGACCTTTCCTTATATCCCAATGCACAACGGCCAGCTAAGTTAAAATACTTAGAATTCGAGAAATACAACGGGGTAGGGTGTCCTCTGTCGCACTTCAAATTGTACTGCGGGTCAATATGCTAATATGGCAAGGATGACAAATTGTTGGTACAATTATTTTAGAGAAGTCTAACAGGAGCAGCTCTCAAATGGTTCTCAAGGCTAGACCACTCGCTTATCAAGAACTGGCAGGATCTAGCTGAATTGTTCTGGCATAGCTACAGATTTAATACGGATATGGGTCTAAATCAAAGCAACATGGCAAATATGACAAGGAAGTAAAGGAAAACAGTGAAGGAATATGCCCAAAGGTGGTGAGGGTCAGCTTCCCAGGTATGGCCAACCATGACAGAACAAGAGATGAACACCACGTTTATCTCTACATTGGGGCATTCATTCTATACCCATATGGTAGGGCATACCATGGGCACTTTCGCCAATTCGATTCAAGTAGTAGACCAGGTCGAGAATGGGATCCGAACAGGTCTAATATTTGACTTCGCAGCCCTAAGTGCAGTAGCAGGGATATTGACAGTGAAGAAACCAGTGCCTTTAGTCAAGAAAAGAGAGTAGACTCAAGTCAACAATGTTCAACCCAATCAATCTCTCTTTATTCAGGCTCTAATTTAGAAGCCACAGGCACCACAAGTCCCTTGGACTCTAGTACCTTGAGCTGCCTAGGCTCCAGTACCACAAAATCCTTTCCAGATGGTTCCTCCATAAGCCATGCCAGCACAGCAAGCACCACAATATGGGCTGAACCATCAAGCAAGACCTAACAGGATTAATAGAGTGTTCACTAGGTTACCGATGACGCTATCAAAACTACTTCCTATATTACTTCAAGAAGAGTACCTCACCAAACGACAACCAAACCCAGAAGCTTCTAAAGGACTGGGATACAATCCAAACTTATTTTGCGAGTTTCATATGGGTGCACTGGGCACTCCACTGATCAGTGTTAGAAGCTCAAGCACCAAGTATAGAATCTGATTGATCAAAAGGCCATCATATTGGATAGTCCAGTAAACCAAGCTCCATAACAAAATATCAATCAGAACCATCTGCCTGCTTATAACAGAGAAGGAAATGGACCTACAGTGAACATGGTTATGAGAAAGGAATCTGATTTCAACCCTTCAGTGCTAATAGCTCCCATAGGGTCAAAAGTCAGAGTCCACTTGACCAAGAAGCTAACAATACCAGCAGTTAACGTTCTCCCCTGATACACTGACAGCTCTACCTCATTACCACTCTGGATATCCGGTATAACTATATATTCTGATAACCAATCTACAAGCTCCATTGTCCGACCTCCACTCATCATTCCATAGACATCTCTCAATCCTCAGAACTTATTATCTCACCCACCTCTTCACATACCTTACATTTCATCCTCACGACCACCACTGGTCATCCCGTACACCCCTTCAAATCCTATTCAAACTACTACCACACCTTTATCAAAACCACCATCCCTCATCTTCCATGTAAAACCTGAACCACCCCCAATCACCATACACTTTCCCAAATACTTCCCAAATAGTTCCAACCAGGCAGTTTTATGGAGTTATGAAACGAGCATTGTCATTTTAGCAGGGGTAGAAATAATGAAAAAAAGCTATTGTAGCAGACATTAGTCACATGAACAAAATTGGGGCACGCCACAAGATACTGGGAAAAATGGTAAGGGTTGAAGAAATGAGTAAGGAAGTAGTAGCAAAAGAAGATAAGGGAAAGATGAAGGAAAAAGGGAAAGATAAAATGTTTAAGGAAGACAAAACAAGGTAGGAAAATGCTGAAAAGAAACAGGAATCTAAAATAACAGACAAAGAGGCAGTAGACTTCATCAAACTCATCCACAAAATTGAATTCAATACAGTGAAATAGCTAAATAAGGCCCCGTTACAGATTAGTATCTTGGGTCTCCTGCAAAACTCTGAGGAACATCAGTAGGCACTGTTAAAAGTCTTGAGTGAGTCACAAGTACTGGGAACCACTTTACCTGCACAACTAGAGTAGACAGTGGGACAGATCATGGCCGCTAACCTGATTGTGTTCACAGAAAGAAAATTGATTCAGGAAGGACGCAGATACATTGAACCATTAAATATCATGGTCATGTGTAAAGGCATGATGCTCGCCAGGGTACTAATCAATAATGGCTCGACTCTCAATGTTTGTCCTTTAGAGATCTTTCGTAAGTTAAATGCAAACTGATCTCATGTCAAGCCTAACAATAAGGTAATTCGAGGATTTGATAGCTGAAGAAGAGACTCTTTTGGAGAAATTGATTTACCAGTTACTATCGGCCCTTGTACTTTCGAAGTCACCTTTGAGGTCATGGACATACCAACAACATTCAATCTTCTACTAGGGAGGCCATGGATTTATATTGCAGGTGTAGTACCGTCTTCTTTACACCAAAGGGTCAAGTTCATAATGGGGTAAAACATGATATCAGTTCTAGCAGAGAACTTAATCCCAGCTAGTCGGACCCCAGATGTGCCATTTATAGATGTAGAGATGACAAAAGACAAAACAATGTACCACTCTTACCAGTTCACTGTCGTCAACCAAGTTAAAAAAGGAAAGAAGAAAGCAAAGGCAGAGTTGTCAAGGGCAAACTTGATGATTAGAAGGATAATGAAGGAAGCTAGCTACCGACCTAAGCAGGGTTTGGGGCTAGGAGGAAAAGGCAGAGCTACCCCAATTGTTGTAGGCAAACATACTTCTTACTTTGGTCTCGACTTCAAACCTACGAAGAAAGCCATTGTCGACATGAATGACAAGAAGAAGGAATTTCGATTAGCAAGAAGACAAAACCGAGAGCCAAATGTTTGGAACCTGGGCAAGGTTCCTCATATCAGTGTCAGTTTTTCAAAGTCGAAAGCCAGACCCGATATCCTATCTAAACAACAACCAAAGCCAGCAAGGAAGCCAAAAACTCTAAGTCTCAAGCAAAAATACATACAGAAAAACTCGATTGTTGAGTCCAACCCTCCTTCATGGACGGTGTTGATATTCTATTCAACGGAGATTCCAACGAGAATTCAAAAGAGACAACAAGAGAGCCCGTAAAAGAAGAAGTTGCCACTAGTTGCAAAAACGGTTCACCTTTTCCATTCGGTATCGACTGGGCATCAGTCGTCATTCCACCCAACCTAGGGGGACCTAAACTTGGCCTTAACAACTGTCAGCCAGAAGTGATGGTCATCTCAGAACCGTCTGAACAATCACCTTCTCACCTCAACTACCCCTGAAGGAAGGGGAAACCTTGAACAATTGGGAAGAATTTCCTCTAACCCTTGAGGCTGTTGAGGCCTAAAAAAAAATGTTGTTAGACAAATCTAGTTTGCCCGAGGATCATAACAATCCATTGTCCTCGGGTAAAGACTATTTTGGGGGGTCCCTATCTTTACTAATGAATTTGCATGATTGTTCTTCATACTTCAGGTGTCCGAAAAATAGCATTCAAAAATCAAAAAAATTAAAAAAGTCTTCAAAAAATAAAAAAAATCACAAAGTTTTCAAAATCTCAAAAAAATAAATATATTCCAAAAATTAAAAAATGAGTTTTCTCAGAATTTAAGGGATTTGTCTCAATCGAATGGACCTTTGGACATAATAGAATATGAAAGGGATGAGTATGACTTCGATCTTGAACTCGACTTCGATCTCGAACTCAACTTCGATCTCATTGAAATTGAGAAAGAGTCTGAGGACAAAGTGGAATACCCTCCTAAAGAAATCAAAGATCTTCTAGAATGACATGAAAAAGGTGTTCAACTAAATATTGAGGATACAGAAAGAAGAAATGATTGAACTACTACGTAACTATCAAGACATCTTCGCCTGGTCCTACAGAGATATGCCTGGGTTAGACACAGATCTCGTTGTTTATAAACTGCCAATCGCTCATGGGAGTAAGCCAATTAATCAAAAGTTGAGAAGACTCAAGCCAGAGTAGACATTCAAGGTCAAAGACGAAGTAATAAAACAGTTCCAAGCAAGATTTCTTGCAGTCTCCACGTACCCTGAATGGCTAGCCAATGTCGTTCCAATATCGAAAAAGGACGGGAAAGTGCGAATGTGTGTCGACTATCGAGATTTGAAAAAAGCCATTCCCAAGGATGATTTTCCACTACCTCACATCGACACTCTAGTCGATAGCACAGTAGGACATGGCATGTTCTTGTTCATGGATTGTTTCTCCGAGTACAATCATATAAAAATGGCATAGGAAGACCAGGAGAAGAAAACATTCATCACACCCTAGGGTACGTTTCATTACAAAGTCATGCCATTTGGGCTTAAGAACGTTGGGGCAACCTATCAACGTGCAATGACGACTTTATTTTACGATATGATCCACAAAGAAATGGAGGTTTATGTGGATGGCATGATTGTTATGTCCAGCTTGGAAGAGGATCATTTGATAAACTTGAGAAAGTTGTTCGATCAATTAAGAAAGTACAGTTTGAGGCTCAATCCTATAAAATGCATTTTTGGGGTAACATCAGGCAAATTGTTAAGCTTTATTGTCAGCAGAAGAAGCATTGAGATAGATCCAGCAAAGACCAAGTACATTCTTGAGATGAAAGCATCAGTATCAGAAAGGAATGTCAGAGCATTTCTGGGCAGAATACAATATATCAGTAGGTTCATCACACAACTCACACCTATTTGTGAACTAGTCTTTAAGCTACTCAGAAAGGATGTGCCAAAAGCATGAACAAGGATTGTCAAGAACCCTTCGACAAGATAAAGAAATATTTACTCATTCCACCAGTCTTGGTTCCTTCTACGCCAGGACGATCCTTACTGATTTATATCTTGGTGCAAGAAACGTCTATGGGCTGTGTACTAGGACAACACGATGAGTCAGGTCGAAAAGAACAAGCCATTTACTACTTCAGGAAGAAGTCCATTGATTATGAGGTAAAATATTCGGCATTCGAGAAGACTTGTTGTGCACTGGTCTGGACATCTCAATGATTGTACCATTATCTCCTCAGTTACTCGACTACGCTTATCGCTCGAATGAACCCTCTCAAGTATCTCTTTGAAAAACCAGAACTGACAGGTCGAACTGCAAAATGGCAATTATTATTATCTTAGTTTGACATCACCTATGTCCCTCAAAAGGCCATCAAAGGACAAGCCATTGTTGACCATTTAGCTGAGCATCTATTACCCGATTACAAACAATTGAAGATAAACTTTCTTGGCAAAGCCGTATTACTCACTGAGATTGATGATGATGACGAAGAACCAGACTAGAAAATGTACTTTGACGGAACAGCAAATCAGAAAGAGAACGGAATAGGGGTAGTCTTGATTAAGCCAGATGGGTCCCATATGCCAATTGCTATCAGATTGAAGTTCCAATGTTCTAACAACGAGGCGGATTACGAAGCATGCATTGCAGGGTTGAAAGTAGCATTAGATGTCGAGGTAGATGAAATCAATGTGTTCGGAGATTCAAGCTTAGTGGTCTATCAGATGACGGGGGAATGGAAGACCCAAGAATAGAGATTGATCCCTTACCATGAGTATCTCGAAGAGTTAAGCTTAAGATTTAATAGGATTTCATTCACATACATACCGAGAGCTAATAATCAATTTGCTGATGCACTATCAACACTTGCTTCCGTGATTAGTATTTCAAAAGACCTAGTCATCGATCCTATCGAAATTGGCATCCAAGATGAACTAGCTTATTGTTTACCCATCGAGGTAGAAGAACCTGAAGAAAAGCCGTGATACTCAACATTAAGGCATACCTCGAAGATCGAACTCTCCCATTAGATGTAACGCCTAATGATCGAAGGACTATTCAGAAGTTAACAGGCTAATTCTTCCTAAACAATGGCATTCTCTACAAGAAATCACATCATGAAATCTTATTCCGATGTGTGGTAGAAATAAAAGCAAAACGACTGATCAAAACCGTATATGGTGGAATCTACGGACCTCACATGAATGGTTACATGCTTGCTAAGAAGATCATAAGAATGGACTACCATGGAAAGTAATTGTTATCAACACGTCCGTAAATGCCATCTCTGCCAGATCTATGCCAATAAGATCAACGCTCCACGTTCAGAATTATACAATATGACTACTCCTTGGCCCTTCTCAGTCTAAGGCATGGATGTTATTGGGCAGATCTCCCCGAAAGCTTTAAATGGGCACCGCTTCATCCTAATTGCTATCGATTACTTTACCAAATGGGTAGAAGCAACATCTTACGCCAATATTACAAAGAGCATCATTCTAAAGTTTGTCAAGAACAACATTATCTACAGATATGAACTTCCTAGTGGATTAGTAACAGATAATGCCAAGAATTTTAAGAACAAGGATATGGTCAAGATGTGCGAAGACTTCCAGATCACTCATCACAATTTTGTACCTTACAGACCTAAGATGAATGGAGCAGTCGAGACAGCCAACAAGAATATTAAAAAAATTATCGAGAAGACGGTAGTTACGTACAAAGATTAGCATGACATGTTGCCTTTTGCACTTCACGCCTATCAAATCTCGTTCAGGACTTCGACCGGGGCAACTCCATATTCATTGGTATATGGAATGAAAGCTGTCTTACTCGTCGAGGTTGAGATTCCCTCCCTTCGGATCTTAAAAGAAGCAGAGTTGGATGAAATAGAATGGGTTCAACCTTGGTTTGATCAACTAAATCTAATTGAAAAGAAGTTCCTTGCAGCTATTTGCCACGGACAGATCAATCAGAAACAAATTGCTCGCACCTACAACAAAAAAGTCAAACCTAGATATTTCTCGCCAAGAGACATTGTTTTGAAAAAGATCTTACCAATCCAAGAAGACGTCAGGGAAAAATTCAGACCAAACTACGAAGGACCATTCATTGTGCAGAAAGTAATGACTGGGGGAACTCTGATCTTTACAGAAATGGACGAACAAGTCTTCTCTCAAACTGTCAAAAAATACTATGCCTGAGCTCTGATCCTGAGATGACGAAAGGCCATCTTGGCTATCTTGAAAACAACTATCTAACCCTAGTCAGCTCTTTTGGGCCATCGCGTTCATTTCTTAACCTAAGACTGGGACAATAAAAAAATTGACAAAAGAAAATAAAATCAGAGAGAAATAAAAAAATCAAAGCATCAAAATACTCCTGGCTCGCATGAGGACAAACTGTGAATGGCTAAAAATACAAAAAAAATCAAAAAAGCTAAAAAATCGGACACTTGATCTTGAGCTCGACCAAAATATCCAGCCTAAATAAGTTCGAGAGATGCTGGGAGGAGACATAAATCACCTTTCCGAAACAAAAATAGACGAAACCCATGTCTAGCCCACTTCAGATATTCTCGATAAACTTAGACCTTAATCTTTTTTGTACCTCTCCACTACACTTAACCTTAGCCAACATTTTGTCACACAAAGTCTTTTCGGATTAGGGAATGTTTTAAGGCATCATAATGGCGATGGCAGCACCAATGATCTTGTAACTTGTTCTGGACCTCAAGTCTTATTAGTTGTTGAAATACTCGAAAGGGAAATTTAGATCGGATATTAAAAAAAAAGCACTTGATGCGTAGAGTAGCCGATCTCACTGTTCAACTTGAGTTGCCAAACCACGAATAGTTGTCAGTAAACTCGAGAGGAGAATCTAAATCGATCACTCAAGAAAGAGCGCCACTATAAGAGTAGAGTCGTCGATCTCGCAGCTCAACTTGAGTCACTAAGCCACAAAGACACAGAGGCTCCAAACAAAGTTGGTAATTTAAAAAAACTAAAAAATACAAGCATAGTCTGAAAGGGCATAGTGAAAACTCAAAAGGGCGATATGAGTAAAAGAACTAGACTATGGCAAGATCAAAGTCACTGGTACGATGAAAACCCAAAAAAGCGTTGATGGGCAAAACTGTTGAAATTGGGTCTGGTGAAAATCGTAACTGGCACCAGGGACAATAAGGGAAAACAAAAAAAATGGTGAGCTCCTGGCCCACATGAATATAAATTGTGAACGGTAAAAATTTCCCGAAATCCCAAATCCCACGCTCCTTCGATATTCACCTAGTACTGAGGCACTGGGGATGACTCTAAAAAGAGCTTAAGAGCTACTGACATCTATATCCTCAGAAGTTGGCAAAAACATAGATATCATTGAAGTAACAAAGGCTTTTCAAAAGTCTTCACATTTTGGATCTATAATATCTATTCGACAAAGACAAATCACCAAAAATTCAAACGTTTTCAAAATTACTATTTTGGCCAATGATGAAAAATCTAGGACTTACTCAAACATCATGTTTTCAAAGCAATAGATATACCTGAAGCCAAGTAAGTAAAAAATATATTTTCTTTTCATTTAAAAAAAGAGTTTTACAAAAGAAAAATACAAAAAAAATATATATGTGCCAATCACGCCTCTCGACGAGAAATGAATAAAGAATCAAGTCTCTCTTCCAAGGCATGAATTCGGGCAACTTGCCCCATCACCACCATCTCAACGTCCGAAGCATCATGACTCACCATATAAGACGCAAAGGCATCTAAGCAGGGACCCTAAGTAAGTCTTTCCCCCAGATCATAAATCTTAGCCCTCAAAATAGAAGATTCCTTACTCCTCAAAGACCTAGGACGACCTCTTGATCTTGGTAACTGTGTATCTCTACTGCGAGTAAATACTCCAAATTCTAACTAAGGCAACATGTTGATATTACAAAACAATAGCATCAAAGCAATAGGCTCGTTCGTAGTTTATGCTCCTGTTGATATTATTGCAATGAATATGATTCTAAACGTGGGTGACTCAAACTATATAGCCCTCCTACTTTCAGATCTTAGTTGATTCAACTCCAACAACAAAATTCTATCTTGGATATGTGGCAATTGTTAAATGTTAACAACCTTATGGCTTACATTATTGAAAGGATCAAATGTGCCATTACAAGGGACAATGCATGAATCGGGAGGATTAACTTGTGTTCTAACAACAAAACTCTCTCTTGGATCTGTGGCAACTGTTAACAATTTTATTGCGTGCACCATTTAAAGGATCAAAAGTGCCATTATAAGGGACAATGCATGAATCGGGAGGATTAACTTATGGTCCGATAGAAAAATTCTCTCTTGGATTTGTTACAACTGTTAACAACCTTATTGCTTGTACTGTTGAAAGAAAAAAAAATCATAAAAAAAATAAAAAATAAAAAATAAAAAATAAAAAAAAATCGAAAAAATAACATTTTTGCAAATGTGAAATTCAAATTTGTTCAAGACTCGTTAGAAAACTCTCGTTTCAAAATTTTTCTCAAAACTATCACAAATCCGAGACCTCATACGAGCTTCTCTCCACGAGGTCGAGGAAATCAAAAGGCTCACCCCGTCAGACCCCGTGTTTGGGTAGCCACTTCTTGCCATCAAATTAGTCAAACCAAATAAGTATTTTCAAAATTTATCTGAGCAAAATCCTCGGGCCTGTACAAATTAGGATTTTGTCTTTTCTTTGCAGTTCTTTGCACACAATTCCTGCAAAGAGGGGCAACTGTAGACATCCAAATTTAACCGAGCCCTCGACGTAAAATGCCCCAAAAATCAAAAAAATTGGAATGGGCTCCGAAGCCCAAACCTACAAAAATCCAATATATTTTGTCATTCTTTTCTTTAATAAATGGTCCAAGACTTCTCACGTGGCCCACAGACCAAAAACCCACCTCCCTACTTCTTTATATTCCTCAATCCATCTTAAACTAAACCTAAGCTCACCCAACTAAACCCCCAAACCCATTCTAATTCTACCCATTACCCAAGCCCATTCAACTCAACCCAAATCTATTCAACCCAACACATTACCCAAGCCCAACATCACAACCAATCACCCAACATCATCAAGGTATTGACACATGTCATCACCCCATCTCACCTCTCTCATCAAATCATCAACTCCCATCACCTTTCTCTAAAAAATTAACTATCCCATTACTTTTTCTCTAAAAAATCACATCAACTTACACCCTCCTAACCTATTATCATCACTCCCTACTAATCAACAATTACCTTCCCCTAATCTACCATTATCATTATTTACAAACCCATTTCTACAACCTAAACCTACACCCCTCCTCTCAAATCAAACATTCATTCTCTCCCATCAATTAATCTAAATCCCTAATCTCCATACATCTTACCACATGTCATCATCTCCCTCACCCTCCCAACTACCCTCTTACACCTTCCATTCTCTTAAACCAAACACCACTCAATCACAACCACCTTCTTAAACACCCATCATCTCACCTCACCAAACACTCCACCCAAATGGGTTGGGTAGGATCAAAACCATTTGGGTTATAAAATAGCCCATTTAATCTTCTTACATAAATACCCTTCAATCCTTTTAATTTAACCCCACATCTCTCTCAAACCCCATACCATTATACCATTTCTCATCATTTTACCCAACTCTACCCCCAAAAATAACTCTCAAACTCTATAAAACCCCCTCATTCTCAACTCTCACCGCCTGAAAATTTGAGAAAAATACTCTCTAAAAAAAAAACTCCCTACTCACCTCAGTACTCTCAACTCTCAAACTCTCAACTTTCAACTTTCAACTCTTAATTTCCTCTCAAGCAAGTCAAGGAAGACTCATCAAGGAAAATCAAAGAAAGTCAACAAAGGAACAAGGTGGGTTTGGATAAAAGAACACCACATCCAACTTCCCTCTTTTACTCATCCCTTTCTCTACACCTTTGCACATACCACAATGGTTTGAATCACCAAAGGCCCCCTTTTTCAATAAGGGTGTCCTTAATGGTTTGAACCAATATTAAAGTCCCTTATACTTGAGAGCACATATGAGGGTTTTCGATCTTTTTTATTTTTATTTTCAAAAGTTGATCAAATCCGAGGTTACCACAAATGGTGGATGAAATAGGGTGCCTAACACCTTCCCTACTCCATAAAATAGTTCCCCTTATCTTGATTCAAAGTTGGACTGGTAAACCTTATCCGTACGAGAGTTATCAAATGCCAAAGCGACATATTTTTCGAAAATGCAATCCGGGTGACCATTCACACCCTTTTGTTAAAATTGAATGGTGAGGACTCCAAAACACCAATAATTTGATGATATATTCAAAAAATGAATAAATCACGTGTCCACAGAATGATTCTTGTAGATGTAGAAATTTTCTCTACCTTGGAATCTATGATGATGCTTGAAATCTCCTCATCTTGAGTTCTAAGTATTGGAATTTAGACAGTTGAATTTGGAAACCCTTTAATAGTTAATGGGTTTAAACCATAGGTTAAACCAATCCCAATTATTTGCTTTATGTTTTATGCTTTATGCTTTCTTTACTTTTGCTTTATGCTTTATGCTTCAATTGTTAGTATTGATTTTGCCTTGTGTAATTTTAGTCTCACATCAACTAAAAGAATAGTTAATTTACAATTCTTAAATAGTTGTACTTCTAATAGCTTTAGAGTTTATAGAAGTAGTGAATAGGCTCACGCACGCACACGGGGGCCCAAGAAAAAAACTCAAGATTCCAATTGAGATTTGGATCCACCGGTCCGAAAACATTAATGCGTGTGTACACGTACGAAGAATGCGAGAGAGAATGCTTACAAACTATGGTACCGTAGCGGGGGCGAATTTCATTTTAGGACAGTGCTTTGAGAATGCCTCAACTATTAATTTTAGATAACATTTTTCTATTATATTCAATTCAAAAATTAGGAATTATTTCAAATTTCTTATCTCTCTTTTCATAAGAAATTAATACATATTTAACAACATCTAAAATGAAAATTTGAATTACTAATTTCTATGAAGACAGTCTTTAATTTCGTGTACAGTGAAAAATCCAAAAAATTCAATGGTAAGAATTTCAAATTTTGGCAACAGAAAATGTTGTTCTTTTTAACAACATTACGTTTGTGTCATGCCCTGGGAACGCTAACACATATCCCTATGTCAGATCCTAAGGTACTAAGTGGCGCTTAGAGATTTTAGTATGGTTTCTTCTATTTATGTTAGCATTACAAGGCACTTTAAAACCTAATAAACCAATATACAACAATTCCTATATATAAATATAACTGATCAAAATAGGATAATAACGGGAACAAAAGGTACGTACATCATGCAATATAATCTAGATTAGGGAACGAAATGTGTAAAAATATACAGGATTATAAAAATTACTCACTCTAACATGAACCTAACACTCAACCCCAAAATTTATATACATCCTGAACAAAATTGACAATGCTAATGGGTGTAGTCACAATATTCACCAGGCAACGAATTCTGATCGTCAGTCTGACCCACCAGATATTCCTCGCTCGACAGCTCTACGACTGCCTCACTGACTGCATGCTCTAAAACTAAAAAATAAAAGTGAGTAACAATGATTACCCAATAGGTCCACTAACAATTCTTACTAATTACTACTCCTAAACATGAATGAGTAAGCATATTGAAGTATTTCAATACATGTAAAGTTTTACAAATTAAACTACGATTAACTGATACATATAGTCAGGGATGAACAACTAAATATTTTAACTCACATTACATCAATCAGTAGTACACACTATAACATTTTCTTTTTATACGAATCTAATTGACAACATGGAGGCATTAAACAAACATTTTATTCTATAATTCAAAATAAAATAATAGATACATAATACACAACGGTGAAGTTGTAGAATTAGAGAGTTGGGATTCACAACTGAATCGCTCACAGTCAGAACATAATGTTACAATACGTTATTGGCTTTTAGTTCCTGATTTTGTGGCTTGTCGATGCAATGTACGATGTTTGGTTGACCATTGATCCAGCTCAGAGTGACCGTTTGACGTGATCGTAAGTAATGTGTTTCTTTTTAATGTGTCGGAATGTTGGACTACTCTAGATTGTTACTGATCACTAACGAATCATCTTCGTCTATGCCTATTAGGTATGCATGTAATTCCCAAAATATACAACCCTATTCATGTACGACCACATTTGCATTACAAGTTTACTGGTAAAGATAGGGAGGAATGAATCCAGATTCTAGGTGTGACTCGACTCTAATACACGTCTTGTACCACGTATGAGTTTAGTTATCCCTACTGTACATCCCAAGATAGTACATTACTCCAGATGATGTAATGCATAATCCTTTTAGGTATTTATAAGCTTTTTAACAACTCACAAAATAGTCAGTTTCCTACCATGCAACAATAGTCCACCAGTCTAAAATAAATAATAGTACGAAAATCAAACTGCTTCTTACACTAAAGAAAATAAATAAACATGAAATCAAAATAATTTAACCCTGGATATCCATTCATCAAATCACACAAAACACAACAATGTAAAAGGCAGACATCACCCCTCGCATGTGATTTTGACATTTTACAATTTCATTATTTTATTCCCTTTTTTAGTATTTACACTTTTTGATTTTTCGAACAAATTTTCTTTTCTCGATGTTTGTCAACTCAATCCAATTTCACTTAATATCAAATTATTTTTCAACTTTTTCAAATTCATTTTCATAATTTATATTAAAAAATTATGAAAATTTGGTCAAGATGGGGTCCGAGTAGTTGCACGAAACCAAAACTGTCAAAATGAGGCCTAGCAGCAGGTAGAGGTAGTAGAACTATGTTTCTGGCGATAGCACTGCTAGAATGGCCTGAGGCAAGTGGAGGTAGTACTGTTAGCTCTTGTTTCCAGCATTGAATAGTGCACGAAAATTGAATTTTTCTTTCAATTTTTGAATCTTTCGTCGATTCTTCGTCACACCAACCCACCCACGTAAAAATTATTTAAAACACAATCAAAAGCATCAAATACATGTAGTTTTCATAAATTTGAAATAATCGAAAAGAAAATCTATGTTTTGAAACACATTAAAAGTTTTGATATAAAATCTTAAATGTAATTTTCGCAATTTGCGATTACTAATATGAATTGAAAATCTCCTAACAAAGTTTGTGGTTGTCGGATATGATGAGCTAGCACGGAAATCAAGATGAGATAGCATGGAGTTTGAGGTTGGACGGACTTGGTGCAAAATAAACGGGTTCGTTGGACGATCTAGATGACGACGCTTTTTTTTTTCTACGATGGAGAAGGAGTCCGTTGTTAGCTAGATGAAATCCTGAGTGAAAATCTATCAAAATCAACTCAAGATATGTGGCTGGGTTTTAGTAGAGGATGGGAAAGAAGAAAGGGAAACAGAGATCAAAGATGGTGAACTTGTAGAGCTCATTGACGTCGATAATTTCTTTTTCTTCGTTGAGATTCGACAATGGCTCATTCGCGACAATTCTAGATGAGATGGGGGAAGAAACCCTTCGTTTTCAATGGTTGGGAGTTTGAGTCGTTGGAGAAAAAGAGATGAAATAAAAAAAAAACTTTAAGTTCTTTTATTTATAAGGGCTTGAGAGTAAAATAGGTATTTTGTTAACTTGTTTCTATCATTGGTGGTATTTCGACTTTTCAGACTAGAAAAATGACAAATGAATACTCCATTTTGAATAATTTTTTATTGTGGACCTGATAGTGTAATCAGATTTTACTAATTCTCTCTCTATAAAAAATTCATCATTTTAGGTCCCTCCTAACACGAAATTCGAGGATTTCATAACTTTTCCGTCCGAATTTGAACTTGAATGTGTTTATAAGCTAAAATATATTTTTTGACCATTTTGAATCCAATGACGGACTTAATTTTTATTAAAAATAAATAAAATTAAATCCAAGTATTTTACCCAAAGTCTCTCTTTTAGAATTTTCTCAAAATTTTAGTATTTGCTTTCCTCGAGATACAAATTAAAAACTCGGGGTATTATAGTTTGGCTCATATCATCACCCAAGAACAAATTTTTTTGGATGATAATAAGGAAAACCAAATCAAAAGAGATGAATATCAAAAATGGGAACACTCAAATTTCATGTGCCAGAATTATATCGTATATAGATTAAGTGATGTTCTTTATAAGGTTTACTTCTCTGTTGAATCTACCATAACTTTATGGTAGAGTCTTAAAAATAAATATACTC
This sequence comes from Akebia trifoliata, assembly GCF_017979445.1. Classification (NCBI taxonomy): domain Eukaryota; kingdom Viridiplantae; phylum Streptophyta; class Magnoliopsida; order Ranunculales; family Lardizabalaceae; genus Akebia; species Akebia trifoliata. Next base: position 24,903,732 of record NC_141382.1, read on the forward strand.
TAGAAGATGTCGGCACAAAGAAATTTGTTATTGGGCATTTTGTAGACTTTAAGATAGTAGATTCTAAGTTCGTAATATCACAATCTGAAGTGCTTCAAATCCTTATTCATGTAGATCATACCGAATGAGAAGTATAAGTGAAAGATTTCAAGTTGGATTGATAATTGAAAAATTATCATAATTTAGGAAATACTTCAAAAATAATTCGAAACATAAAAAAACAGAAATGAAACTCGAGGATTTAGTGATAAGACTTGGAATTCAAGAGGATAACCGAAAGAATGAGAAAAATTTTATGATTTCTAAAGTGAATGTAGTGGAAGAAGATCCTTCCAAATTCACTAGAAAGTTCAAACCTAGATTGTAAAAAAATATATAAAAAAGGACTTGCAGGTCCAAAAACCAATATTAAGAAGATCAAGGAAAATTATTATTTTTGCAATAAACCTAGACACCATACCAAGGATTGTTGCAAAATAAAAAATCAACAACATTATCAGAAATATGAACAAGCCATTGTAACTAAAACTCAGAACCTATCAGCGGTTGTTTCATAAGTAAATTTGATAAGATATAACAATAATTGGTGGTTGGATATGGGACACACCAAACACATATGCTTTGAGAGAGGCATGTTTTCCTCTTACACCAATGTTGAAAATGAAAAAATTTCATGAAAAATTCATCTACATCCGTTATGATCGAAAAAAGGAAAAATAAATCTGAATTTCACATCTGGCAAGGTTCTAACTCTAAATGAAGTGCTTTATGTTCCAGACATTTGAAGAAACTTGATTTCAGGTCATTTTTTAAGTAAAAAAGATTTCAAAATGGTGTTTGAGTCTAACAAATGTGTAATCACAAAAAGTGGAATGTTTGAGGACAAAGGCTATCTATGTGATGGATTGTTCAAATTTAATATTTCTGATTTTATTAATAATATTATCTCTTCTGCTTATGTTTTTGAGTGTTATAGTCTTTTGCATATTAGATTAGGTCATGTTAATAATAGATCGGTTATTAAATTAATGAATAGTGGTATTATTCCTAAAATGCATATTGATACATCTAAAAAATGTGAAATTTGTATTGAATCAAAATTTGCTAAAAAAATAATTTAACAATATTGAAAGATTTGTAACCTTTAGAATTAATACATTCTAATTTGTGTGATCTCAAATATATTCAATTTATAGGTGGTAAAAATTATTTCATAACTTTTATTGATGATTGCACTAAATTTTGTATGATTTATCTTGTAAGTAGTAAAGATAAAGTATTATAAATGTTTAAAATTTATAAATCCGAAGTTGAAGATCAACTTGAAAAGAAAATAAAAAATTTTGAGATCTGGTCAAAGAGGATGAATCTAATCCTTTAACTATATTTTGTAAAGAAAATAAAATTATACATCAAACTACTATTCCTTATTCTCTCTAACAAAATGGTATAGTAGAAAGAAAAAATATAACTTTTTGAAGGTTAAGTCTTTACTTGTTAGTTGAGGTGTACCTTTAAATTTATAGGCAGAAGCCCCTTTTACATTTGGTTATATTTTAAATAAAATTCCATTAAAGAATTTTGAAAAATTATCTTATGAACTTTGAAAAGGTAGAACACCTACTTTTAATTACATGAAAGTGTGGGGGTGTTTAACCAAAGTAGTTATGTCCTTGCTTAAAAGAGTCAAATTAGGTTCTAAAACTATAAATTGCATTTTTATTGAGTATGCTATTAATAGTAATGCATGTAGATTTCTTATGTATAAATCTTATGTAAATGATATTAATCCTAATACTATAATTGAATCCAAAAATAGTATATTAAGGAATAAATTGAAAAACATTTAAAGAGATTTCACAATGAATTATCTAATGATGAACCTAAAGAATAAGAATTTGATATAAAACCTAGAAGAAGTAAGATAACTAGAACAACAACATCCTTTGGACTTGATTTTATTAGTATTCTCTTAAAAGGAGATCCTTAAACTTTTAAAGAAGCAATTTCAATACCTAAGGCTTTATTTTGAAAATAAGCTATAAATAGTGAAATAGATTCAATTATGAGTAATAACACTTGGAAATTAGTTAATCTACCTCTTGATAATAAAATAATTGGTAGTAATGGATTTTCAAAAGAAAGTTAAAATTCGATGAAACTATAGATAAATATAAGGTTAGATTAGTTTCTAATGGGTACAAACATAAAAAAGGCATTGACTTTTTTGACACTTATTCCCATGTTACTAGAATCACTTCTGTTAGATTTCTTATTGATATAGCTTCCATTTATAATTTAGAAATTCATTAAGTAGATGTAAAAACTATTTTTTAAATGGAGAAATTGATTAAAAAATATATATGGATCAACCAGAAGGATTTGTCAATAAAGGACATGAAAATAAAGCTTGTAGATTAATTAAATTATTGTATGATTTAAAGTAAACTCCAAAATAATGGTATGAAAATTTTGATAATTTATTGATATCAAATGGATTTAGAATCAACGAAACTGATAAGTGTATTTATTATAAAACTATAACTCGTTCTTATGTGATTGTTTGCCTATATGTAGATGACATGCTTACTTTCAGATTTAATATAAATGTTGTGAACAAAGAAATTATTGTCTAAAATTTTTGACAAAAAAGACTTAAGTCCCGTTGATGTAATTTTTGGAATAAAATATTTTAGAAATGTTAATAGATTTGAATTATCTCAATCTTATTATATTAAATATATTTTGAAATGTTTTAATCAGTTCGATTGTATTCCTGCAAAAATTTCTTTTGTTCCAAATTGTAAATTGATGAAAATTATTGGTAAAGGTATTTCTCAATTAGAATATTCTTAAGTTATTGGCTGTTTAATATATATTATGAATTGTATAAGACCAGATATGATGTATTCAGTAAATAGATTAAGTAGATACACTAGCAACCTAATAAATGATCATTGAGAAGCTTTGATGAGAATCATGAGATATTTAAAATATACCATGAGTTATACGATACATTATAATAGATATCCTACTATATCAAAAGGATACAATGATGCCAATTGGATATTAGACTCGAAAGAGTCAAAATTTACTAGTGACTATATTTTCATACTTAGAGGTGCAACAATCTCATGAAAATCCATTAAGAAAATATGCATAGCTTGTTCTACTATAGAATATGAGTTTATTAACATGGACAAGACTGGTGAAGAAGTTAGGTGCCTTAGGAATTTTCTTATTAACATTCCTATTTGGCCTAAGCCAATATCTACTATATATATGAAATGTGACAATCAAACTGCCATTATAAGGGCAAAAAATAATGTACTTAATGGCAAGTCAAGGCATATTAAATGTCTACACAATTCCATAAAACAACTACTCTCTAATAGAATTATTTGCATTGACTTTGTAAAGTCTAAGAAAAATTTAAGAGATCCTCTAACAAAAAAATTATCTAGAGAGTTAGTTACATCGACTTCGAGGCAAATAGGCCTAAATCCTATTGATTAAAAATTACTTCAATGAAAATCCAACCTAATTAAATAGAGATCCCAAGATCTAGATTCAATGGGAAAATCAGTTGAATGTGATTTAAAAGAAAGTACTAATGGAACATATTGTTCCAAATCCATTTATATGAAGTGTTTAGTATTGCTTGTAAAGAAAAGATGTTGAAGTATAATTTCTTAATGTTGCCTATACTTGTAAAAGTGGAGTACATCATAGTACTTCTCATAGGCACACCCAACTGAGTCTAGAATTTGGCTGATTCTATGAGAGTTTAGGCTAAACTTTCTAAAACACTCATGATACCACATTTTTGTTTAGGTTCAAAATGAACACCATCGATAGAACTTGATAATTGATTGAGTAACTTGTTTGAATAATCTATTATTTTGATTTACACTAAATATTAATAATTTAAGTCTTAAAGTCAACTGACCGACTAGTAAATCTGATAGACATATACTAGGTAAGGTTCGATTCCAAAAGACACACATACTGAAACATGGTTGTTAAAAGAGTATTTTATATATATATATATATTGTATTTTCTGCATTCATGTGGGGGATTGTTAGAATTTAAAAGGTTGAATTTGAAAATCCTTTAATATTCAATGGATTTAAACCATAAGATAAACCACTCCCAACTTTTTTTGTTTTATGCTTTTTTACTTTTGCTTTGTGCTTTATGCTTTAGTTGTTAGTATTGATTTTTTCTTATATAATTTTAGTCTCACATCAACTAGGAGAAGAGTTGATTTGCAATTCTTAAATAATTGTAGTTCTAATAGCTTTAAAGTTAATAGAAGTAGTGGATGGACTCATGCGTGCACACGGGGGGCCAAAAAGAAAACCCAATGTTTCAATTGGGATTTGGATCTACCGGTCCGAAAACCTTAATGTGTGTGTGCATGAATGACGTATGCACATGAGGGGGTACAAAATCTTAGATTTATAATTCACGTGGATACGTGTGAATGCCTATTTTTGCTTTAATTATCTAGGCCCATTTTATTTAAAATTCTAGGCATTTTTAATTCGTTTGTATTGGTGTTTGTTTTGAACCAGTACAATACGAAGATGTTTGTGACTGTCCTAAATAATCACCTTTTTATTCATTTATTTATATGCTCTTGCTTAGTCTATTTAATATACAATTTTCTCTGATCTCTTACTTAAATTTTTTTTGTTGTTTTATCGCCATCAATATACTTCTATTCTTCGTTATGAGAGCACACAACATTATCGAGTTCGAAGTTATATTCCAATTAGAGTACCTTCTTAGAAACTTGGGTTGTTGTACCTTAAAGAGCGAATGCCTACAGACTATAGTATTATAGTAGGGGCGGATTTTGTTTTAGGACAGTGCTTTGTGCATGCCTTAACCATTAATTTTAGGTAACGTTTTTCTGTTACATTCAATTCAAAAATCAGGAATTATTTCAAACTTCTACTCTCTCTTTCCATAAGAAATCAGTACATATTTAATAATACTTAAGTGTGCCTACAACACAACCTTTTTGACACCCAAGTCAATTTCAGTGTAAAAAGACATAGAGTAAAAATATTTAAGATGAAAAATACATAGCTTTGACCGTTACTGCCCATACATTTATTGAGCAATGGAGCCCTAAGGTCTTGTGGGATTTTGCATGCTATTTCTATCCTTATTTAATTTTAGAAAGTAGATCTTGATTTGGATGAATCTATCCAAGATCCTGCCCCTATTCATCCATTCCTTTCAAGGACTTCCCCTTATCAAATTTATCTACAGATTCAAAGGATTCTAATTGGATTTGCACTCACCCGATCCCTAATTTTTTGGGATTTGGGTTAACACAACCTTCTTGTAATGCTCTCGTACTACATCCTGACCTTTCGAAGTTCATATGTTCGATCATGAATGGGATAATGATCAAAGGTTATCGTAATTATAGGGGTCCAAGTTATCCAAGTATTAGTCTTTAGTCGGACATTTAGCGATTTGACTTGGATCCTACGTCTCTGACTCGATTCTTTAAGTGCCACATGTCAACTCTTAGGGCCTTACAAAAAATATCATCTACAATACCCCCTCTTGGGAAGTTGGATTATTATACAAGCTTTCGAGACTAACAATAGTGGCATTAGGATGCAAGTGTTCCCTATTCGTTCAATCTTAAGGAGTTTTTTCAAGTACAAAATTGTCTTCTAAGCGCATTAATTGTGAGATTCAATTGTTTCAACTTCACCGATGCTATCATGATGTCTACCTCGATCCAAGAGTTGCTTATAAATACCCCATTTTCCCTTTCATTTCTCTTTTACGAATCTTTTTCCTCCTTCATTGTTTACTATTTTCTTCCTCGTTTCTCTAGCCATTATTTAGGTGCTCTTGTTTGAGCATAATTTCCCCTCATCGAAGGAAAAGCTCTCTTGTAAACTTTCCCCATTTTCTTTCCTCTTGGGACATGGCGAAGGGGAAATCTCACGCCCCTTGCTGCCCTCTTTGGCCAGTTATCAGGGAAGCCTATGGCATCCCTAAAGAAGTTGGTACATCTTTTACAAAGGAGCCCCCATTTTCCTAAAACCACCCCAAATGGGTCGAGAGGACTTCTTTTACAAATTCAAAGATGATCTCGAGGATATGGCTCTCATCCAATTCAAGTGCCTTCCTCCTCCTGGTGACTCAGACTTAGATGTTAGAATTCAAGAGGCTTTTACCTCTATTTCTTCAATTCCACCACCAACCAACACCATCCCCACAAACAACAACCATCCTTGTAATGACCTGAAATCCTAAAATGTATCTCGAGGAAAGAATTTTAGATATGTGCATTGATTTAAAAGTTATCAAATCCTTGAGTTTCGCATTAGATATTTTTTCAATAGGTAAACGACACCTTAGAGATGTAATTTGAGGAAACCGATCATACCATTAGATTCGTGTCGAAAAATCATCCGAAATAGAGTATAAGTTTGTCCAATTCGGCATTCGGGAAAAACAATTCCCAAAATGACAAGTATGTCCCAACTTAAGTGATATAAATATCTAAATTCTATTAGAAAAATCAGATTTTTCTTATTCTCCTCTCCAAACAAATCTCAACCCTTTTCCTTCAATATTTGAAATTCAGATCTACACTAAACGAGAACGATCCGAGCTTAGGCGCAAGAAGGAAAGTTGTTCCTCTCGCCGAGGGTTACGCGTGGACGCAAAGAAATCCGATTTTCGCCGGAAGAAAATTTTGGAGATTGGCCGGAGGCGATTTTAAAGTCCATTCAACCGTTGAAAATAGCTTGATGTAGGTTGCCTTCCCTTCTACCTTCTAGTTATGCGATAATTTCATAGAAAATCCATATGATTGTTGATAAATCGATTATTTCATTAAGTTTATACATATTTGAACGATTTGAATCATGTTTACATACTTATTTATGATTGGTTTTAGTTCATTTGATGTAATATAAGCATTTCATAGTTAATATGATATTTGGATCGAGTTTGGTCGAGTTTCGACGAAAAATCAGCAATTCGGAAAAGTATCCGAATGTTGAGTTTGGTTCTAATTTATTTGTGTTGCTTCCATATAGTATGTATACCCATTTCCTACATTTATTTCATTAAAACTAATTAAGTATTACTTTAAGTTCTTTAATAAATAAATAAATAGTTCGTTTTCAATTTCGACTTTGAAAAATCATTTTTTTTTAACACTTAGTTAAATTTTCATAGATTTTCAGCTTTTATGTCTTATGGTTTTATCTTTGTTTTCAAGTCTCTCGACTCAACCAAAACCATCGAATGGAATTGGTTGATGCTTTATGGATTTCGAATTTCTTTAAAAGTAAAATTACTTTGATAGATATCTTGGAAATTAGATGATAGATTGATCGATTTAATCGATGGATGGATAGAGAGAACGTATGTTCTCGACTGATTGATGGGACAGTGCCTCCAGTTCTACGTAGTGGCCATGCCACGTAAAACGTGATAGATAGATAGAGGGATGAGATGGTTGATGGATGGAAATGACAGATAACTGTCACTGGAGGGTACTACCAGACTTTGTTTGTATTTTCGATTAAAAAGAAATGATATATTATATACAAAATAAATTATTTTGTTACTAGTAAAGGTTTCTAGAAAACCCATAAAGAGTGACGCGTTGCTATGTATCCGGAAGCGGCGAGTCAATCTAGGATAACACTAGATGTCATATGCTCTTCGGTAGTATGGGATACCTTAGAGCATATTACAGCTTATGAAATCCGAGAATTTCTCATACTTATTTCCTGGGAAACGTTGTGTGTAAAGGCGGTCTCTGTATAGTGTAGAGCTAGACGGGGTTCACATGCATTGCCTCTTGATAGGCTTCGACGCGAGGGGTCTCCTAGGCTAGTTAGTGATCACTATTAGTCTGTAGTCGTCAAACGGTCGACCTCACCGTTAGTTGAACTCAGTATTGGGTTCTTGGTCAACGGCCAGTCTGAGCCGGATAAATGGTCATCCAACCGTGGTATGCTAGACCGGCCACAAAATCAGATTATAACGATGGGATTCCACATCGGAGGTTAAGTTTGGAATATCGTATTGCCATAGCCGAGGCGGTTATATCGGCGTGTTCCTCTGCTCTCTTATCGATTACACCGCCGTGTTTTTATTATGTATCTTTTTCTTATTTTGTAATGATTGATAGATGTTTTCATTTAAAATATGCATATGCTACTTTAAATGATAGAAATGATAGGTTGAAATTATTTAACTGTTTATTGAATATGCTTAGACATTTATCGTATGTTACATTATGAAAAACTTACATTATTTAACTGTTCAACTGATTACTCGTGCATGTATGACTCGTTGTTAGAACGGCGTTCATCCTGCTGAGTAACATTCCCCTGTTACTCACCCTATCCTTCCCCTTTCAGATTATTCAACTTTTGAAGAATCGTTCTTTGAGGAGTCTTTTGAGGAAGTCCTCGAGGAGGATCAGATTGATGTCTTGCCGCCGCCATGTCTTTGAGGACTAGTAGAGGATCTTAGTGGTTTTTGGTTATAGATAAGAAACATGGTAGTTTAGAAATTTTTGTAACCTGATGAATTATGAGATTAAAGATCTTGACTTATATCAGTGTTTGTCGATTTCTTCTGTTTACTCTAGACTCTCGTATAGATGTTAGTTAAATGTTTATTCCGCTGCGTGTATTTTCTTTTCATAAGTATTATTATTTATGAATGTTCTGTTAGATTGTGTGATTGATTACCTCACACCTCGAGATTTTAACCGATGAATCATAGGGATTCGTGTTGGGATTTCGGGGCGTGACAGCGTGGTATCAGAGCTCAATATTAGTTCCGGATGGGACGAGAGCTCTTCTGTGTCTAGAAGTCTGTTAGAGTCTAGATTGGAGATAGGATTAGGAATAATAGGAAATTCCTTAAGGATATGAAGTATGAGACAATAGTTATTTGATGAATTAATGGACTAAGTAGTATTAAATGGAATATGTTTGAATGCATAAATGTTTGATGTGTAATTAGTACTCTGCCTAAAGTTTGATGAAATGTCTTTTGGATTTGGAGAAATTATAAAGATTGTTCAATTGCAGATTTAATTAGATGGCAGGCAGAGGTAGGCCAGGCAAGAGGTCCCAACCCACAGATGCAGGGACATCTGAGGCTAGACAACCAACAGAGATGGAATTGATGATGCACGCCATAACTACGATGTCTCAGAATCAGGAAAGAATACAAGAAAGGCAGATGAAAATGATAGAAGATCAGGCAGTCTTGATGAGACAGTTGACTGGGATGATAGGGGGCCAGAACCAGTCAGGTGCACATATACCTGAGGTTGCTCCGGAGCACACCCCTGACTCCATACCTGATCAGGGTATACCCCCACCTCCACCAGCACAGGTACCGAGACATGTGCAGTTGGTGCGACCACCGTATCAGGGTCTTGCGGGTGCTCTTTTGAGAGAGTATAGGAGTATGAGGCCACCCAGCTTTGATGGAGTTGCGGACCCCGTAATGGCGGAAGAATGGTTGGAAGAGTCCGACAAATACTTGTGCACTATGGAGTGTTCAGACACCCAAAAGGTCTTGTGTGCCTCTTTTATGCTTCAGAGGGGTGCAGCACATTGGTGGACTTCGGTGAAAGACAACCAACCAGAGATTCAGAACAATTGGACGATCTTTCAGAAAATGTTCTTAGAAAAGTATGTTCCCGCTAGCTCCCGGGACAGAAAGAGGATGGAGTTTGATAGGTTGGCACAGGGTAACATGTCCGTGGACCAGTATGAGTCCCGCTTTACCCAATTGGCTCGTTATGCTCCCGAGCTGATTTCCACCAACCAGATGAAAGCAGAGAAGTTTGTTAGAGGGTTGAAAGTCACTTTCAGGAGTAGGATGGCAGCCTTCGAGGTTACTAGCTACTCCGAAGTGGTCACAAGAGCCCAAAGGCTAGAGCGGGCAGATGAGGTCATTCACGAGCAGAGTGTTGGGATGAGGACGGTACCCCCACCAGCCAAGAGACAGATGATTTACAGGCCCAGTAGTTCAGGGCAGCAGTGGACCAGCCAACCACAGGGTCAGAGCAGTTTCCGACCCCCAGTATCTACAGGCCAGTTTCCACAGAGGACAGTAGCACAAGTGCAGGGCAGGGGTCAGGCTACTCGTTCGCAGAGTCAGATGACTAGAGGCCAGGGACAGACTTCGAGGCCTCAGGTTTAGACTGCTAGACCTCCACTACCGTCGCAGAGGGCACCTACGGGTCAGGCCAGTAGAGAGCCGATTAGATGTTATAAGTGTGGAGAGTTGGGACATCTGAGGAGACAGTGCCCCAAAATCCCCCAGCAGACCCGTGATTCGATGACTCAGGCTAGGGTCTATGCTATGACGCAGGCCGATGCTACAGCTTCCGAGGATGTCGTGGAAGGTATAATTATGTTATACAACTGTTTAGCACATGTATTGATAGATTCGGGTTCCACGCATTCTTTTGTATCATCTAGCATGGTAGAAAAGTTAGAACTTTCTACAACAGATACCAATAAGACACTTTCGTTGATGACTCCCCTGGGAAACAAAACAATGCCACATCGAGTGTGTAACTCGTGCATTCTCAAGATAGGAGATAGTTCATTTGAACTGAACTTGATAGTCTTAGAACTTCGAGATTTCGACATCATCTTAGGCATGGACTGGTTAGCTGCATACCATGCGGTTATAGATTGTTATGCGAAGACAGTTAGGTTTGGTGTGCCGGGACAACCAGAGTTTAAATTCAAGTTTAAGGGAATTCGGAATCGTGTAATCCGAGTAATAGAACCATCTAGGAATGGGACTGATTGGGATAGTTTGTATAGCATGAATGCTACCGTTAGTGAGATGAATGAAGAGTCACTAAAGGTGGAAGCAATCCGAATAGTATGTGACTATCCCGATGTCTTTCCTGCAGAGTTACCTGGGTTACCCCCAATCAGGAAGATTGACTTCTCAATCGAACTGATTCCAGGAACTAGACCCATATCGATTCCACCTTATCGAATGGCCCCAGCAGAAATGAAGGAGCTAAAAAGTCAATTGGAAGAGTTGACAGGTTTGGGTTTCATTCGTCCGAGCAGCTCGCCTTGGGGTGCTCCAGTTTTGTTCGTAAAGAAGAAGGATGGGTCAATGAGATTATGCATTGACTATCGAAAACTGAACCAAGTGACGATAAAGAACAAGTATCCGCTCCCCAGGATTGATGATCTGTTTGATCAACTAAGAGGTGCCAAGTACTTCTCAAAAATTGATCTAAGATCGGGATACCACCAGTTGAGGATCAAAGAGGAGGATGTTTCGAAGACAGCATTCCGAACTCGATTAGGGCACTTTGAGTACCTAGTAATGCCGTTCGGTTTGACTAATGCACCTGCGGTGTTTATGGATCTCATGCAGCGAGTGTTTTGGGATTTCTTGAATGTCTTCATTATCGTCTTCATTGACGATATCTTGATCTATTCGAAGACGGAATTTGAGCATGAGGATCATTTGAATGTCATACTTCACAGGTTACGCCAAGAGAAGTTGTATGCTAAATTCTCTAAGTGCGAATTCTGGTTAGATGAAGTGAAGTTCTTGGGTCATGTGGTTTCCAAGAATGGGATATCGGTGGACCCGTCGAAGATTGAAGCGGTTATGAACTGGCAGAGACCTACTACAGTTACTGAGATCAGGAGTTTTCTTGGACTTGCGGGATACTACCGTAGGTTTGTAGAAGGCTTCTCGAAGATAGCTTCGTCATTAACGAAGTTAACTCAGAAAGGGGTCAAGTTTGAATGGACCGATAGTTGCGAAACAGCATTCCAGGAGTTGAAGACTCGACTAACCACGGCACCCGTTTTGATAGTCCCTAAGCCAGGAGAGAAATATATCATTTATGCTGATGCTTCTCATACGGGACTTGGGTGTGTATTAATGCAGGTTGGTCAGGTAATTGCTTACGCATCGAGACAATTGAAGATCCACGAGAAGAACTATCCGACCCATGATTTAGAGTTGGCGGCTATAGTGCACGCACTCAAGGTTTGGAGACACTATTTGTATGGGGAGACCTTCGAAGTGTATTCAGATCACAAGAGTCTCAAGTATTTATTCTCGCAGAAGGAATTGAATATGAGGCAGAGGCGATGGATGGAATATCTGAAGGACTACGACTTTACATTGCATTACCATCCTGGTAAGGCCAATGTAGTAGCAGACGCTTTAAGTCGTAAGAAAGATGGGGTGTTTGCTCACATAAAGATTGAGGAATGGAAAATGCTAGAAACTGCAACCGATTATGCATTCAACATTCCCTCAGAAACAGATGAGCAGAAATCCTATGTAGCTCACATGAGAGTACAACCCCAGATTGTTGAAAGGGTTATTGAAGCGCAGAAGATTGATACGGAATTGGAAGGGTACCAGGAGAAAGCAGAGGACTTTGGTGAGCAGAGTTGGAGGATTCATGATGATGGTAGTATACGGTTCAATAGTAGACTTTGGGTTCCTCACAATGCCTTGTTGAGGAAGGACATAATGGATGAAGCCCATAAGTCGCATTTTTCTATTCATCCAGGGAGTACCAAGATGTATCAGGACATGAAAAGAAATTTTTGGTGGCCAGGAATGAAAAAGCACATTGCCCAGTATGTGAGTCGTTGTATGATATGTCAGCAAGTAAAGGCTGAGCATAGGAGACCTGCAGGGTTATTGCAACCACTTCCTATTCCAGAATGGAAATGGGAGCACGTGACTATGGATTTTGTTAGTGGGTTGCCGAAGGCCAGTGATGGGATTGATGCTGTATGGGTGGTCGTAGATAGACTTACTAAGTCTGCTCATTTTCTACCTATCAAAATGACTTACACTGTGGATAAGCTGAGCAGGATTTATGTATCAGAGATTGTAAAGTTACATGGAGTCCCAGTTTCTATTGTATCTGATAGGGATCCACGTTTTACATCTCAATTCTGGCAGAGTTTTCAAGTTGCATTTGGTACGAAGTTGAAGATGAGTACAGCATTCCACCCACAGACTGATGGGCAGTCAGAACGTGTTATTCAGATATTGGAAGACATGTTGAGGGCTTGTGTACTAGATTTTGGAAGTAATTGGAAGAATCACTTGGCAATAGCTGAATTTGCCTATAACAATAGTTACCAATCTAGTATAGGCATGGCACCGTTTGAAGCGTTATATGGCAGACCATGCAGATCGCCAAATTGTTGGGCAGAAGTCGGAGATAGTATTCTGTTGGGACCCGACATCGTCTTGGAGACTACTGAGAAGATTAAGACAGTTCGAGAAAGGTTGCGGGTAGCACAGAGCAGGCAGAAAAGTTATGCAGATCATCGTCGACGACCATTAGAGTTTGTGATCGGTGATTTTGTATTCTTGAAGGTTTCTCCTAGAAGAGGAATCAGTAGGTTTGGGATTAAGGGTAAACTAAAGCCGAGGTATGTAGGACCATTTGAGATCATAGACAGAGTTGGCACGGTTGCATACAAGTTGGCTTTACCTGCTCAGTTAGAAAGGGTTCATAACGTATTTCATATATCGATGTTGAGAAAGTATGAACCGGACCCATCCCACGTTATTGACTGGCAGTCCTTGAATCTAGAGGAAGACATATCGTATGAAGAGGGGCCAGTACAGATTCTTTACCGTAAAGAGAAAATGTTGAGGTCACGAGCTATTCCGTTGGTTAAAGTGCTTTGGAGACATCACAATGTCGAGGAAGCGACTTGGGAGAAAGAAACGGAGATGCGTGCTCAATTTCCAGAATTATTCCTCGATTGAGGTATGTTTAATTTCGAGGACGAAATTCTTATTAAGGGGAGGATGATGTAATGACCTGAAATCCTAAAATGTATCTCGAGGAAAGAATTTTAGATATGTGCATTGATTTAAAAGTTATCAAATCCTTGAGTTTCGCATTAGATATTTTTCCAATAGGTAAACGACACCTTAGAGACGTAATTTGAGGAAACCGATCATACCATTAGATTCGTGTCGAAAAATCATCCGAAATAGAGTATAAGTTTGTCCAATTCGGCATTCGGGAAAAACAATTCCCAAAATGACAAGTATGTCCCAACTTAAGTGATATAAATATCTAAATTCTATTAGAAAAATCAGATTTTTCTTATTCTCCTCTCCAAACAAATCTCAACCCTTTTTCTTCAATATTTGAAATTCAGATCTACACTAAACGAGAACGATCCGAGCTTAGGCGCAAGAAGGAAAGTTGTTCCTCTCGCCGAGGGTTACGCGTGGACGCAAAGAAATCCGATTTTCGCCGGAAGAAAATTTTGGAGATTGGCCGGAGGCGATTTTAAAGTCCATTCAACCGTTGAAAATAGCTTGATGTAGGTTGCCTTCCCTTCTACCTTCTAGTTATGCGATAATTTCATAGAAAATCCATATGATTGTTGATAAATCGATTATTTCATTAAGTTTATACATATTTGAACGATTTGAATCATGTTTACATACTTATTTATGATTGGTTTTAGTTCATTTGATGTAATATAAGCATTTCATAGTTAATATGATATTTGGATCGAGTTTGGTCGAGTTTCGACGAAAAATCAGCAATTCGGAAAAGTATCCGAATGTTGAGTTTGGTTCTAATTTATTTTGTGTTGCTTCCATATAGTATGTATACCCATTTCCTACATTTATTTCATTAAAACTAATTAAGTATTACTTTAAGTTCTTTAATAAATAAATAAATAGTTCGTTTTCAATTTCGACTTTGAAAAATCATTTTTTTTAACACTTAGTTAAATTTTCATAGATTTTCAGCTTTTATGTCTTATGGTTTTATCTTTGTTTTCAAGTCTCTCGACTCAACCAAAACCATCGAATGGAATTGGTTGATGCTTTATGGATTTCGAATTTCTTTAAAAGTAAAATTACTTTGATAGATATCTAGGAAATTAGATGATAGATTGATCGATTTAATCGATGGATGGATAGAGAGAACGTATGTTCTCGACTGATTGATGGGACAGTGCCTCCAGTTCTACGTAGTGGCCATGCCACGTAAAACGTGATAGATAGATAGAGGGATGAGATGGTTGATGGATGGAAATGACAGATAACTGTCACTGGAGGGTACTACCAGACTTTGTTTGTATTTTCGATTAAAAAGAAATGATATATTATATACAAAATAAATTATTTTGTTTACCAGTAAAGGTTTCTAGAAAACCCATAAAGAGTGACGCGTTGCTATGTATCCGGAAGCGGCGAGTCAATCTAGGATAACACTAGATGTCATATGCTCTTCGGTAGTATGGGATACCTTAGAGCATATTACAGCTTATGAAATCCGAGAATTTCTCCTACTTATTTCCTGGGAAACGTTGTGTGTAAAGGCGGTCTCTGTATAGTGTAGAGCTAGGCGGGGTTCACATGCATTGCCTCTTGATAGGCTTCGACGCGAGGGGTCTCCTGGGCTAGTTAGTGATCACTATTAGTCTGTAGTCGTCAAACGGTCGACCTCACCGTTAGTTGAACTCAGTATTGGGTTCTTGGTCAACGGCCAGTCTGAGCCGGATAAATGGTCATCCAACCGTGGTATGCTAGACCGGCCACAAAATCAGATTATAACAATGGGATTCCACATCAGAGGTTAAGTTTGGAATATCGTATTGCCATAGCCGAGGCGGTTATATCGGCGTGTTCCTCTGCTCTCTTATCGATTACACCGCCGTGTTTTTATTATGTATCTTTTTCTTATTTTGTAATGATTGATAGATGTTTTCATTTAAAATATGCATATGCTACTTTAAATGATAGAAATGATAGGTTGAAATTATTTAACTGTTTATTGAATATGCTTAGACATTTATCGTATGTTACATTATGAAAAACTTACATTATTTAACTGTTCAACTGATTACTCGTGCATGTATGACTCGTTGTTAGAACGGCGTTCATCCTGCTGAGTAACATTCCCCTGTTACTCACCCTATCCTTCCCCTTTCAGATTATTCAACTTTTGAAGAACCGTTCTTTGAGGAGTCTTTTGAGGAAGTCCTCGAGGAGGATCAGATTGATGTCTTGCCGCCGCCATGTCTTTGAGGACT
The DNA here is from genome assembly GCF_017979445.1 of Akebia trifoliata. Classification (NCBI taxonomy): domain Eukaryota; kingdom Viridiplantae; phylum Streptophyta; class Magnoliopsida; order Ranunculales; family Lardizabalaceae; genus Akebia; species Akebia trifoliata. Next base: position 24,919,851 of record NC_141382.1, read on the forward strand.
AGTAGAGGATCTTAGAGGTTTTTGGTTATATATAAGAAACATGGTAGTTTAGAAATTTTTGTAACCTGATGAATTATGAGATTAAAGATCTTTACTTATATCAGTGTTTGTCGATTTCTTCTGTTTACTCTAGACTCTCGTATAGATGTTAGTTAAATGTTTATTCCGCTGCGTGTATTTTCTTTTCATAAGTATTATTATTTATGAATGTTCTGTTAGATTGTGTGATTGATTACCTCACACCTCGAGATTTTAACCGATGAATCATAGGGATTCGTGTTGGGATTTCGGGGCGTGACAATCCTTCCTTAAAGATACTGAAAAATAACATTATTCCTGACAGAACAAGTTCTAAGAACACTTCATTAATGGAAGGACTTGCTTCCCAGATAGTTCTCACCACTATCCCTCTAGACTTTCGGGGTTAGGATCTAGGGGTGTAGTTCACTTGAGTAATCCCTGGTCAATCTCCCCCAAGGTTGGTGATTTTCCTATCATCGACCAGCATTCTGCACTGAGCTTTATCTTTTTTGGATTCCTTTCATAACAAGCTAACTCTTCTCCTCTTTTCAAGTCTAACACAAAGTAATCAGATTGGGCCAATCTCGGGACTCTGTTGTCTCGGATAGGGAAAAGGTCGAGGAAACCGACACAAAGCTTCTTGGAGAAAGGGATAGGGCCATAGTCGAGGTTAAAAATGCCTAAGAGTAGATGGCTATCCTCAAGGAAGAGCTCCAACCACTAAGCAGTACTACGAGTGCTACTACGGAAGCTTCTTCTTTTCGAGGGGATCTCGTTTCCCTAAGAAGGGAAGTTGGCAAACATAAAAACTGAGAAGAATATCATTTTTTCAATGGAATACTAAGAATTTAATGACATTTTCAGTTGAATGCTATGGATTTATTTAATAGTGTTCCATATGATTCTTTTTTATTTTTTTTGAAATCACTTTTAATTTCTAAAAACTAGTATTTCTTGGTAATAAGCTGCAGCAAGATATTTAGAAAATGTTTTTCAAAAGTCCTTGTAAAACCTAAATAACTAGGCACCAAAGTTTTCCAAAGCACCATTGACATCAAGAAAAATGACTTGAAAACTAATACATAATTTCCATTTTAAAATTTGGTATCTCACAAACAAGGTTGTAATAGAATGTCATGTTCAAGAACTTGATTCTCATCTTCCATATTTCAAGTAGGGTATTATGTTACAAGATTTAACCAAAAATTCATCTAAAGTAATGAACAAGTACATCATGATCATCCGTCCACAATTTCATGGAAGAAATCTCAAATAAGTGCTCAAGTCAATGCAATCTAATAGAGATCAATAAAATTAAGAAAAATGATTTTTTATCTTAAACACTACATTTCTCTAACAATAAAAATTTAAATTCAACACTATTTGTTTGAAAATGATATTTCAAGCTGAACAAATAATTGTTGAACTACATTCAAGGGATTGTGGTCCTCACATGAGTGGGAAAATGTTAGCCAAGAGAATTATGAGACAAGGATATTACTAGCCCATGATGGAAACAGATTGTCATCACATGGTCAAGACCTACCAAAAATGTCAAATACATGCAAATCTCATACATGTGCCGCCTTCCAAATTAGTTGGTTTGACTTCACCGTGGCTATATTCAGTTTGGGGAATTGACATTATTGGTAAAATATTGCCTAAGGCATCAAACGGGTATGAATACATTCTACTTGCTATCGATTATTTTACTAAATGGGTCGAAGCCACTTCTTATGCTTTCCTCACTACCTCTTGGGTTGCAAAGTTTATTCGAGCGAATATCATTAGTCGATATTGGGTACCTTCAGAACCGATCTCTGATAACGAGTTCCACTTCAAAGCGAAGTTATTATACTGTGTTCAAAGTTCAAAATCACTCATCATAAGTCATCTCCTTGCCATCCTTAAACCAATGGAGTAGTTGAAGTAGCCAATAAGAATCTTAAGACAATCATCAAGAAAATGTGTCAATCACATCAGGATTGGTCAGAGAAATTACCGTTTGCATTATGGGCATATTGAACTTCAATTCGATCTTTTACTAGAGCTACTCCCTATTCCTTAGTGTGTGGCAGGGAAGCAGTCTTGCCAGTCGAAATGGAAATCACATCTCTCAGGGTCTTGTTAGAAAGTCAGTTGTTAGAAGCAGATCGGATTCGTCAACGGTATGAAGAATTAAATTTGATCGAAGAAAAATGACTAAGGGTTTTGTACCACATGCAGGCTTATTAAAGAAGAGTCACCAATGCGTTTGACAAAATGATCAAGGTCCGTCACTTACAAGTTGAGGATTTAGTACTCAAAGAGAATTAGGCACCTATCTTTGACCTTAAAGGAAAGTTCAAATCAAATTGGGGAGGTCCGTTCATCATCAAAGAAATATTACCAGGAAAAACTGTCAGACTTCAAGACCATGATGGAATTGAATTACTAGAACCAACCAACCATGACCAAATCAAACGGTACTACATTTAAGTAGGTCATCTTTGGCCGAAACAATTCTCTTGTTACCCAGTTCAATATATCCTTTCTCAACCCCTTTGCAGCTTTTTTCAAAAGAAAAGTACATTTTTTCGTTCTCAACCTAATCATCCAACTTAGGGGTGGGAAAAATTCAAACTACGTTTTGGTATGATCCCAAAATTCTGGGGGTACGTAGGCAACCTGAGAAATTACTTCAGGCCCAACCACATCAAAATAAAAATAAAAAAGATTTCCCTACAAAAAGAAAAAATTCAAAAAAAAATATTATCAAAATGGGGAAGAAAATTCAAGAAAATAGAGAAAATACCACATAAGGGGCATTAGGGTTTTTGAGCCTTAAAATTCCTTTCTTTTTATGCCTAGTCCTAAGTTTAACTAAGAAAGTCCTCCTAAATACCGTGTAAAAAGGTCAAGGAAGGTAGCAAAGCATGATCAGACAGTAACTCCAAAAGTTCAAAAATGAAGAAAAAGAAAAAAAAAGTACCTGCTAAGTTGAAAACTCGAAAGGGCGACTTAGGTAAAAATTAAGGCAAGCTCACAAGGTTGAAAATCTGAAATGAAGGTCTTGGCAACAATCCGAGCAAAGAAAAAAGAAAAAAGAAAAAAGATCACTAGATGGAAAATCTGAAAAAATGATCTAAGCAAAATGTAGAGCATGCTTGCTAGTTTGAAAACCTGAAAAGACAATCTAAGCAAAAGTTAGAGCAACAAAGAAAAATAGAAGAAAATCTCCATAAAGTTGAAAAGCTAAAAAATGATTCGAGCCGAAATATCAAAAGTCGAAATAACCAAGTTTCAGTACCCAACTTAAACCAAGCAAAAACTCAGAAGTCACGAGCATCATCTACGATTGATCTAAAAATTTTCTACTTCTCTAAGTGAACCAAGAGAGAAAATGGTGGATTCTACAATAAATCTTGAAAGGAAATATTTTATTTTCTTGAGCCTAACTCAAATCGTCAATATAGAAAGTCGAAATTAAAAGTTAAATCTTTATTGCGCTCGTGGTAATCAAATATTTCAAATCTTCATACAAGGGGCACTTTCTTTCTTTTTTGATATGTAGTTTCCCCCTTATATTAGGGGTATTTTTTTACGAGATGTGTTCAATACAATGTTTCTTGTAAAATTAAGCGTATTTTGTTCTCAAACTTGATCAATGTTAATCCTAAAAGAAAATGGAAACCCCAAATTTAAGGTTACCCTCTTGATAACATTTTTTTTTTTTTTGAAAACCCTTGAGATTCAAAAGAAGTTAAAATTCATAAAATTTTGAAAGACTTTGAGATTCAAACAAAAGCGTTTCTGATCTCATATTTAGTTTTGTCCAGAGATTAACTCATTACCCTTTCACCTAGAATAGGAGATAGGGTATTCTTTCTTTCCCAGATTCAATCATTCTTTCTCAGATCTATTCATTCCCAGATTTAATCATTATTTTCCAAATTCATTTTCAATCATTCTTTCCCAAATCTATTCACTCCCTAACTCAATCATTCTTTCCTTGATTCATTCATTCATTTCCAGTTTTACTCAGTCATATGTCGTCGAGGGTTTTCTTTGAATTATGCTTAGATACCGCCAAGGATTTTCTCAAAATTATATTCAGATGCCACCGAGGGTTTTCTCAAAATTTTGCTCAGATACCACCGAGGGTATTCTTTGAATTAGGCTCAGTTACCGTCGAAAATTTTCTCGAAATTATGCTCTGTTTATGTCCAGATTTTACTCAATTTTATGCTCAGATTTTACTTAATTTATGCTCAGATCTAACTTAGACCATCTTTTAGATTTATCTCAGATTTCGAGTACGCCCACTTGCACATTTTTAGTCAAGGAGAATATTTTTAATTCAAGGATCTGACACCGTCAGTGAGAGCTCACGCTCAAGGACTTGACAATTTTTTAGTTTGAGGAGAGTTTTATCCTCAAGGATCCTAACTCCCCGAAGAATTGCTAAATCAGGCTGCAAAATGAACTGTCACTAGCTTTGGCATTTAGATATCGTATTATCTACCAAAATAGATTTTCTATCTAGTTTGTTTCAACCCTCTGCCAAAGAGGGGCATCTGTAGACACCCTATTTTCACACTTATCTGATTAATCAACTCGTCAACCCGATCGCAACGATTCCCAATGATGGATGATTATTCCAATTCTTTATTTTGTTACTAGATATGTTTTAAAAATTTGGATGAAGTATCTCAAACTAACAAAATTGTAAAAGTCACGCTAAACTAGAAAAATATAACCCCAAAAACATAGAAATCATCATCTTGCAAACAAAAAGAAGCTTTACAATAAAAATCACTAAAAAATGATCAAATTACCAAAATATACTTAATATCAAGACATCCTTAGAGCCCCCTTACGCTTAGGAAAATCCATTCGAATACATAAAAAAACAAAATGAAATCAAATAAACTATTTCACCAATTTTCATCAAATTTGATAAAATTATGAAAATACCCCTCATAAGGGTTGACAATCATTTTACATTAAAAAATTTCATAAATAACACAAACCAATAATCCCATTGAATTCCTTATGAAAAATTGATTCCAAAACATCCCGAAACATCGAAAATCGATTTGAAACGCAAAAGTTCTCTTCGGGGGCAAAATGGTAATTTTTTAATTTTTAAAATTTTAATTTTGAAATTAATAAATAAAATATTAATTAACGTAAAGTAAAATCTTAATAAAATTAATTTAAAAATCTAAACCAGTTCAGTCTCATAAGACTTAAGTCAAAATCCTAACCAAGTCAAACTCATAAAACTTAAGTCAAACTAATAAGACTTAAGTCAAAACCCTAATTAAAATTCTAACCAAGTCAATCTCATAAGACTTAAGTCAAAACCCTAATTAAAACCTTAATCTAAAGAAACCAAGTCCATCTCATAAGACTTAAGTCAAAACCCTAATCTAAAGAAACCAAGTCAATCTCATAAGACTAAAGTCAAAATCCTAATTCAAATCCTAAAAGAAACCTCACCAAACACTAATTATACCCAAAAAACTCTATAAATAGAGAACCTTCATAACTTAATTTTGCAGGTCAAAGAAAATCCTAGAAAAAGTAGGTCAAAAAGCCTTCCTAACCTTCCCAAAACTTTGATTTGAAACTTTAACCCCTTACCTATCATCCAAACCCTAATTTTTGCTCAAAAAATACCTAGTGACTCTTAAAAAATACCCAGAAATCTATCAAAAAAATTAGAAAATATTCAGATCTAGGAAGTAGATACTTCATCATGGAAATCAGAAGTGGATTCAGTGACGAAAATGAAGCAAGGAATCTCTCAACCAGATCTGATGGAACAAATCGTCGCGAACATCTAGGTACATTTTTTCTCTATTTATTTTATTTATTTTTAGGTCTTATAGGAAGGTAGTTTTCTTGGGAAATAGTAGAGATCAGCTTTTTCCAGGCAGGGTTCCTAACACCTTCCAACCTCGCAATGTGATCCCTAGACTTAGTTTCTTTTTGTAGATTAGTTATTTTTTTTATCCTTCTTGAGTCAATGTTCGATTCCTAGACCGTAATAACTAGGTGGTGACTCTTAAATCTCAAAGTCAAAAGCGGATCCGCACACCCCGCAGATCGAGGGCGCTTTCACTGTCTAACTTCTTGGAAAAATTGGCTAAAAGTTACCAACTCAGTTTGGAGTAGAGTAATTTTTTCTTCATGATTTCTAGTCAAAGCGACTGTCTAATTTTCAACCTCATGTTATTTTAGGAAGACCAAAGTTCCATAGGTGTTGGCCTGCGAGAAGAATAATGTAGTTAAGTTAGTAAAACCTAAAAAGTAAAAAAGTAGAGTGGGAAGAGCAGAGGATTACCTGATAGAGACCATGAACAAACTAATCGAAGCTTAGGTCAGCATTGGCCTGGTCTACAACATCCTAGTCCTTGGAATAAATGGAGTAGGAGAGCAGAAAGGTAGCAATGATAGGGTTCCTTACCTCGTAGTTCTTATTTTAAACATGAAAACAGGGCCAAAAGTCATTATTCTCATTTCCATCATAGAAGAAGGGCCGCGACCCATCCAAGAGAATGCAACTTCCTCTAAAGGAGTCTTGAGGTGATTGGGACCCTCTTGCTCAGACTCCTCAAACTTTTTTTAATCAGCCTGTGCTTCTTGCAGTGGTTGAAGTTCAGAGAAAGGGTTATGCTCTCTGATAGTGTCTGAGTTTTGTACCGCCTGAGCTTGAATTTCCTCAGGAAGCTTAGTAGGAGTAGTAGCATCAATAGTAATAAGAGAAGCAACATCAACAATAGAAATAGAAAAAGAAGTAGAGGTAGAAGCTGTGTCATCTTGTTCTCCACGCACCAATACCAATTGATTTACTTCTCTAGTGAGAGTGGAGGCATGAGAGGCCAGATTTTTTTTTTACTTCTTACCCTGATTAGAGGGAAAAGTAGCCCTGATGGCAAGGGAGAAGAAAAAAAGATAACTCTAAGAGCTCAATGTTCATTGCATCGGAGGACCTTGAAGGGTTTAGAGGAGAAGGAAGACTAGAAATCGAGGTAAAAGGAAAAGGAAGATCTTTTGAAATCTACTCGACCTGATCAAAGGAAGCCCACCGTGCAGGTGGCTGAGGCAAAATGAGAAGGAAAGGATATATCTGATATCCTTCTACCACCCCCTCAATAAATCTGGTTTGGAGGCCCACTGCCACGAACCTCCTATCTTTGGATGCTCTACAATGTTCTTTCTTAGCCTCAGTAGTGGAAAGGGCAAAAAAATCTGTGGAAAGAAAGGAAAGTAAAGTTAAAATCAAATTGAGATGCAGACAGAATCTAAGAATGAGATACAGTTGGGTATCTAAAACCCGGTCTTACCCTAAAAGGTCTGAGGGACTCTAAATCTTTCATGAGGAGCGCTAGGGGTGAACTCTCAATTCTCAGATACAATAAGGGGGTCCTTGTACCACTTTGTCAGTACTGGGAAGAGATGAAGCCAATGTAACTGTTGCACTCTTAGAGGACAACGAATAATATATAAGGCATTGGGAAATAGCTTTCAGATTGTAGTTGAAGAGAAAGTCATTGGGGGTTATACCTTTCTTCTCCACTATCTCCACCAGATGGTAGAAGTTGTCATATATTTGGCTTGGGGCCTGATTTATCTTCCTCAACACATTCCTCAAGAAGGGAAAGAGAGAAAAACCAAGGCTAGTCTTAATTTGGTCAATGTAGACTGTAGATACGTGATTTTCGTCATTACAACGGCCACAACTACTATGATTTGGAGTCGCCACCATTTATGTTGTAAGTGGATGTGAATGGTCATCCGATGTACATTTTCCAAAAAATGACATTTTTGGCATATAGTGACTCACGATGGATTAGAACTAATCAAACCTAAAGATTCGGGGTAAGCGGCTCGATTGAAAAAAAGGGAAGGTGTTAGGCACTCTTTTCTCCCCACCAAGTAGCGGTAACCTCAAAAACTCGATCATTTTAAATTAAAAATGCAAAAAAAAACAAAGGTGAAGTGCCACGTGTCGATATCTTGTACCCTTAGTAGGGATTTATTTTTGGCTTGATTATAGGGTCATCTCATTAATGGAGATGATCTTTATAGATCCTTAGCCTTGAGGACCATTCATCCTAAGTTCATTTAAAACAAAGTGGGAAGGAGAGGGAATGATAGAAAAGGAAAGAGGAGAGGGTAGAGAAAGAGAGGGGGGGTGTACTTTGAACCCACCTTGATGCTTCCTCTTTTCTTTCCTTCCTTCTTCTTCTTTAAGTCTTCTTGAGTTCTTAGAGAGTGTATTTTTGTTTTGTAAAAGATTAGTGCGAGATTGGATAATGAAAGCGCCCTCGATCCGCGGGGTGCGCGGATCCGCTTTTGACCCTTGAGGTTTGGGAGTCACCACCTAGTTATTACGGTCTAGGAACCGATCAATGACTCTAAACGGATAAAAAAACTAATCTAGAACAAAAAAAAAAGCTGAATTCGGGGATCATGTTACGGGGTTGGAAGGTGTTGGCACCAATCCCGCCCAACCAAAGCCAGTCTCTACTAACTTTCCAAATAAATTACATTGCTAAAAACCTAGATAAAAATAAATAAAATTTTTTTATATACCTTTCCGATAGCAAGGACTTTGTTCCCTCAGATCTGACAAAAATAACTCCTTGTACCGTACTCCCTTGCTTCGTTCTGTCTCCAGATTTGATTTCGGATCTCCGAGACAAGGTATCTCCTTATTTTTGGATCTGAACTCTTCAAGTTTGTTGCAGATTTTGGGATGTTTTTGGAAGGCTTTTAGGCATTTCTTAGGCTAAAATCGAAGGAGGGATATTAGGTAAGGAGTTGGGGCTCCAAAACTAGGGTTTATGTGAGGCTAGGGGGGCTTTTAGACCTATTTCTCTTAGGGTTTGTGATTTGATACGAAAATAGGGTGTGGGGACCTCTATTTATAGATATTTTTAGGGGTTGATTTGGATAGAGTTAGTGTTTAATTAGAGTTCTTTAATTCGAGTTGTGTTTTAGTTAGACTTGTTTTAGGTAGAATTGTGTTTTAATTATAATTGTTTTAGGTAAAATTATTTTTTAGTTAGAACTCTATTAGATAGAGTTATTTTTTAATTAGAACTCTATTATGATTTTGACTTTTGGTCTTATTTGATTGACTTTTAATATTTTGACTTTAGTCTTAATCGATTGACTTTTAATATTTTGACTTCAGTCTTGCTTAATTGACTTTAATTTTGACTTTAGTCTCACTTGATTGACTTTAATACCTTGACTTTAGTCTTGCTTGATTTACTTTTAATTTTTGGAGACCCCTCCTCCATTATTTCTTTAATTCTTTGAACCCCCAAATGGAGGGGTCCTTAAAGAAATATCCCACGAACCCTCAACAATTTTACTTGAAAGCCCGAGTGATCGATTTTTTTAATTCAAAATTTTAAATTAATTTCATCAATGTTTCACTTTAATTATTTAATGTTTTATTTATTAATTTCAAAATTTTTAATTATGAAAATTGTGAAATTACCGTTTTGCCCCCGGAGATGACTTTTCACGTTTCAAGTCGGTTTTTAATGTTCTAGGATGTTTTAGAATCATTTTTTCGTAAGGAATTCAATAGAAATATTAGTTTGTGTTATTTATGAAATTTTTTGTGTGAAATGGTCATGAACTTTATGAGGGGCATTTTCGTAATTTTGTCAAATTCTGTTAAAATTGGCGAAATGATTTATTTGATTTCGATTTGTTGTTTTATGTGTTTGAGAGAGTTTTCCTAAGCGTAACGTAGGCTCTAGGGTTGTTTTGAGGTTAGGGATATTTTGATAATTTGGTAATTTTTTAGTGATTTTTATCGTGAAGTTTCTTTCTGGTCTGCAAGATGATGATTTCTATGTTTCTGGGGTCGTATTTTCCTAGCGTAGCGTGGTTTCTAAGATTTTTTCAGTTCGAGATACCTCATCCGGATTTCTGAAACACATCTGGTAACAACATAAAGCAATGGAATACACATCCATCATTGGGAATCATTGCGATCGGATTGACGATTTGATTAATCAGGCGAGTGCAAAAATGGGGTGTCTACAGAGAAGAGTTGAGGGGAGAATATATATATATATATATATATATTAGCAAGACTTTGTAAAGAGAATTGGTAACCCTTTTTGGAAGGAGGGAAGGGGTATTTATAGGAGTTTGGAGGATGTTTAGGGGTATAATGGGATGAAGAGTTGGGAAATAGATAATGGCATGGGTTTTAGAAATGAAGATATGGAATTTAGAGTGTAAGTGAGTGTAGTTGTGTAATGAGGGAAATGGGTTGTATTTTAACCCAAATGGTTTGGATCTTACCCAAATCCATTTGGGTATAGTATTTTGTGGGGTGAGATGAGTGATGATTGATGGGGGGAATGGGGGTGTAAAAGGGTGGTTTAGAAAAGGAGTGTTAGGTTGGTTGAGGAGGTGATATGTGTAGATTTAGAAGAATGAGTTATGTAAGAGGTTGGTAGATTGGTTTTTAGGAGGATTAAGGGGATGAAGACATGTGACAATCATGATGAGAGAGTGAGGTGATAAGATTGGTTGATTGGGTGATGGTGGTTGTTTGATTAGAGAGAAGGTATGGGTTGAGGTGATTTTGTTGGAGTATTTTAAGGAAAGTGATGGATAGAGATTTGGGTTGTAATGTGGGTGGTTGATGATTTTAGAAAATGGTGATAGGTTAGGGTGTGTAGGGTATGAGTTGTGATGTGGGTGGTTGATGATGTTAGAGAATGAGAATAGGTTAGGTAAGGGTAGGGTATGGGTTGAGGTGATTTTGGAGGGAAGTGATGTGGGTTAGATGGATTATTTAAAGAATGATGATGGGGGTAGGTGATTAGATGAGGGAGGTGAAAGGGGATGATGACATGTGTCATCTTTTGATGTTAAGAAGATGATTGGTTAAATTGGTAGTGGTTGATGGGTTAGGATTGTAGGTTGGATAATGAATTCGGTATGGATAGTGGTTTGTGGGCTTTTAGTATATTGGGCTTGGGTTTTAGAAGGGTTGTAGGTTATTTTGACTTTGATGGGGTTTGTTTTTGGGTTGAATTTTTGAGGGTGGATTCACTTTAGGGTTTAGATGGTATGGGATCAATTTTAGGTTGAGGGTAAGGTGAGGAATTATTTTAGGAAAGAGTTGAGGTCTTGTGGGTTTTGAATGGGCTTAGGGTGTTTGCAGATCGGAGGTGGAGCGGTGGAAGGTAGATGGGGGTAGGCATCCCAAGTCTCACATTTTTTAATTTTTAATTAATTTTTTTGAGATTTTTATAATTATTGATTTGATAAAAAATGCCACATGTTAGAAAATCGGGCTTTTTAGGCCCGTGAGAGAATTTTATCAAAAATTTGGTATGCATGGGCGGAGCGGTGAAGGTCGAACAAGTATAGGATAGCTCAAACCCCTTTGGTAGGTCCCTTAGTCCATTTGGAGGACTTAGGGGCCTCGATTCAATCAAATTGCCATTTCAGTATTTTGGGCCTTTGAGGCCTGTTGGCTTATCTTGTTGGAAAATTGGTATTTTGAATGGAGTGAGGTAGATGGGAACATGCCAAGTCCCTTTCAGGTGTGCCCATTAGACCCTTAGAGGGTTTTAGGGGCCTTGATTTGAACAAAATGTCGCATTTTTAATGATTTGGGCCTTTGAGATTGAAAAACTGTTATTTTTGGGCCCCTTTCGAGTGAGGGCCCGTTCAAATTGGGGTGTCTACATAGACCATAATCTCCCCCTGAAAGTATCTACTAAGGTTCTTAGGGTCCTTGTAGACCCGAATAGACACATAGGTAGGGATATAAAATCCCCTCCAAAGTTAGGTCGTGTTAGCAGTCATTGAGAGATCAAATTTGTAGAAAAGAGAAGAAAATGGAAGAAGATTACCTCAGTCTGAAACAGGTAAAAACTAAAATTAAGCAGAAAGAAATAACAAGGGTGAGTTTTTTTTCGAAAACTATAGAGAAACAAGATCACAGAGAACAATAACACAATAAGAAGGGAAATTAACACCAAGTTCCTTATTTATAGAAGAAAGTAAAGGAGTATACACGTTTGAGAGGACAACGTAGTCCAACCTAACCATCGTAGTTTGGGGAAAAGTACTAATGATAGTGGGGCACGTGGACGGACACAGATGAAAGACAATTTGCATTAGCCATCGAAAATGATTTGGAACGACATTGCATTAAATGCTTCGATTCATTAAGAGTGGAAGTAATTATAAAGAATCAAAATAGCTAATGAGAAAGAGATTACGTGTCTCGAGAAGACAACAAGACTTCACGTCTCCTCAAGAGGGGATAATTGTAGAAGGAAATAACTGCGCAATTATCTAGACCATACATGTGTCCAGGCCGGTTGAGTAACACCATGCATAGATCAGCATACGGGCGCTACCCAACAACAGGTTAGGTTGAAGTAGAGAGCACCTAGTCTAGCTATAAGGGCAGCACAACACTGAAAAAGACTTGGTCTGCTAAGTAGGGCAAACCTGGTCAAAGATTACCTGTAATCTTGATATGTACACATCAAGCCTAGAGATCTCGGATGAGATCTCCCCAATATAGTATATACAATCCAGAAAATCCTCATTCCATTTGAGGATCCAAGGAATAAGGGGATACCTCAGAATCACCCCTCGTGAGAAGGGGAAACCCTGATTCGTAGGAAGGATCCATAAATAATATGAATAGCACTGAGGAAGGGATCTTTTGACAGATTGGAGGCCTAACAAGATTATTAGATTGTTCCTCTACTTCTCTAATTTGAGCGTCGGAGAGTTTTTGGCAAGTACCACACTAGCACATGGAGGGAGGTGACTAGAATGACTTCAGATCCATGAGACAGAGTTCCATCAGCACTGTTCACCGGATTCTAACCCCACACAAAATAATTGCATACCATCTATATAATTCAAATCTTAATTTAACCATACAACTCCATTAGAATTCAAATAATTATATACGTTGCAAGAACATGTTTTTTCTATGTAAGCCCTAATTTAACTATAGAATTCAATTAAAATTCAAGCCAATTAGTTGTAGATATAGTCCATGCCTTTGGTTGTCTTTAAAAGCCCTTCATACGTCAATTCTATTTTTAAAATCCGTTTAGTTGTATCTACCTTTAGCTGAATTTAAAATCCCTTTATTGGCAAAGTACTTGTCCCAATGGAAAAAAATAGCAAAAAATTTAACCAAAGCAAGAAGCTATGTAAAATTTAACCAAGGTGTCAATTAGATAAACCTATCAAAAAAAGGTATTAATGATATAAGAATATTAATTAAAAAAATATAGATATATAATTTTAAAATTTATAATGTATCTCTAATTTTACCATAAAAATTACTTGTTTCTCTAATTCTTTCTCAAAAAATTAGTCTCTAAAAGTTATAAATAATTTTAAATTTTCAAAAATAAAAAATAGAAAATTGCCAAAAGGCATAGCTTCAATCACATCACACATTGAGTCTTATGCCTTTTGGGTACCTCTTGGTTTGGGGTATATGTCTCATTTACTTTTATGTTTCATCCTTAAGACTTAGGGCATTTTTAATGAGCCACATCTTAAGGTGAGTGTAACCCTTGTAAGCCTTTAAAACAATGCTAGTAATTACTCCTTACTTATAATCTTATAGGATGTCCTCACAAAATATTTACCACTTATAGTACGCAATTAATGGTCAAACTTGATTGGCCAACCTTTCTTATTTTGAATAAGTAAAAAGGCCAACATCATTGACCACAAAATGGCTTTGACACAAAGGAGATTCCAATAAATTCTATAAGAAAACAGATGAATAAAAAAAAGGATCCACTTGTGCCAATTGCAATTTTTTATGTTCTCAAACTTTCATTAGCTTTTGTTGTTAACATAGCCAAGCTAGAATTATTGTCTTGGGTACTTTCTCACTTTCCCTCCAATAAGTAAAGCAAAACAATTTATCCTATTTATGTGATCTAAAATAAATTTTAACAATTAAACTTGAATGCTAAATTTTTTTTTTTTGAAAACCACTAAACTCTTTTGACATTAAAGACAACTCAATTACATATTCTCATAGGAATTTGAAAACAAAATCTATATATAGATCTCATAATAGTCACTATAGTTTTTTGAATTCATGATATTAGATCATGGGTTTGCAGAAATAAAAAAGAAAAAGAAAAATACAAAAAATCCAAAATCTACAAATTGTATGAGTATTGTAGACGCAATTTCTTGCACTACTTAGAGATCTGCAACTTCTGCTTCAAATCTATAATTCCCATGCTCATAGGTGTGCTTGCAACACCACCTCTCTGACGTCCTAATCAAATTGAGTACAAAAATTAGTAGAATTTTTCTATGGGAAAAAAAGCATACCTCTTTGTGTTCTCTCCCCCTTTATTTATAGAGATCTAATCCTAATCGTTTTGTATCCTTTACTGATGTCATCTTCCTTCCAATTTGGAATTAGGATCTGAATTGGAATGTATGTCCTTTTGAATCATGTCAAGATTTATTGAACTAATTTAGCAACTAATTCCACATATCTAGGGTATTCACTGATTTTTCGAGCTTCCAGTGAATAATACTTCAATTAGATCCCTTATATTTCAAAACTCAAATATCTTATCCATTTCTTTGGTTTTGAGATCCAACTTCGAGTTAGGTGAAATAGTCCATTTGTCTATCGTGCCCTGGTCCCATATATTTCTATTGGGCTTGGATGGGTGTGACATCACATCATAATCTTGGTGCTCCGTTCCATATAATGCCTCATGTCATCATCTGATGTTTTCACAAAAGTAATCATCCAAAGTTACCCCCTTTCGGGGGTTTGGATTTTATTCGAATCTATGAGACCCGAGTCTAGATCCAATGGCATGTGGCCTCTTCTTATTTGCTTGTGCGTTTTAATAGTTGCACCAAGACATCCTCGGGAATCCAAACGGTGCAATGAAGGGTATTTACTTTGTTGATATTGAGACTGCACCGTCTGCGAAGCCCGATAACAATGCACTCATTATGCTTGGTACATGTCCAAATATGATTGGTTCTTTGGGCACATATGTTCGTACCAACCACCTCAATTGACAAGTTTTATTAATGCGAAGACTTCTCATTATTGCTTCTTTTTTCTATGTCATCTCCCTCGATAATTTTGAATCATGAATCATGATGATTTTGGATCTATAGATACTTCTCAAACCCTCCATTTATATTTATTTTATGATCTATCTTACATCCTTTTCTTCTTTGTTCCTTCTCTGGTTCTTAGTGTTGAAACTTTCATTCGATTTCTCGATGAAGTTGAAGGAGTCATTTAGCTCCCAATACCTTCCAGTTTAAGATAAGGGTGTACTTTCTTTGGAGGGTTTCTTTCTCATATTCTCCCTGTTGTTTTTTCTTTTTGGGGTTCCTTCATGACTAAGGGAAAGTCTTATTTCCCTACCTTCCCTCCCATGAGCACAATAAGGGATGCAAATGGCATCCCTAGGGAGGTTGGGACTTTTTTCACTAAGGAGTCCTCCTTTTCGCACAATTTTCCTTGGGATACCATGGTGGTGTTTTGAGGACAATTCAAAGTCGACTTCCGAGTTCCTCTTAGTTGCTTAGTCCAAGTAGTCTTGAATTGTTACAGGAGGACTCCAGGTCAAATGAACGATAACTTATACCGACTCATGCATACTATCAAGCAGCTCAATGCTCAACTTGATGAGGATGTAAAGCTCAGTTTAGTAGGTATCTTATCTCACTTCACCCTTAGGAGGTGCCCCTGGAGGAAGGACTTCTTTTATCTAACTAGGAGGAAAGGGAAAACCCCCTTTTTGTTTTGTCCAACTCGAATAAGGATTGGTTCCTATTTCCAATAAAACTTATCGGAGAGTGAAAATAGCAATTAGAGATGAAGTCCCCCCTATCTTCTTCAACACCTTCAACCAAACTGGTAAGTGTCCCAACCTAATATTGTTCTTTCTTGTAGCTCTTCGTTTCCTTAATTTAATTTGCTCATGTACTTTTTAGATTCGAGCAAGGATAAAAGGGTTCTGGACTCGATTTTCATTTCCAACCTCAATGCCAATCGTGCCCTTTACAACAGGGTAACCAACTTCCTAAGTACAGAGGCAACCAACGAGGAAGACAAGCTCGTAAGGAGTTCATCGGGGCCTCTTCAATGTTTGTGTGATGAGGAATAACTTGGCGACATGGCCTTCATCCACTCTAGAGCCCCAACTATTGACTCTGACACCAAGTCAGATGTTTAGAAGACTTTTCTTACATCCTCACCTACGACTACTACTGCTAGTGCTAAACAGAAGTATTTGAGGCATCTAAAGAGGTAAGAAAAGATGCCCCAACCCATTCCATTCTTACTGAGGTGATCCCTCCCAAGGAAAAGGCAGGGGCCACTTCCTATCCTTTATCGTCTGTTGCCCCATTCCCTGGTGAAGGATCAGTTTTCAGGGGTTTCAATTTTTCTAGCACCCCTGGTCGATAATTCCTAATGTCGATGACCTACAGATTATCGACCAATATTCTACCTTCAATAACTCTCAGCTTGCAAAGGAAATAATGGAGGCTACCTACCTTCCAAGGGTTCTGGCCATTACGAGTTTGAGCTGTTCCAATAACCTTTTGGGGTTTATCAACGACGTTTTTCGAGCTTTGGTTGTGGCAAGGTTTCAAGAAAAAATTTGCTACCATCTTCTTTTTAATTTAATAATTCTTGTTCTTTTATAGGTTCAACATGGACTAACCAAGCTCGATCAATCCCGAGATAGTGTTATCTCAGCAAAAGAAAAGGCTGTGGTAGTCGGCCTGAAGCTAATGAAGAAAAGGGATAGCCTTCGAGCTCAACTAAAAAGAGTAAGTTAGAGCTCGAGACTTCCATGTCTGAGATTTTAAGCCAGCAGCTTCGGGTCGAGGAGGCTATTACGGAAGCCTATCTTTTGAAACAAGAACAGGACTCGGCATGGGCTAGGTTTGCAGGGATATTGGTTGAGAAAGAAGAAAAGAAAGAGAAGGCTTTTGTCAATCGCAATCCCTGCATCGATCCAGATCCTTTTCAAATCTACATTTCTGACTGGAAGTGTTATGACTATAGCATCATACCAGTGTGGCAAGTCCTTGAAGGTCTTCTTGTGTGAACATTGTGGCTCTATCTCCTCAGATTGACTCAAGGACCTTTGCGACATTCACCCCCATCGAGACTTGATATACTCCAACTTTGTGTCTTATTTTTTTCACTTGTGCTTAGATACTCTTTCTTGTTTGTTTTACCACATTGTATTCTCTATAAATCGTGTGTCCTGCATCCTTCTTGTTCTCGTTGTCGCTCTTCTAAGGGTTGAAGAGGAGACAGTTGTTTATCTTGTCATCTCCATCATCCTCTATCCTCTGTGGTAACCACCACATAGCTCTTGAGCTTTCCATTTTCAATCATATCTTGAATAATATTTCTGAGTCTGTAGCAATCGTTTGTTGAGTGATCCCCAGCCTTATAATATTCACAGTAAGGCTTCTCTAGCTACCCTCGATAATCTTTTGGTAGTAGGATGAAGCTTGGATCGTCCTGGATATAACTCAGTATTTTTGACATCTTCATGTTTAATGTTGTATAATTTCATCTTGTTCTCCATGTTGATCTCCCCCTTGTATCTCGCTTCCTCTTGCTTTCAATCTTTAGTTCCCCTGATTTATCAATTTCTTTTGTTGGCTCCATCAAGTTCACCATTCTTATACTCGAGGTTTATTCCCTACTTTTTTATCGTTTATTCTTTCATGATGTATTTTTCAATTTTTAAGTAAAAGTTCTCCAATCGTGTGGGATCGACCTTGATTAAAGACTCATATAGTCGAGTTCCTGACATTATTGACATCATATAAGTCACACATACGGTTGCTTCATCAGGATTTTCTACCATTAGTAACCTCATTCTAAACCTGGCAGTGAAAGCTCAGACTGATTCACCCGTTTTTTGCTTCAAGTGGAATAAGGTGTTCACTCCAACCTCACTTTTTCAATTGTGAATGAATTGTGTAACAAAGGTTTTCTCCAATTAGAAAAATTATTAATTGATTTCAGAGGTAAATCTTGGAACCATACAATAATGCCTTGTCTGAACATTGATGGAAAAAGCTTATAGAATAGGGCGTCGTCCTCTTGGTACATAATCATTTGGTTCCGATAATGCAAGACGTGATCTAAGGGATCCTTCATCTTATCGAACTCCTTAAATTTTGGAGGATGAAAGTTTCTCAGTGGATCAGTTGCTAAGATTGTTGGGGAGAACTGTATTCCTTGAAGCTCCCTAATGACGCCACTAGCAAGCTGGTTTGCATCCCTCCCCCGACTATTTTCGTCATCCCTTCTTCGATTTCCTCTCTTGTGACAGGATTCTGAGCCTTCGAACTTCCTTCACATTTATGTGTTCTTATTGAATTCGCAGTTCACTCGAATTTCGTTCATTCAATTCTATCATGACGATGATCACTTTATTGCTTTTTCATACTCCTTGGCACCTCCTTTTTATCTAATCTCTCTCAGAGCATATGTCTTAACTACTTATTCTTTCTTCTAATTTCTTGAATCTCGTCCTTTTGTTGTTGGAGCCCTTGTTGCATCTCCAATCTCATCTTAGTCAATAAGCAATGGATAGCTTGCATTGGATCTTGCTAAACCAGTGAAGGATTCGCTGGTAGAGGATCTGCTAGTGAAAGATTTGCTGGTTGAGGGTTTCCTTATTCACCAATCCCTTCGTGCCTTGCTCTTCCCATGTTGGTCGTTTCTCCTTGTATTGTTTCCCACAGACAACGCAAAATTGTAGATGCAACAAACCTAGGTGTGCCTGTAACACAACCTCTTTGAGGCTCTAGTCAGATTGAATACAAAAATTAGTAGAGTTTTTTTATGGGAAAAAATCATACCCTTTGTGTGCTCTCCCCTTTTATTTATGGAGATCCAATCCTAATATTTTCGTATCCACTGCTAATGTCATCTTCCTTCAAATTCAGAGTTAGGATCTGAATTAGAATGTATTTCCTTTTAAATCATGTCTAGATTCACTGAACTAATCTAGCAACGGATCCACGTATCTAGGGTATTCCCTAATTTTTTGGGCTTCTAGTGAATGATACTTCAATTAGATCCCTTATATTTTGGAACACAAATATCTGATCCATTTATCTAGTTTCGAGATCCGACTCTGAGTTAGGTGAAATAGTCCATTTGTCTCTTGTGCCCTACTCCCATATGTTTCTTTCAGGTCGGATGGGCGTGACGTCACATCATGATCTTGGTGCTCGGTTCCATATACTACCACGTGTTATCATTTGATGTTTTCATAAAAATAATCATTCACAAGTATCAATTATGTTTTCGAAATTGATATCAATCTATGAGGATTTCAAAATCTACAAATTGTATAAAATAGAGTAACCAAGAATAGAGATGAAGATCTCACTGAATCATCAATGAAGAAATCTTTGATCTTCACTCTTCAGATCTCTCGATCCCCCTTCTGCAAAATCATATCCAATTGTGCTAATTACAAAGCTCAAAGAGAGATTGAGATAATGGATTTGGATAAAGCGTTTCTTCTTGGTTTCAAAATCATATTAGGGTTATAAGACAAATCACACAGGTTTTATTTGGAAGTTGGAACCCTAGCTTAAGAAGAAGAAGTTATGTGGTCATGGAGCCAAATAGAAATGTTGGAGCATATTCAAGAATGGGTTTTGTTTGTTTTAAGGAGAATGGGTTTCAAAATCGAGGTTTCAGAAAATGAGTTTGTAGGTTTGGATAGTGAATGGTTTACAAAGAATGGGTTTCAGATTGTTATATAGAGAAGGCGTGTCAAAATTAGGTTTGATATAATGGGTTTGTAGGTTTAGAGAGAGAAAATGTCTCCATAGAGAATTTACCTGAAAATTGAAATGCTACAAGAATGAGAGAGCCATAATTTCAAAGAGAGTGAGGGTTTTTTTTTTTAAAGAACACTTGTTTTGATTGATTTTCACTTTTCAAATATATATACACAAGGTCAGGATCTGTAGACAACGTTTTGTCCTATATAGCAAAATAGTTTCGGATTGGACTAATTTTTTGTGAGGATGATCTCTATGGTGATTAAATTATCCTCACAAAATATCAGTTAATTCTAAAACTTCTAACCTTATGAAAAGTGGTTACAAACTAACGGTTAAAATGAATGGTCCATAATTCTTTAACTTGTAAACTGGGGCTAGCAATTTCAGAATACGCTGATTTTTTGCAAGGATTATCTCCTCACGATAAAGATTATCCTCACAAAAAATCAACCCATTTTGAACCTTTTTTTTCCATATAAGCAAAACACGTTGTCTACGGATCCTGATCGTTAGATATATATATATGGGAGCGGTTCGACGGCCCGAAAGTCTAACAAGTTTGTTGCCAAGTTTTTTGGTTCGTTGGATCTCAACGCATCCGACGGTTTGGATAGAAAACACAGTTTTAAAGTTAAAAATCACTTTTTTACAAGCTGCCCCCTAATCAATCAATTAATTCTTTATTAAATCCCTCCTCTTCTTCGTACACGAACCTCTCTTCGCACTCTCTCTCCCACTTCTTACACAGAACCGATTCGGCAGAACCCACTTCTTCTTCGAACTCTCTCTCCATCTTCACATTCTCTCTTTCTCCCTCTTCTTACATAGAACCGATTGTAAAAACCCTCTTCTTCTTCGAACTCTCTTTCCAAAAGGGAACTTCGACGCCAACTGAAACTCTCACCCCATCTCAAAATTAAAACTCTAAAATCCCTCTCTATCTCTCTCTCCCTCTCAAGAGAACCCAGTTTGAACCACCGTAGATCTCGCCATTGTTTGTTCAAAAGATTCGGAACCTTCGTCAGAGAGAATGACCGAACGATTCTCTCCATCACCGTCTTCACATACTCTCGCCGTCACCGTCGTCGTCGCACTCTCACTATTCTCGAGTTCGAACGATTCTTAGGTATTTCTTTCACTGTTAATTCTTAGGAAAATAATTGGATTTTTGTTTTTTTGGGTTGTTGAACTTGAAAGATAATGTTCGGTATAAATTCTTTATGAAATTGTAGCAAATAGCTGTAACACTTTTTTTTTTATCAATAGTAAATGGGGCCTTGTATATTTTTTCTATCAAGATTGTAATGGAAGATATGGAGAACTATGTCTAGGAGACAAAACCCAGTGTTCATCTGAAGCCACTGATGGTGATGGACCAATTATTTGATCTCTTTTCTTGGCTAATTATTTGTTGATATATATTTGGATCCCATTTTTCATGTTCATGTATGGTTTTAAAACCTGGTATCTCATCTCGTCTGTCGCAGAAGCCAAGTTGACTCGTCTGATATGGTGATGAGACAAGACTATTTCCTCTACTAAGAGTGTAGAGCTATGTCCTCAAACCGAACATACTGTCATAAACTTCCACAGTGAACAACAAATGATTTTTTTTTAAATTGTCCAATTAGCTTTTCTGGAAAGAATGTAGTCATGAAATGGTTTGGCAAGAATATAAACCCTTGAGGCTACTTCAATAGTTTCTATTCATAAACATTTCAGTGCAATAAAATCGAAAATAGAAGTCATAGGTAAAGAAACAAATGAATTCCACTTTCTTGATTTTTTCTCGATTCTTAGGAAAATAATTGGATCTGAAGGTATGCAATGTACACCAGACACATAATGAAAGATAAAAGAAAATAGAGAAGCAGCTTCACTTTATTAATTTAAAGGTGATAATGTTAAGAGCATAACTGGAATTGCAGCTCAATGGGGGTACTTCCTACTTGTCAATAAACAAATAAATTGAATTGATAAATAAATACTTCTGCAGCACTGATGGATAGTTAGCATTAACTAAACCATGTAGAATCAATAAAATAACCTAGTCCTGGTACACAATGTTGGAGGTGTTGCACTCATCAAATCTTTCTCACTTGTTTCAGTCAGTGGTTTGGATAAATTTTTTTCTTTTATATAATAGGTAGCTTTACAAGTGAAATTATCTTACCTTGTCACTTTGCCTTTGTTTTTTTTTCCAATTTTAAATGCAATTCAGCTGAGAATTTTCACTATTGTTTATTTGGGAAGATTGTTAGAAGAATACTCTTTTGAAATCTGAAAATTAAATGAAAAAAATAATTTAACGTGTCTGAGTGAGAACTTATCCCACGTGGGTAGATAACTATGCAAGTATTTGTAGGAGCGTAGATTTGTTGGAATGCCTTTCCTTCTGATTCTTATTCTTTCTAATCTTTCAAATCAGGTTTAGAAAGTTTGGTGGGAAGGATTCTCGATCTCTTTTGTTCAAGTTTAACGAGGTAGGCATCTTTTCAAATTTGTTGTTTGGCTTCCTTCACTAATTTGATGCAAATCATGCACATACATCTATCACACTTACGCATATAGACATAGTAATGCTGTCTGGATGTGGAATGTATATGGCTCTCAATATTGCACTAGAGTCTGTTAGTGTCCAATTTGAGGTTGTCCGATATGCAAACTTCATGCCTTTAAAAGAGTTCATGAAATATAGATTGTATTTAACAAGCACATAGATACTTGTGTTGTTGCCACATTGATATAATGAGACAGAAACACTAACCCCCACAAACCTGATGTATGTGGATTGCCAAAATCATGGTGCATCAAAAGAATGGAATACCTTGCTATATCACACTTAAAACTTCTTGGATATAGAACATGCTTTAGGATGTTTTGAATAATTTCTCTTCTTATCTAAATTAACGATTTTAAAATGCAGGACCATGGTTTTGAGCCAAACAGATAAGGTGATACATGGGAAAAGGTTGGCCAAATTCGGCATAAGTTTGAATATGATAGGGAGAAATCAATGAGAAAAAGAGGTTGGTTATACTTGTTTGAATATCTTTTTCTTTGCTAACAATTTGAACGTTAATCCAATTCTCGTGCTCTCATTTTTTTTCTCCTTTTATCATTTCCAATTAGCTTTTATTGAGTCAGTTCACTTAACAGGCTACATGGGCTTTTAGAGTTTTGCGAAACGAAATTGGCTTTTAAAATTGTCTTTTTAGGCTTGACTTCGATCGTAAGTTTTCATCATTATTTTAGATTCTTTCAATACTGAATCAATGACATACTTAACTTTAGTTTTTTTAAGATCTACATGAGTTTTTCTGTGTATTCTACTGTTTGTGCCCTTGACACATTTTATTCTCTTATTGCAGCATTTGCCCCTATGAACAGGGGAACCAATTTTGACAACCGCGATCCAGTTTCCAAGACTCAGCCATTTGACGCCAAAAAATACTTTCCCCACTCCGAAAGGGATTGAATATAGAATTCAGAGACATTGATACCAACCATGATAGCTGGACTTTGCTTCTGCAAAGAGACGTCACATAACGTTCCATTAAGAAGTGCTTTTAAAAGCTGGGAGCAATGGCTGTAAAATGTGAATTCAGATTGAATCACTGGGTTTTACTGAGCAATAATTCTCTTCCAAACCTTCAGTAGAACAGGAGCTTGATTGTCTAAGGCACTATATTATTATATGTTGACATTGCAGAAAATTTCATTTGCTAGAATACGAATTTTGCTCTAGGAGCCGATAGGAATGTAAATTAGTCTTCAAGAAAACAAGTGTTTACTCCTTGTAGATTCAAACTTTTCTCTCGAATACAAAGTTTCTAATTGTTTGCTGTTCACCTTTAAGTTTAATACTGGCTTGCCAATCATAATTTATCAAATGAAGCTGAGTAAATGGAAGTTTTTCAGTTGATCTAATGGAGTTTATGGATTCCTCAAAATGCTGCACTAAAAGGGATTCTGGTTTTACTTCTCCACTTCACTTGTAAAATGAGGCTGATATCCATTTCTATGAAATCTAATTTCTATACAGCGATGAATGAACTACGAATCAATTCTTATATACACTTCAATTCACTTCTTTCAAGCTACAACTTTAATGATAAGTATCATATCACATTATTGATCCTGTTTTGATTTCATATCTTTGGGTAGCATATTTTGAAGGAATATAAAATACAAGTTCTTAAGTAGGAGACTCCAAAATGCACCTAACAAATTAGTTGGCTAATGGAAATTAAGAATCAACAATGGGAAACATTTTGGGAAAAAAATATGCCAACCCTTGTAACAGCAAGAGATGTTAGAAAGGTATATAAATTGTAATAAGCTACAACACTTGTTCCAGTCAATTATTACAAAGTATCGCAATAGCTTGTGGAAGGCAAGAATGTAAGAAATAATTAAGAGCACTCATTCTTCCAATTGATAAGATTGATGAACATTGGATTCCAAGTGTGGAGTTGCAACTTGAATATCTGAGAGTGCGTCATTGAGCTTCATGTCAAGCTTAGTGAGTCTTCGAACATTGCTCACGGCTTCTACCCTCTTTTTGAGTTCATATTATGTTCCTATTCCTACTTCTTTTGCAACCTGTATGTGAGAAACAAACAACAATAACCGATAAATATGAGAGCGGGTTTGCAATTTTACAAAATTGAATAAAGAAAAAAAAGAAGAAAGAAATGGATTTGCCAGGCTAATAAAAGCAATTGAGTTTGACCTGTAACAAATTGAGGTCAATATTTGTTGACACATATACAATGATGTAAGAACACATTAGAGAAGAGGTGGCTGCCTTGAGAACCTAATATTAGAAGATTTCAACAAAAAACCTCTTAAGTTGAATATAAACCCCATCACAGTATTTCCAACTCCAAATGATGAATTAGATTGGATTTTTATGATTTTGCATTCAGGTTGCATTTTGGTGGAAGACTGGAAGGTATCTTAAGTAGAACACATAGGTTGGTGGATTTCTCCCCCACTTCACGAGTGCAACCTGTACCGCAATGTTGTTGTTGGCACCCCAACTTTAACTTATTACACTCCAATTTCTTAAATTCTTTATCACACCCCAATTAAAGATTAAAACACACTTGCAAAAGATTACAAAGGTTTGGATCAAATTATTATCTCAACATTATAACACTAGTTCAAACAATTTCAATTGTTGTATACAATTTGATACAACAATTTCACACTAGTTATAATTGAAATAGTAGTTACACCTACTGCAGATGAAATAATGTATTGGTATCTTTGATCATTCAAATGACTTCAATCGCATCATTTATATTCAGTCATTCATAAATATGGAGAAATTGTTGAGGACCCTAGATGGTTAGCATTGAATGGAGCTCAAGCAAATATCTCGGTATGGAGACTCCTTATGGCTTCATCTACTCATAGGAAAGCAATTTTCAAAGCACTAAATGAGACAAAGATACCCTTAACCACTTCAGAACAATTAGCATCCATAGTAGGGATACTATGTTGATGATTAGTGTTTAATAAATAAACTCTAGCTTTCCTAGAGTGTTGTGACATGTTCTGATAAAACAAAAGGAAAAGAAATTACAAGACAACAATACGACCACCCATGTTTTACAGAGCAAATGCTGTGTTGTCAATATATAACATTAACATGTCCAAAGAGTTAGCAGATCAGAGATGATGGTATTTAGATGTACAAGTGATATAAGTTGTTGGGACATACGTTTTTAATGAAAAAAAATCTATGAACCAATAAAAAAGGTAACAACAATCAATATACCACTAGAATTTCAATATTTTACGAAAATGTTCATTCTTCAATGATTTTAATTACAATCTTTGAAAAAGTCCTAAAGAGAGTTTAAATATGAATTCACAAAAAAGAAATCCATGAAAAAGCCCTAATAAAAGAAAATTAACAGTAAACCATCATCAAGAAATAACAAAGAGAAAATAGAGTGGTGAGGCTATCAACTTAACATAAGGGTTCAAACTTTTTTTAAACCTTAAAAATCCATAATCAATTCTTACTATTTCTCCAATTTAAAGCTCAAAACCAATATATTTTCCTCTTTCAGTCAATTTTCAATCGTCGCCATCAACATTGAAAAAGTTCAATTAACAACTACAATAAAAAATATTTAAAAAAAAAAACCCAAGCATTTTCCTCCATCAGTTATTTTCCTCAAATTGAAAAAGGAAGAAAAAACGAACCAATTTTAAGTGATACTGAAGCCAATGATTTCTCACTCAGATTCATCAATGATGATCAAAATGAAATCATCTCCGAAGATGCGAACGTGGTCAGTACCCCAGTGTTTGAACTCCAAGTTAATCATGGAATGTTTATTTCAAGCCGTCAAGTAGCTTACACTTTCTTCCACCAAATTGAACCCTTGAAGATTGTAAAGGTCAGTTTGAACAATTGTCACAAAAAAATTGGTTTTTTTTAAAAAAAAAAAGTTATTTTAATTTTGGAAAATTGATCATAATGAGGGACCAATTAACACCACCACCACTCTCAGCCTGAAGATTCTACCTTCTCCAACCTTCAAAACTCTAGAAAAAAATAGGGTTTTAGGGAGGTTGAAGCTAATGGGTTGTTGGGAAGAAACCCAAAAACATATTTTGTATAGTTCCTAAAAAAATTTGGATTTTATTTTCAAACTTTTATGGCTTTACAGGAATTGAAGTAAATTGAAAAAAGAGGAAAAAATGAACCTGAGAGTGTGTGAAGAAGATGAGGGTTGAAAGAGAAAGATGGCGATGGCTCCAATTTGTTCAAAGGCCTGTAACTTGAGAAAGAGAGACGGCGATGGCGAGAGTGTGTGAAGACAACGATGGCGTCGGGTCATTCAGGAGATAGTTTCTGTAACTTGGTTTAGAGAGAGAGAGAGAGATTTTCGATTGAATAGGTTTAGAGAAAAAGAGAGCTTCTCTAACTTGATTTAGTTTTGTGAGGGATTTGTAAAAGAATACAAAACTTTTACAGGGGCGTTATGTAATAAGGTTACGTTTTTATTTTAAAGTGGAAGACGTCTTCTACACCATCGGATGCGTTGAGATCCTACGAACCAAAAAACTTGGCAACAAACTTGTTAGAATTTAGAGCCGCTGAACCGCTCCTTGTATATATATATAGGGTCACGTTTTATGTACACATAAGGCAACTCATAAAGCAACAAAGCAACAAATCGCTTTTTCTATTAGATGAATAGACGAGATTATCATCACCAAAGAAAGGAGATTATCCTTTGTCGAACAAAATCGTCGTAACGTTAAAGGATCCGGCTACTTCATCGATATCGTTATTGTTATCATTAACCATTTCAAGGTTTGGTTTCATCTCTTCCTATCTTTACCAATACAAATTCTTTAGCTTTAAGATCAAGTTGCCGCCAGGTTAGCAAGAGAAGGAAAGATACGAAAAAGAAAGAAGACATTTTAGAAAGAGAGGATAAATAATGATCCATTGTTTTCTCTCTCTTCTCTTTCTCTTCAATGAAACATTCACAGTGAAGAACAACAATGACGAAGATGAAATGGGTGTAGGGAGGTAGTTACAAATAGTTAAAATTATAAGTGTTTTATTAGAACCACGTGCTTTAATTTCTCTTCTTTATAACATGAACCATTGGATCATCTTATAATTTGACAGCTATATTGATTTGTTACTTTATGAGTTGCCTTATGTGTACACGGAACGCGATTCATACATATATATGGACCTACGCTTTACCCTACGTGTTTTGTCCTACATGGGTTAGAAGTTTTGGAATGGGCTGATTTTTGGTGAGGATGATCTCTACGGTTAGAAGATCCACCTCACCAAAAATCAGCCCATTCCGAAATTTCTAGTCCCATGTTTATAAGTTGAAAAATCATGGAACGTCCATTTTTTGTAAATCATTTTTGATGGGGTTAGAAGTTTTGGAATGGGCTGATTTTTTGTGAAGATGATCTCCTCACCGTAGAGATCATCCTCACCAAAAATCAGTCTATTCCAAAACTTCTAACCCATGTAGGACAAAACACGTGGGTGCCAAACGGTATATATATATAGGGAAATGTTCAACACCTTACACTTTACCCTACGCTTTACCCAACATGTTTTGTCCTATATGGGTTAGAAGTTTTGGAATGGGCTGATTTTTGGTGAGGATGATCTTTACGATTAGAAGATCCTCCACACCAAAAATCAGCCCATTCCGAAATTTCTAGCCCCATGTTTACAAGTTGAAAAATCGTGGATGGTCCATTTTTTGTAAACCATTTTTTATGGGGTGGAATGGGCTAATTTTTTGTGAGAATGATCTCCTCACCATAGAGATCATCCTCACCAAAAATCAGCCAATTCCAAAACTTCTAACCTATGTAGGACAAAACACATTTGGTAAAGCGTAGGGTGGTGAATGGGACCATATATATATATATATATATATATATATATATTATATATATATAGAGAGAGAGAGAGAGAGAGAGAGGCGAAGTGGTCTAAGCTATGGAGAAGGCGAGGTGACGGTGAAGAGTATGTTATGATACTTTTGAGCTTGGTACCCCACTCTCGCATCCATAGCTACTCCACACGGGTAACTAGTGTTGGTCGAAAAGCCCAGTCTCAACACCACATTTATATGCCTATACGTAGAAAGATAAAGAGTAATTTTTACTGGCTTGTACACATTAGGCTGACGTATTGCAATGTGACAGGGTGCGTGGTAATGTTCAATGAATAATGATTTTTGACTCTCGCACGTGGCCTAGTCAAAATACTCTTTTGATGTGGCATGTGTTAGAACGATAGATCTTTTTTCCTTGGGATACATAACTGAACATATTTATGAGGATGTACAGATGTGCATCCCGATGCATAAAATCTATGGTTCTAGCACATGCTACATCAAGAAAGTATTTTGAGTACGTCACGTGGGAGAGTCAAGTTATCACAACTCATGTTTCAATCTAAAGTAATGATGAATGTATGGTAAATCATACGTGGTTGATGTGGCAAGGGTACAAAATCACAAATCTTTTTCTTTGTGTATCCCAAAGAAATAGACGTATGGTTTTGTGCCCTTATTGCAACTTCAACCGCATATGATTTACCGCGTGCATTCATCACGACTCTTCAATCTATTACTCTATCTATATTACTTTTGTATGCATATGGAAGAGACTTTTGGCTTCCACACTACGAGGTACGGATTCTTAACATGCATTTTCACATATATAAGCAAGGAGCCAACCTCAATGGTGGCCACATAGCAGATTATGGGTTGGAAAATCTGTAGAAAATATTACTTATTTTGGGAGCCCGGAGACACGTTTGGACAGTAAAGCTAACTTAACTAGGTGTAATGATGTATGCTTACTAGTAACTTCCATCTAATAAGGATTTCGAATTGCATGAATCATGAGAAATGATATCCAATAAGAGTCCAAAACAGATCCAATAATAAAAAGCTTTTGATTTCGTTTGGATCCACATTCAATATAGATTACAATTAATTAAATTTTCTTCAATAAAAATAAATAGCTAATGGGAGTTACTATCTTAGAGTTTAGACAATTTTTTCTCCTAAGATTAAACCCTTAATTTGATTCAAATTGTGTACAATTTCTATAATTAATATCATCTCAACCAAAACATGGGATTACTCTTTCATTGTGAGGCGAGGGTATGTCTTCAACCTCTCTAGTGGGCTTAACCCATCTACCATGTGAGTTACGTTCAAGTCCTTTATTTTCCAATTGGTACCAACAAGCTGGTATCCTTAGTTCATCTACCAGCATCCCACATGCCTTGTTCACTAGTGCCACATCCCTACAACCCTCTGCCCGAAATGACGACTTTCCACTGGTGAAGCCGTCCACTAGATGGAGGTAAGTCTCTAGGCTATGGAACCCTAGCAAATCAAATCCATGCTTGAGAAAGGGAGATACTTGCACATCGAGTTTCAATTCAACCCCAACATGTGTGTAAACCCAGTCTAGTGTGCCAGTGATCTCTTCGAATTTTTGAAGACCCTCATTGAGCATGATCCCGGGCATCTTAGGCACAATATCTTGCTTAACAACCACCCGTAACGTTTTTACTCCCATATTGTGAAGTTTGTCTCTGAAAGCAATGTTCCCAACTCTGGGTCCACCAAAGGAGATGACATTGATAGGAAGATCGGGTATGGTGATGGCAGCTTCATAAGCATTGAGAAGAGCTAAGGCACCACCTAGGCTATGGCCAGTGATGGTGAGGCTCACTTCTTCACCTTTTTGTCGATACAGGTTAACTAACCTTTTGACCTCTCCCATCACTTGCTCTGATGCACTAGATTTGTTATATCTAGTGAACTCACTCTTAGATTTGTAAATGTGAAGGAATCCATGCTCAACCTTAACCTCCCCATCTCCGACCCCAATAGGCTCTAATTTCCTTTGTAAATCCTCAAACCACTCTGTTGGTGCGACCGTTCCACGCCATGCCACGACGATATCCCTTCGTCCAATTCTTCGTGATTCATCATCATCACTAACTGCCACATACCCCATCCAATTGGAGTCTGTGCTCCAAGATTCAACAAGGTGGGATCTCTCGAGCCACCGAGGGACGTCTATGTGGGACATAGCATATATGTACTTGCTGGCCTTGTACCCATTCTTAGTAAGGCCTAGTTTATCAAAAAGCTTGTGACGGTTGTACCTACAACTCCCACAATACTCGGAGAAGGAATCGAAGTCGAATGCATCATACGTAGCTTGAGCGAACTCACCGTACTTAATAATTTCTCGTCGAAGCCAAGGGTGAAGGGGATCTAAGACATTTTCATAATCGGTTGATCCATGGATTTCGCGCCATTTTGTGGAGATTTCTTCTTTGGGAGATGCGATGGGAGTGGCCTGTTTGGCCCCGTGTAGTGAATTCCAATCCATGTATTGAGGATGCATCAGTGGTGGTGAGGGTGTATCAATATGGAGATGAACGAGATTTGAGAGTGATTCAGCAAGTTGAATGGCCCGATTTTGTTTTTGATGATGATGAGGCTCGACAACAGCCACCTTTTGATTGGCAAGGATCCTAAAGCCACTTTGGTTTATCATGACGGAATTAGGCCTAGATTTTAGGGCCAGATGTTGATGTATGGTGGGTGTAACTGCTTTCATGGTTTGGCCTATAATTCTCAAAGAAAAAATTGAAGTATAAGAGCTTTTGAAACCTTTGGAATTGAGTTTCAGAGCTCTTGATAGCTTCGGGAATTGAAGATAAGGGATTAAGGTTGAGAGAGGGTGGAAGATGTATAAATAGGAGTTGGAGAAAGACTAGTTTTTTTAAGTTTTTTGACTTTCAAAAACGAAGGCTTTGAATTCGTACAATACGCGTTCATGTTGATACTTTCTCAAACAGAGAGTTGCTAAAGATTAACCCTTGTTCAAGAAAATTATACGAAAATGCCATTGTGTAACAACCAATGTTTCAAAACTGGATCAGACAAATTAATTAATTAATCAAATATGTTGAATATCTTAAAATTATTATTATTATTTTATTGTCTTGTGTTAATTGACTCATTGAATCAAGCATATTTATTAATATACAATTTCTTATTCAACTTAAAATTGTCTTGTTGAATCAAAAGGACATTCCTTAATTAATTGAATGGTCAGAGTTTTAAGATACAACATCGATAGTATCAACTGATTGGTTACTGGCATAATCCATACCTTATTAGATATTAACACTTCAGCCCAAAATGATTGCGTTATTGGATCAAATATTGGGTCCCAGTTTTTATTTTATTTTTATTGGAAATGTTCACTTAGACCCAATATTCAATCAAAAAGACAATTGAATTGGGTTTAAATAGAGTCATATTTCATTCAGTTCAAATTTACATTATATAAGGACAACATGCAATTTAGTCATAGTATTGTATAATCCAATTTCTTTTTTTTTTTTTGTTTTTTTTGGGTGGTTCATGTTCTCTTTTGGAATGTGGCGGTGACCTAATAATGACGATTCTAATATTGATTGATTTGATCGTCATAACTACTTTGAAGATCATCAACCCATTCGAAATTAAGGAGAATAACATGAATTATGGATCTTATAGTCTTAGTCTTGGAATTCAGGAAGTAATAGTCTAGCTAGCAACTCCAAGTCTTGGAATTGTCTTGTTTTACACCTTGAGGAGCACCACAACAACCTGGTGTTTGGTAACCTTGACTACAGACAATTGACTGAACTTTTGAATGTTGGGTACTTGGTCAAGGAAATCATGTATTCATACATGAGGTTGACCCAAATAAGGATACGGACTATTGAGGTTTAAAACGATGGTACAAAGTTTTGACCAGATTAAATATAAGAGGTTTGAGGAGAAAAATAAAGGATTATTTTGCTTGATGTTGATTACAAATGCATTTATGTCATTTTATCAAATCTTTCTAAGAAGAGATGTCAAGAAAAGTCTAGCATCAATTTGAAAACGTAGGAGATGTCAAAATTAACATAAAATATAAGTTGATTATATCATATATTTTACAATTTAAAAATGTTCAAGAAGAAGAAGAGTAGGATGGTAAACGTGTGATTCTTTTAAAATATATATATATATATATATGGGACATGTGTAAAGACGCATGTATTATAAATTATATTTTGCAATTTAAATATTCTTTTAAGGATTGATAAAGATATTAAAAGAAAATTATTGATTGACATGCGACGGTAAAACAAAAAATATTGTCATTAGCAGAGACTCTTCATTATAATATACAAAAGACCCGGTCATAATAATCCACATTTTTGGTCAAAAGTAGTTCCCTACTCCGTACCAAGATTTTTCAGACTTATAACCACGGAAGAGAATCCCCTGTGGCATACTTTCAGCAGTTGAAAGAGTGTCGATCAGCGATATAATTACATCTCACATATAAAATATGAGGAGCTCAATAGTTGTTCATTTTTTTAAACATGGATCTGCATTAAAAAAAATTGTTTTTTGAATTTTATTTTTAGTTAGATATAAGTCATGATTACAAGAGGTTGAAATGTTAATTTTTAAAAAATACCTCTCTCATACTTTGAAAATAGGCTACAGTAACCATTTGTTACAGAGGATCGACTTCCAATAACCACCTAATTCTAATCACCAATGCCCCTTTGATAAAATTAACCTACCGGTGATCAAAATAGCAATTTATATATCAATAAAGAACAAAATGCTTTATTCATATAACAACAATTCTATATGTTTTATAAGAGCAGTCATTTTGGTAGCTCGGGGCAAATTTACTCATGTCCTAATGAAAGTGTTGGAAATATTGACTTTTAAATCGGGAGTAATTCAATGAAGGAAGAAAAGTATTCTATGCGGTCAAAATTTGGTGGACGGCTCTGATGGTCCCAACTCGTATTGAATTGAAGTCGTTCCTAGCACCTCCCTCCTCACGGTGACCTAGTACCTACCACAAACATTCCGACATTCAAATTAGAGAAGCAGAGGTACAGTAATCAGTACTAGTTAGCTCTAAATCTCTCCAGTCCCCTTTTCAATAGTGCTTACTATACTATTTAACCCCCTACCTTACCCTAGGGTTTTCCCCTTTATAGGTTGCAATCATGGGATTTCTACTAGTTCTCTGAGGTTGTTTACATAATTGGGATATTCTAGATCGATCAAACTTATCTGCATAGATCCCCTCTAGGATTTTCAGGATTTACGTGTACGCAACAGTATTGTAGTTTTCTTGAGGCCTGTCCTACCCTGCCTAGCAATATAGGGTAGGATTTGCTTTGCTTATCGCTACGCTACCCTGCTAGCCAGGTTAGGGAGGTCTCTGCTTTAACCTACCTTGTTTGCTGGACAGCACCTCATAAGCTGATCTGACTTCATAAGGTGATCTGTGTCAGGTACCACTTAGCCGGCTTGGACACGTGTAGGATTAAGATAGTTGTGCAATTATTTTTCTTTACAACTAACCCCTCTTGAGGAGGCGCAAGATCTCTTCGTCTCCTCAAGACACAATTCTACTTTCCTACTGGCTACTTAGGCCTTTCATAATTGCACCTACTATTTTCAAATCGACGCATTCAATGCAACATCGTATCGAATCTTTGTCGACAGCTCAGATGGATTCTTCTTCATTTGTATCTGACCACGTGTTCCTTAGCTTTTCTGCACTACTCCCAATTTGCAACGCTTCAGCTGGACTCAAACTATCATCTCAAGCGTATGTATTCCTTTACCTTTTCTTATAAATGGGGGACTTAGTGCATTCTTCATCTGCTATCGTGCTGAAACTCTGTAAATTTGTTTCTGTGCTTTCCTACAAATACTCATTTTTCCTTTTTACTTTGTTGTTGCAGTTACCTCTTTGTTTTGAGGCAATTTCTCCCTCTCTTTCTCTGTCCCTTTCTTTTCTGTACTTGGCCTTTCAATGGCTATCACTATGTCCCAACTCTCTTATCCCATATTCATTGCAAAACTCTCTTATATGTTCCCTGTAAACTGTCTTCCGTTGTCAGGAACTATGGTGTATGACAAACCGAAATTGCAAATAATGTTCTCCCAAAAAAACTTCTGAACTTCTTACTGTCGAATTTTGGCCAAAGGGAGCGCTTCCGTCCACTTAATGAAATAATGCGTCCTTACCAGCAAATAATCAGTTTGTTCCCACAAACGGTGCCAGTTATGTGCGGTTGAAATCAGGTGGACGGCTCTAATGGTCCCAACCCACACTGATCTGAAGTCGTTCCTAGCACCTCCTTCCTCACGTTAGCCTGGTACTTGTCACAGACACTCCAACGCTCAAGTTAAAGAAGCAAAGGTACAGTAATCAGTACTGGTTAGCTCTCGATCTCTCTAGCCCCATTTTCAATAGTACTTACTATGTTATTTAACCCCCCTACCTTATCCTAGGGTTTCCCCCTCTATAGGCTGTAATCATGGGATTTTTGTTGGTTTTACGGGGTTGTTTACCTAATTGGGATATTTTGAATTGATCGAATTTATCTGTAGAGATCCCCTCCAGGATTTTCGAGATTTACGTGCATGCAATAGCATTATGATTTTCTTGAGGCCTGGCCTGTCTTGCCTGGCAAGACTGGCTTTACTTATCGCTATGTTGCCCTACTAGCCAGGCTAGGGAGGTCTCTACTCTGACCTGCCCTGTTTGCTGGATAGTGCCTCATTAGCTGATTTATGCCAAGTACTACTTGGTCGGCTTGGACACATGTAGGGTTAAGATTGTTGCGTAATTATTTCCCTTTACAACTTCTAAGCTCGAATTTGATTCGATCTCTTTTATACAAATATTCACCCCTATTGGTTGAGCCACAGTACACGAAAGATCAAAGAACAAGTGCCTTCAGGATACAAAAAATTTTATACTTAAGTTACTAAATGGGATTATGTACGATTTGATTTAGTCTAGAATATTCGAAAAGAATAAGAAACTAATGATGCCTAGAGCTTAAGCTTAGAGAGAGGAGAACACAAAAATTTGAATTCTAGTTGGTTTTTTATAGCCATTTTTGTATTTGTTGACCAAGAATCATGATATAATGTCTCTTGATTTAATAGCCGTTAGATTGTGTCTGATCTGAGATCTAACGATCCAGATTGCACCCTTTCGAATATATATATCTCGTGCCTTTTAACAAACACCGTTTACTTGAATCTGTATGATCTAATGGCTCTGATTGCGTCTGACAGTTTCCATTTGATCTAATGGATATGATCGTCCTTGATCGGATATCAATCATGAATCAACACACCTGATCGATTCTGATTGGGTACAATCATGAATCAATACACCTGAACAATTTTGATCGGGTACTAACTTGATCCAACGCACCGAATCGTTCTTGATCCGGTACTATTTTGATCCATCGTATCAGATCGGATATTAACTTGATCGTGCGGTGTTGATTACATCCAATCCATCATACGTGACAAATCAACCACAATCGTTGGATGGTTTTATATCCTGTAAACTTTAAGGCTCCCCAATTCCTCGCAACGATGCGTACGTGCTAAGTGCAAAGTACGCCTTAAAACGTCCAATGCGCCATAAACGCCCAATCGCCTTTTTACATGACGTACGTATGTGTGCACGGAGTACTGGATCAAAACCTCAAAAGTGTGACACAAATATAACAAACTATGTTGACTATTACTTATAAGGTACACCAATATCTTACTTGTGAGTAATATGGGACTAAACCTTACATACATAAAAAACTCAAAATCTAACTTAAGAAAAATCAACCAAATAAACCACAAAATTGATATATATTTTGAAAAAATTCAATAGAAAGTGCCCCCACTCCCAACTTTCTTATGAGATAATATGTTGGGGAATATCGATATAATAATATCCTAATGTTAGGATTTAGGGAACATACCTTTTTAGTCGCAGTGGAGATCCAAACCTTGAGTTGTATCTCGTTGAGTCGATCACTGGAGATCAGAAATCCAAATACCGGTCACGTCGACGCTTCTAGAGTAGACGTTGTTTTCATGCCTTAAACTCTAAGGTTTTTTTTATAGATACCTAGAAAACTGCCTTCTTAGAAAAGAAAATTATTAATAGAATCTGATATTCTTTATGTTTTTGTTGTGTTTTTCACGTCTCTAATTCTTATCTATTTATAGATATAAATATAAGAAATAAAATTTCAGTCTCTTATATCAATAGGGACTCAATCTTATTAGGACTTTGACTCCAAGTAGAGTCCTAATACGTGACTATCATGGGTTGGGTTCACATGGACGCCCAAAACAACCAACATCTCCCACTTGTCCATGATAGAACTCAACAATCATCTCCTCATCTCTAGTTATGCATGTATTTCTTCATACAAGGGAATAAGGTGTGCGACCAACGGGAGTTTGACTTCCAGAGAGAGCATTATGCCAAATTTCTATCTAATCAACAAAACACATCTCATTTCCTATAACTCATATATGCCCCAGGCTTATTTAGTCACATCGGATTGAGCATTTTCCAATCCTCATGAGCTTAAGCTCAGAACAATATTCAACATTGTATATGCACGAGCTTTCTTTCCAAAAATAAAATAATTTGTGTAGACACCAAAATTTTACACTTACTTGATTAATCAATTCGTCAACTCGATTGCGACAGTTCCCAATGATGGATGAATATTTCAATATTTTTTCTTGTTACTAAATATGTTTTAGAAATTCGGATAAGATATTTCAAACAAACAAAACTTTAGAAACCATACTACACTAGGAAAATATGATCCAAAATATAAAAATCATCATTTTCAGATAAAAAGAAGCTTTACAAGAAAAATCACTAAAAAATGATCAAATTACCAAAATACCCTTAAGCATCAAAACATCCTTAAAGCCCACATTATGCTTAGGAAACCCTTTTAGATCACATAAAATAACAATTAAAATTAAATAAATTGTTTCGTCAATTTTCACAAAATTTGACAAAATTATGAAAATGCCTTCATATGGTATATGATCATTTCACATCGAAAATCCATAAGTGATGAAAACCAATACCCTTATTAAATTCCTTACGAAAAACTAATTTCAAAACATTCCAAAACATCGAAAAACAACCTCTCAACGCAAAAATCTTCTTTGAGTAGTCAGTAACATTCAATTTGGAATGCAACAATAAATTAGGAGAGTGTAATAAACTCTTGATAAATATATTTGCTAATTGAAGATGACTTCACATAACCAATGTGAAGATGGCCGGAGGCAACTTTTCTTAAACAAAATGATAGTCAATGGAAATGTGTTTGATGCGAGCATAAAATACTGGATTTGAAGCTAAAACATATAACACTTTTGTTGTCACAACATGCTATTGGTATTGAGTAGAGAAAAATACCCAAATATTGAAGAGATATGTTATCCAAGCCATTTCTATCGTGGTAGTAGCAAGAAATCGATATTCAGCCTTTGCATTTAAATGGGAGACGATAGGTTGTTTCTTCACACTCCATGATACAAGATTGCAACCCAAAAATGTAGCATAACAAGCGGTGGATCATCGTGTACCCGGGCAACTAGCCCAATCCAAATTTGAATAACCAAGAAAGCGAATTGGATTATTGGCATAAAAGTGTTGTTCAAAATGAAGGGTAGTTTTAACATATCTTAAAATTCGTTTGAGTGCTTGAAAATGCTCATCAGTGGGTTAGTGCATATGTTGGCAAACAGAGTTGACACTATGAACAAGATCGAGACGTGTCAAAGTCAAATACTGTAATGCACCAACAAAGGAGCAATAGATAATGGGATCATCAAACAAGGTCCTTTATTTGGTTAACTTGTGACTAACAACCATTGGAGTCGGAAGAGGTTTGGATTTAAGTAAATTTATTTTTTTGAGTAAATCAGTGGCATACTTAGAAGGTCAGAAGAATCTCTAGTTGCTTCTTACCTAAAAAATAATGAAGTTTTCCTAAATCTTTCATTGCAAAGGCTCCATGTAGGTGATTAATCAATACATCAAGAAAGGTGGAACTATTGTCGATGAGCACTATTCATCAACATAGACTAGTAAGAAGGTGATATCATATTTGTGCCGATGAACAAAAGGAGAAGAGTACTCAACCTTACTACGTGTGAAGCCAACATGAAGAAGGAATGTCTTAAATCTCTCAAACCAAGCCCATGGTATTTTTTTGAGACCATAAACGGCCTTAGTAAGCCGACAAACATGAGAAGAGTGGAGAAGATCAATGTAACCTGGTGGTTGGTCCATATATACTTCTTCTTGAAGAAGACCATGGAGAAACACATTCTTAACATCCAATTGGAAAATATCCCACTTTGATGATAAAGCAAAGGAAAAAACAACTCAAATTGTGGGTGGGTTAACTACTGGAATGAAAATTTTCTCAAAATCAAGACAAGGAAGTTGATTGTACCTTTTAGTGATATGACGAGTTTTGTACCATTCAGTAGATCAATCTGGAAATACTTGGTTTTGGAGACCCATTTGCAACCAACAATGATCATATTGGATTTCCTTAGAATAAGAATCCATGTTTTATTTTGATGGAGAGTGTATATCTTTGTCCATTGCGGCAACCCAATGAGAAGATTTTAGTTTCGATTTGTATCATCGAGGTTCTTATGAATGAAGGAGAGCAAAAAAGAATATAGATTCTTGGTTTGTAAGAAAAGATCTCTCTTCAGTAGGATGTCGAGTAGTAACAAATGCTTTCTCTTTGGAGTTGCCAACCTTTAATCTTGTTGTCATATGATGGCAATTTGAAGGAGGCACCATAGTAGGGTGCTGAATTGGAATATCATTGACAATTGTACCCTCAATGCCATGTGAAGACGATGGAAATGAATCTTGAGATGTTAAAGGAACTTGTGTTGTTTTACTTGGTGATGTAGATGATGATGAAATGATATCAATATGCATGGTTGGTGGTGGTTGTGTAAAAAGACCAACAATATTATTTTCACAAGAATATGGTACATTATGCATGTTTGTACTGTTTCTTATGTAGATGGAAGTTGAATGCCCAAAATTTTTCTTTCATCCATGTAAAAAAAAGGTACCAAAATCTGAAAGTGTGGTAGATATACTTGAAGAGATTGAAGTTTCGAAAGAAAAAATATTTTTGTCAAACACAACATGTCTTGAGATATAGATACGTTTGGTTACACGATCTAAGCAATGAGAACCTTCATGAATTAGACTATATTCCAGAAAAACACATGAATCACTTTTGAAGAGAGTTTATGTGAAGCATAAATTTTCAAATAAGAAAAATACAAACATCCAAAAACTCAAAACATGTGATAAGAAGGATTATTACCAAATAGAACATAGTAAGGAGAATTGTTGTTGAAAACCGGTGTTGGTAAGCGTTTGATGCTATTAATAGCAATAAAAAAAGCATCAACTCAAAAAAAAGATGGAACTTGATTGTGAAACATCATAGATAAGCCCGATTCTATGACATGGTGATGTTTTCA
Source organism: Akebia trifoliata (assembly GCF_017979445.1). Classification (NCBI taxonomy): domain Eukaryota; kingdom Viridiplantae; phylum Streptophyta; class Magnoliopsida; order Ranunculales; family Lardizabalaceae; genus Akebia; species Akebia trifoliata. The sequence goes on from NC_141382.1 coordinate 24,959,735, forward strand.
TTCAGCACGACCATTTTTGAGATGGTGTGTGAGGACATGAAATTTGTTTACTAATCCCATGTTTGGAAATATAGTTAAGAAAACGACTATCATTAAATTTGTCACCTCAATCACATCGATAAGAAATAAATTTTTGAAAATTGATGAACATATCACAAAATTTAGATTTATGCTTTAGTAGATAGAACCATGTAAATCATGAATAGTCATCAATGAAAATCACATAAAATCAAAATCTTGAATTTGTAGCAATGGGAGAAGGTCTCCACAAATCACAATGAATTATTTGAAAGGGAAAAATACATTGTTTTACATTCTCATAAAAAAGGAAGTTTATGACTCTTCCCTAATTGACAACTTGTACAAAGTTCACTAGACTTATGAGATTAGAAATGAATAAGATCCTTATGTTGAAGAAATTTAACTACACAATTGGAAACATGACCTAGTGGATTGTGCCATACATTGTAAGATGTCTTTCATCAGGATTGAGGTGTGGTAGATAGAAATGAATGCGAATTGCGAGCCAAGACATAAAGACCATTCTTTAGCTTACCGATTCCCAATACTCTCGCCATTCCTTCTTCCTTGATAACAAAACCAAAAGGAAAAGAATGTGACTACACAATTATGATTTGATGTAAGTTTTCTAATGAAAATTCAATTCTTTTGGATTTGAGGAACGAAGAGAGTATTTTGTAAAAGAAAAGAACCAAAGGAAGAGTTGAGGAAAATATTACTAGTAGAGGAAATAAAGAGTGAAGAATTGTTACCAACTAGAACTTTATCGAAACCAGGATGTGGAATACTTTGAGACATGTTACCTTCATTGTGAGTCATGTGTGCGATGGCTCCACTATCTGGATACCACTTCGACTTGAGGATCATTAATATTGAATAAGGTGGGTGCTTCAGACAATTGAGATGTTTGGTAGGCATGATTGAATTATTGAAAGCAATCTCGTGCAATGTGACCATCTTTGTCGCAAATTTGACAAAATTGGTGCGAGGAAAATTTTCGTGGTGATTCCATGGGAGAGTGAGAGTTGGTAAAGTGCACTTGCTTGCTTGATGATGCATGTTGTCTTCCAGTTCCACAATATTGGTTGGATTGATTTTGAGAGGACTGATTTTGAGTTTGGATTGATAATGATTGTTGTAAAACCGTGACTACCTCTTCCTTGACCACGATTACCAAAACCTCCACCACGACCACCACTATGTTAGACTGTGTATGCAACATCATAATTCCCAACTGAAGTTGAGAGAGATTTCAAGAATAATTCATGACTTTGTAAAGTTGGCACAACCTCCTTGAAAGAAGGTAAAGGAGGTCTTGACATGATTGATGTCAAGAATGTCTAGAATTTTGAGCTAAGGCCACATAAGAACCAATGTATATTATCAGTGTCATCAATGGGGTGTCCATGGTAACCAATTGGCCACAAGCAAACTTGAATTTATGGGCATAGTTGGATACATTTTGGGACCTCTTCTTCATCAATTGAAGTTCATCTTTTAGTTGAATTTTCCTAAAATTTGATTTTCGAGAGAATACCTCTTCCAAAGAGTTTCACACATAAGCGGAATGAGTGAGATTTATAACCTCACTCATAGCCTCATCCAATAATAATGAGTAGATCAAACTAAGTACAAGTTGATTGATTTGCAGTCATGACTTATTGGTTGGATTTTCAAATTGGTGATTTGCGACAACAAGAATTGTAGGAATTGGAGGAGCAATGCTACCATCAACATAACCCATGAGATTTTGACTCATGAGTAAGGGAATAAACTGGTTTTACCAAAAAAGATAATTTTTGGCGCCAAGTTTCACCGACACCATATGAATCATGGTGTTAAATGATAATGATGTTGTCAATGTTGAGGATGAATTACAGATGAATTCTAAATTCATGATTTATAATAACATTTCGGTCCCCAAAGGCTCTAATGCCATAAAAAGGTATTACAACCTTTAAACATAGATTTTGAAATAGAAGTCTTGGATGTCTGTCAACTTAAGACAATCTAAAGAATATATCATATATTTATAGAGTTGTTAACATAGAAGTTATTACAACTAACATGTTTATATGTAGACACGTGTCAAGAAAAATAACCATCTTATCTAAACAATAAAAGTGGCATAACTACTAAATTACATGGAAATAACCATCTTGTCTAAAAATTGACAAGTAGCATAACCACCTTGTCTAAATAATGACAAGTGGCATAAATACTAAATTACGTGGAAATAACTACTTTGAGCTGGGCTAGATATCCATGGACTTGCGTTTTTCTTCCTTTTCCTTTGCAAGAAATAGGGTAGCAAGGGACTCCAATTTCATATGTAGGTCACAAGGTGAATTCCTTTAATATGAACTATTTTCTTGAATGTTGCAATTTTAAATGACCTTCAGGCCTCGGTTGGCTTGTGCACCAAGAATTGTATGATGGACGAATGCTAACCACTGGATTTGAGCAATTTTTCCATCATGTGCTTGAAATCCACTTATGGCATGGACTTATTAACAAACCTAGTAATAAAAAATAGTAGGATCATGATGATTTCATTGGTCAATTTATTAAATTCATGTGTGTAGATATGTGGGCATTGAAACTTTTGAAAAGGTTTGAGCTCATTTACTTGGGTTTTGAGTTGCTATCATTCAATTAAGGTGTGAATGAACACCATAAAAATGTTTTGCAATTCATTTTTCTTGGCTTGTAGTGACTTTCATATCTAAATGGATAGGAACTTAAGTCTATCTAGAGAGTCTAAGCAAGGGAGTAGTGAGCAAGCTAAAACTAAAAAAATGAGCTCGCTAGAATTTTTGTGAGCCTAAGATTTTGGTGGGAATTTATTTGAATTCCATCATTTTAGACCCAAAGGCTTTTTTAAAAGATTATGTACTCACTTTGAAATAATTTTTTGTTGGTTTTTCCTTTAAGAGGTGTCCATAAGTTGAATACTACTATTGGAAATACTAGGGACCTCATGCATGAGTTGTCTTCTTTGAGATTATTATTTTTGTTAGTTTAGAGAGTTGGGTGAGGATTTAGAAAGATCATCAGCCTTGAATCTTAACCCTTTTGTAAAATAAAATGTGGATTGTGTGTGAGGATGTGTATGCATGGGATGGACTTAGCAAGATAAAATTACCTAAGAATAAGAAAGGTAAAAAAAATAAACAACTAATCTAAGAATTTAAATTACATAGAAATAAATGAAATTAGCGACAACCTTTTCTAATGTTCTCAAAGAGCTTATTGAGGGATATTATCTCATAGAGGAATTACTCTCTACCCCCAAGCTTCTAGACTATAAATCCAAAGATCTATATTATTAAACTAGAAAATAGTAAATAAGGAAAAATTGATTGAAAGACAAAGAAAGGGGTAGTAAGAGTAGGGGGAATTAGAAGAGGGTTTGAGTTAGAACTTCTCTCACCTTAGTCTCTTTATTCTTTTTCTTGGTTTTGGCTTCTTGAGAGAATGAGTGGTTATTTGGACAAAATTTTAGGAAGTCTTAGGAGCTTTAAGAAAGGATTATGACAAAATTTTGAAACTTTAATTTTTCATTCTCATTTACCTTGAATGGGTCTCTTATTTATAAGATTTTGGGAGACCCTTGAGGATTGACTTGTCCTAAAACTTAGACGTCCTAATATTTTAATTAAAACCTCAATGAAAAAATCTAATTACTTTTCCTCTCCTTGGACTTGATGGTCTTTCACTTATCCATGGGTCTTACCAATCAATATGATCAATGTATATATTAGTAAAAACCAATATTTTCTCAAGAATTCATTGAAGAGGGTAAAATGGTCCGAGACCTTAGATTTTGAGTCAATTGTGAGAAAACCAAGCCAAATGACATGTAAATAATTGATAGGTTTTTGATATTTTTAGTCATTTCTCTTGGGATAGTATCCAACAAACTAGGGTGGAAGAGATGGTCAAAACTCTTAGAAGGTAGTCAATTTACTTTGAATGACATAGAATCTTTTTGAATTTTGAAAAAGGTTAGAAGGGTAGAAGGGGGAATTTTTTCTTAATGAGTCTTAACAAACCAGGGTTAGAGGAGGTAATTGACTTTTAGTGGGGACCAAGCAAGACCTTAAATCAAGTTTAGGAGAATGTGAAGATCACCAAAAAAACCCTAGGTAAGAGAAAATTAGGGGATTTAAGACATGGGTATAGATAAAATTAAGAAGGGATTAGGAAAGGGAAAATCAAGCTTAAAAGGGTGTATGAGGTCATTGTTTTATTAAGTATCTCGTGCACACATGGGCTCTCTAACTAGCTAATAGACTTGAATGCATGCTAGGTACGACCAAAATGAATATGCCTAGCATTGCTTGAGGTAAGAGGAGTGTAATTTTAAACTTGCACATCACAAAGGCAAAGTAAATATAAAAAATGGCTTGGCTATATGCACCATACGGCCAAGCAAAGCTATGCTTGGTTGTTTGGTCCATATAGCCAATAAAAAATGAATCTTAATAATCTAGGTTGATCATCCTTGATTGGTTCAAGTAGAAACCACTTTTAATTGAAATCCTCTTGATTTGATTCTCGATATAAGATTCAAATGAGTTCTCAGGTTTGTTTGATCAAATTGAACTGTCCCTTTCGTGAAAGTCACGAGCGATGAATCATAAAGATGCAAACTTAAATACCTATTTGATCATATAAGCTCGAGCATGTACGTTTCCCCAATTTATCCCTAACCAACTTAAATTGAAGTGTAACATTAAAGTATGGGTAAGAGACTACCTTCCTAAGCTCTGGGTTTGATAGGGATCGTGTACCTCTTTATTCTCGGCTCCGTGGCTCAATGTATGACTCTTGAAAATCTTGAATCGGTCTTCGAGCATGATGTAGGACCCTGAGATCATTTTTAAAAATAAAGTAAATGTTGAAATATGGGTTCAATTCTTATTTTCTTTTGATAAAACTGTATCGACTTCTTGTATATCTGCTTCAAAATCTTCATGATCTTTCTCTTTTGCAAATATGACTAAGGTTTGAACGTAGGTAAGATGATCTTGGATTATCCTTGAGAATTTCTTACTTTTAGATTCTGTCGGATTTATTCTTCTTTAACCCTTGACATTATAAAATTATTTCCTGCTTGAAGTACGTGTCTGCGTGTTATTTTAAAATTTGCTAGACATCAAAAGGTACCCTTGAGAAAGCGGGTTTCAACTTGGCCATACCCACTCAAGTGCCAACCATTTTACTAAAAACAAAAGCAAGCTCTCCTATTGCTTATTTAGTCGATAGAACCTATAAAGCATTCTCCTAACGATTTACTCCATTTCTCTTGGTCGTTTGACTTTTTTTTATCGTGTCAACTTACACCAAATTTTACTATTTCACTAGCCTAAACTCGTCTTCAAGTATTTATTTCAAGGGTAATGGTTTTTGAATGGGTCATGTAGACACCCCAATTTGAATGGGCCCTCACTCGAAAGGGCCCAAAAACAGTGATTTCCCGATAAATTTGGCCAGCGGGCCTCGAAGGCCCGAAGCATTAAAATGTGACGTTCTAGCCCAAAATCCGAGCCTCTAACACCTCTCAATGGGTTAGTAGGTCCACCAAAGGGACCCGACAAGCTCACATCTACCCCGGTCCATTTGAAATACCGATTTTCCAACAAAAAAGCCAACGGGCCTCTAAGGCCCAAAACGCTAAAAATGACATTTTGAATTGAACCGAGGTCCCTAAGACCACCCAATGGTCTAAGGGACTCACAAGAAGGGTTGTGACCCATCCCACACGTGTTCAACATCACTGCTCCACGCTTACATCCAAAAATCGATAAAATCCTTCAAACGGGCCCAAAAAGCCCGATTCGCCAACACGCGGCATTTTGATTAAATCAATGATTTCAAAATTTTCAAAAAAATCAAAAAAATATAAAGGTGAGACTTGGCAGACCTACCCTTCATCCATCATCCGCCACTTCACTTCGAAATTCGCAAATACCCTAAACCCACCTAAGGCCCACAATGCCTCAACTCTTTCCTAAATTCATTTTCTACCTTACTCATTAACCCAAAATTAATCTAAGCCCTAAAACCAGCCTCCCTTCTCAAAATCCAATCCAAAACTAGCTCTACCCAATCCCAAAATAATCTATAACCCAAAGCCCAATACCAAAAGCCCACAAGACATCATACTATCCATATCCAACTATCCAACCCACAACCTTAACCCATTACCCATTACCCACATCAACCAATCATCTTCTCAAATATTAAAAGATGACACATGTCATCACCACCCTTCACCTCCCTCATCTAATCACCTACCCCCATCACCATTCTCTAAAAAATCAACCAACCACATCATTCCTCTCTCCAAAATCACCTCAACCCATACCCTACCCTAATCTAACCTATCCCCATCATCAACAACCCACACCTCAACCCATACCCTAATCCATCATCAATCTCTAACATCATCAACTACCCACATCACCACCCATATCCCTACCCATCATTTTCCTTAAAACACTCCCACAAAATCACTTCAACCCATACCTCCTTCATCATCAACCAACTAACCCACACCCTTCTCTCTAATCAAACAACCACCATCAACCAATCAACCAATCTCATCACCTCATCCTTTCATCACACATGCCACATGGCACCATCCCCTATTTTCTCCCAAAAACCAATTTAACAACCCCTTACACAACCTATTCTCCTAAATCTACACACCTCACCCCATAAACCAACCTAACACTCCTCCCCTAAACAACTCCCTTACACCCCACTCCACCATCAACCATCACTCATATCAACCCACCAAATACTCTACCCAAATGGATTTGGGTAAAATCCAAACCATTTGGGTTAAAACACAACCTATTTTCATCCTTTACACAAATACCCTCACTTGTATTCCAAATTTCAAACCTTCCACCTCTAAAACCCATGCCATTATCATCATTTTCAAAATTTAACCCCATTATGCCCCCAAATCTCTTCCCAACTCCTATAAATACCCCTACCCTCACCCCAAAAAGGGTTACCAAGTCTCACTAGGAAAAAATCTAATTCCTACTCATCTCTCTTCCACTCTCCTACTCTCACAATACCTCTCTCACATTCCACTAAGGATTCAAGAAGACATAGAAGTTAAGTCAAGGAGAAGAAGGAAAGAAGATCAAGAGTACAAGGTGGGTTTGAAGTACACCACCCCCCCTCTCTCTCTCTATCCTCTCTTTCTCCCTATTCTAAATACCCCTTCTTCTCTTTCGTTTTTATTTTAAATGAAGAGACTCCAAGGCTAAAGGTCTCAAAGGGTCATTTCCATCAATGAAATGACCCTATGATCAAGTCAAAAATGAATCCCTATTTAGGGTACAAAACACACACACGTGGCACTTTTATTTTCATCTTATTTTTAAAAAATAAAAAAATAATCGAATTATTTGAGGTTATCGTCACTTGGCGGGGAGAAAGGGGTGCTTAACCCCTTCCCGTTTCTCCAACCGAACCGCTTACCCAAACCTTTAGGTTTGACCAACTCTTATCCGTTGCGAGTCACTAACGCCAAAAAATGTCACTTTTTACAAAAAAATATACATCGGGTGATCATTCACACCCACTTCCAACTTGAATGGTGGCGACTCCAAATCATCGTAGATGTGGTCGTCCTAATGACGAAAACCACGTGTCTACAGGTCAAATTGGACTTTTCTAGTGGATCTTGATCAAACGGGATTCTGAACCCGAATTTATCATCGAAAGTAAGATTTTATTAAAAAAATTCCAATTTATTTGATTTTGATCATGATTTTGGATGAATTGATTGGAAAATAATGGAATGATTGGGTGATTGAGGGTAATTTGGTGGAATTTGATGGATTTTGATAAATTTGGATATTTTTAAGGTATTTGATGTCAAAATTGGTGGTGGGCATTGATGAAATTGACTTAAGGTAGATGATGGATTGATGAATTGGGATGGATTTGTATGGTTAGGTTGTCGAATTTAAGGTCAATTTGATGGATTTAGGACTTTGGATTGGTTTCAAGTAATTTTTGGATGAATATTTTGATATGATCTTAGATTGGAGATTTTTGCATTGGGTGCGATTTTTTATTTAGATAGATAAATTGGATGGATTGGATAACACTTGGGTAATTTAGTTTAGATTAGGTTTTGGGTTGCCACACATTCCACAAAATGCCTAAATGGGGGGTAAAATGGGAATTTTATTTTGATGGATCGAATGGGTTTGGATTGGATCGTGTAGACATGAGATTTTCATTTACAAATATCTCTACCATTTTGGGTTTGGAGTCGCCACCAAATTTTTTTTGTAAAAGGGGTGTAAATGGTCACCCGGATTGCATTTTCTGAAAAGACACGTTATTTTGATATTTCGTGACTCTCGTATGGATAGGGCTCATTGGTCCAACCTTGGATCTAGGTAAGGTGGTCCATATTAGGGTGCAGTAGAGGTCTTTGTCACCCTACTCCCTCCACTATTGGTGGTAACCTCGGATTCAGCCATTTTAAAAATAAAATAAAAAAGAAAAGTCAAAACAGATCTGATATGTGCCCTTAAGTATGAGGGACTTTGATGTTGGTTTAAACCATTGAGGGCACCCTAATTGAAAAAGGGGCCCTCCGATGGCTTAAACCTTTTGTGGTGTGTGCATAGGTGTAGAGAAAGGGAGAAGTAGAAAGTGAGAAGTTGGAGGGAAGATAAGGGAGAGAAGGAGAGTGTTTCTTTTTTGTCCAAAATTCACATTGATCTTTTTGATCTTTTTTAACCTTCAAGAGATATGCTTTTTTGACTTGATCTTGGTGTTAGAAGAAGTTAGACTTTTGATGATTGAGAGTTGTAAGTATGGATATTATGAGAGGGGCTTGTGAGTTGAGAGTGATTTTAAAGAGGATTGTAGTTTAAGAGAGTCATTTTTTAAGTCTTGGGAATTTAAGTATGAGGGGGGATTGTGTTGAGAATGGGGGGATTTTATAGGAGTTTAGAGGTTATTTTTAGGGATATAATGGGATGAAGTAATGAAAAAGAATAGCATCGTATGAGGTTTGTGAGAGGGGTGTGTGTAAATTGAGAGCGATGGAAGGACATTTGTAGAGGGGGGTATAAATAGGTTATTTGTGACCCAAATGGGTTGGATCCTTCAACCCATTTGGGTTGAGTATTTGGTGGGGGTGAAATGAGTGATGTTTGATGGAGAAAACAAGGGGTGTAAGAGAGTGGTTTATTGATTGAGTATTTGGTGAGTTGAGTGGAGTAGGTTTTGGTTAAAAGATTGAGTTGTGTATGGGATTAGGTAATTAGATTTTGGGAGGGTGAATGAGGTGATGACATGTGTCCAAAATGTGTGGGGATGGAGTGTTTAAATGATTTGATTAGAGAGAATGAGTGTTTGATTGGAGATGAGAGGTGTAGGTTTGGTGTGTAAAGATGGGTTTGTAGGGAATGATGAGGGTACGTTAGAGAAAGATATGGGTTGAGATGTGGGTAGATGGATTTTTTAGAAAAATGCGATGGGGGTAGGTACTTGGATGAGGGAGGTGAGTAGGGGTAATGACATGTGTCCCACCTTGACGATCTTATGTGATTGGTTATGATTTTAGGGCTTGGGTTGAGAGTTGGACTTGGGTAGGATAGTTGGGTAGTGGGTTAAATAGGTATAGTGTTGGATTGAGAAGTTAATGGGCTTAGGTGGTAAGTTGGGCTTGGGTAGAATTGTTGGGTCGTGAATTAAATAGTTATGGATTTTGATTAGGGTTGGGATGGGTTGTGTAAAGGAGTGGTGAGGAATCTTAGGTTCATGGGCCACGTGGGAAGGGCCTTAGGCCATTTATTGAAAGAATGATCAACGATATTAGATTTTTGAAGGTTTCGAACTTGGGGCCCATTCTAATTTTTATGGATTTTGAGGCATTTTGCATCGAAGGCCCAACCAAGTTGGAGTATCTATAGCTATCCCTCTTTGTAGGAATTACATGCAAAGAGCTGCAAAGAATAAATGAAACCCTTATTTGTATGGGTCCGAGGATTTTTCTTAGACAAGTTTCGAAAACATCGATTTGATTTGTGCATTTGATTAAAAGAAGTGGCTACCGAAGCACGAGATCTAACAGGGTGAGCTTTTTTATTTTCTCGACCTCATTTCACGGAGCTTGTGTGAGGTCTTGGGTTTGTGATAGTTTGGTGAAAAAACTTTGAAATAAAAGTTTTCTAATGAATCTTGAACAAATTTGAATTTTACTTTTGCAAAAATACTACTCCTTTTTTTTTTCTTATTCATTCATGGAACATAGACTGAGAGAACATTACCTAGTTCGTGCTTCATCCACAAACTTGATTTTTAAAATGCACAGACTGTGAACATTTACTTCAGTCCGTGCATCATGCATGGATCAATACTTTTTAAATTTCAAAAGTTGCGCCTAGACGTTTCATTTGGCCATTTCGTTTCATTTTCTCTTTGGTTTTCCCATTTTCATTGTTTTTTGCCTTGTTGTGCTTTCGAATTGTTGTAGAGGTTCTCATGTGGACCTTTTGTACGCATAGCGATTCAAACTTCGAGCATTTGCTACACTCAGGGCTTTCTTCTTGGATAGAGGTCGATTCATCTTCCCTTCCTTTATATTATTTTCTTTTGCAAAACCTTTATCGCATGGTCATTTGTTTCAAACAAATTATGGTGAACACAAACCTTATTGTGTGCTTGCTTGTTAGGATAAATTTTTCTTTATGCTTTTTCTTTATTCGTTTTTAGGAGCTTCTATTGCATGGAAACCCTTGTTGTATGCTTGTTTTGCCTTACATGCTTTTGCTCTTCAACATGCTAAAATTCGAGCATGTGCCCTTAGAAGTTGTAGGATTTAGTTTGAATGTTAGGACGAATCCTTTAGGTACAGGTGTGATTAAATTACGTTGGATTTTGAAAAATAAGTAGGGGAGATGGTTTGAGTGGAATGGTTTGGATGATTCTAGGATGAGTTTCTCGTTAGGCATTTTTGGGATTTGGTTTTATGGAGTTTGAGAGGGTGAGGCGTAGTCATGGAGAAGGATAGGTCGAGCTTTTTATTTGTGGGGAATGTCTTGAATGGATTTGTTTGATGGGTTAAGGTTTTGAATATTGGCGGGTTTAGTCCAAGTTAGGGTTTTAGTTGTTAGTGGGTTTGATCCAGGTTAGAGTTTTGGTTGTTAGTGGGTTTGATCCAGGGTAGATTTAGTTTTGGTCGTTGTCTTTATTGAGTAATTTGTTCTCTCATGTAGATGGTGCGTCCCGAGGGAATAAAGAAGCCTTTATAGGTGAGTTTGGGGGTAAGTTGATTACGAGGACTAGATATGAGCATGATACTATCAAGGAGTCACCCGTCGAGGAGGCGACGCAGTTTTCAACTAGCTGTTCACCTTCAATGAGCGAAGTTGAAGCCGGTACTTTTCGACGTTGTGTTGTAGCTCGACGTGTGCCTAGGAGGAGCACAACTACAGAGGCAGTTGTAGACACCCCATTTTTGCACCTACCTGATTAATCAACTCGTCAACTTGATCGCGACGATTCCCAATGATGGATGTTTATTCCAATGCTCTATTTTGTTACTAGATATGTTTCAGAAATTCGGATGAGGTATCTCAAACTAACAAAACTATAGAAACACCACTACACTAGGAAAATATAACCCCAAAAACATAGAAATCATCATTTTGTGGATAAAAAAAAGCTTTACGATAAAAATCACTAAAAAATTATTAAATTATCAAAATACCCCTAACATCAAAACATCCCGAGAGCCCCCTTACGCTTAGGAAAATCCACTCGAACAAATAAAATAACAAAATGAAATCAAATAAACTATTTCACCAAATTTGACAAAACTACAAAAATACCCGTCATAAGGGTTGAAAATCATTTCACATCAAAAAATTTCATAAGTGACATAAATCTATAGTCCCATTGAATTCCTTACGAAAAATCGATTCCAAAACATCCCGGAACATCGAAAACCGACTTGAAACGCAAAAGTTCTCTTTAGGGGTAAAACGATAATTTTTAATTTTTAAAATTTTTAATTTCAAAATTAATGAATAAAATATTAATTAACGTAAAGTCAGACCTTAATAAAATTAATTTAAAAATCTAAACCAAGTCAATCTCATAAGACTTAAGTCAAAACCCTAATTAAAATTTAATCTGAAGAAACCAAGTCAATCTCATAAGACTTAAGTCAAAAACCTAATTAAAATCCTAATCTAAAGAAACCAAGTCAATCTCATAAGACTTAAGTCAAAATCCTAATCTAAAAAGATCAAGTCAATCTCATAAGACTAAAGTCAAAACCCTAATTAAAACTCTAATCTAAAAGACCAAGTCAATCTTATAAGACTAAAGTCAAAATCCTAATTTATCTTATCTAAAAGGAGACTTAGTAAAATCCTAATTCTTCCAAAAAAATCTATAAATATAGAGCCTCCACAACCTAATTCCGTAGGTCAAAATAAACCCTAGAAAAAGTAGGTCAAAAAGTCTCTCTAATCTTCTTCAAACCCTAATTTTGAAGTCCTAACTCTCTACCTATCATCTAAACCCTAGCTTTTACTCAAAAAATCCCAATAAACCCTCTAAAAAACACCCAAAAATCCCTTGAAAAGTTAGAAAATAATCAGATCTAGAAAAAAGATACTTCAACTTGGAGATCAGAAGTGGATTCAGTGACGTAAACGAAGCAAGGAATCTCTCCACCAGATCTGAGGGAACAAATCGTCGCGAACGTCAAGGTACATTTATTTTATTTATTTGTTTTAGGTCTTTTAGTAATGTAGTTTTTTTTGGAAAATAGTAGAAACTGGCGTTTGTCGAGCGAGGTTGGTGCCTAACAGCTTCCAACCCTGTAACGTGATCCTCAGACTTAGTTTCTTTTTGTAGATTAGTTGTTTTTATCCATTTTAAGTCAATGCTCGATTCCTAGACCGTAATAACTAGGTGGTGACTCCCAAACCTTAAAATCAAAAGCGGATCCGCACACCTCGCGGATCGAGGGCGCTTTTAGTGGCGACTCCATTAGAGAGTATTGAGGATTAGACTTGAAAAACCCCAAGTATGGGAAATATTGCTAAAATGACCTAATTTTCTTTTATTTTTAGTTGTTTATCTGTTTAATTTTATTTTTTATCATTTTTTTTACTCCGTTATTGATTACTTGTTTGAATGGTTAATGTTTTATTTTGGCACATCTTTTATGGTTCAATCTAAGGTCATTCAGAATGACCTTAAATAATGCAGGATTTCAAGAGGGTAATGATATGAAATAATGATTGTTAACCCATTTTTCTTATCTAGTTTATTTTATATTTTTGGGTTGTATTACCTTCTCTTGGCATTATTTGGATTGATTTTGGGTATATTATTTTGGAGTATCACTTTCTATGATTTAATCTAGGGTCATTGTGGGATGACTTTAAACAATGAAAATTTCCAAGTGACACATGAATGGAGGATGGAATGATGGTAGTTGGGGTTAGAGTCATGGAATTTTGTTTTTGTTTTAGAAAATTTTTGGATAAAAATTTTTAGCACGTTACTATGTATGGGTGATAAGTTGTGAAAATAAATTATTTGTGAGTGATGTGCTAAGAAATAAAAAAATTATTTTTTTTAATGTTGTTCATGATGAGGAGAGAATTTCCAGATAAAATTTCAAAAAAAAAAAAAATAAATAAATAAAATATTTTTTTTCTGCGTGGTGTGCTATTAATAGAAAATAATTTTTTATTTTTCATCTTCTTCTCAAATAAATTATTTGTGAGTGATGTGCTAAGAAATTAAAAATTACTTTTTTTAATGTTGTTCAATAGAGGATTTTAATAAAAAATCCAAAAAAAAAATCAAATTTTTTTTTTATTTTTATGAGTAGTGTGTCGTTAGCAAAAAATGATTTTTTATTTTTCATCTTCTTCTCAAATAAATTATTTGTGAGTGATATGCTAAGAAATAAAAAAATTACTTTTTTTAATGTTGTTCGTGACGAGGAGAAGATTTCAATAAAAATTGCAAAATATATATATATATATATATATATATATATATAAACATATGAAAAAATAATGGTTTTTCAAAATATGGGTTAGAAGTTTTGGATTGAGCTGATTTTTTGCAAGGATGGTCACTATGATGAGAAGATCATCTTCACAAAAAATGAACTCAATCAGAAACTTCTAAATCCATCAAAAGTGATTTACAAATTAGTGACAAAAAATTGACAAAAAATTGACAGTCCACATTCTAAATCACTTTTAATGGGGTTAGAAGTTTCAGATTGGATTGATTTTTTTTTTTTTTTGGATAATCTTCCCGTCATAAAGATCATCTTTACAAAAAATTAGCTCAATCCGAAATGTCTAACCCATATTTTAAAATTTTATTAATGTTACATTGTTTTTACATATGTTTTCTTATATGTCCCTTGAAATTGACCCATATATATATATATGTTTATGCGTGATGTGCCGTTAGTAGAAAACGATTTTTTATTTTTCATCTTCTTCTCAAATAAATTATTTGTGAATGATGCGCTAAGAAACAAAAAAATTACTTTTTTTAATGTTGTTCGTGATGAGTAGAGGATTCTAATAAAAAATTGTAAAAAAAGTAAAATAAATTTTTTTTTTAATTTGTATGCGTGATGTGCCATTAGTAGAAAACGATTTTTTATTTTTCATCTTCTTTTCAAATAAATTATTTGTGAGTAATGCACTAAGAAACAAAAAAATTACTTTTTTTAATGTTGTTCATGATGAGGAGAAAATCCCAATAAAATATCGTAAAAAAATAAAAAAAAAGTCATCACCCCTTATCTCAACGATTATCAATCCTATCCTCGATTCAATATTCATTAAAATCTCAATTTATTTTGGATCGCCCAAAAGGGACCCTTGATTGGACCATAATAAAATAAAAAAATTTCTTTTGTTTGGATTAAAAATAAATTTTTCCTCATTGCTTATGTCAATGTTGGATCATATTGATTATTCTTGTGATATAAATTTTGTCCATCTAAAATGCTATGATATTAATATACATATCCTTGATGTACATGCCTTGATTCGATCTTGATGTTATGAATATTGTGTGTATTTCTTGATCAATAATTGGAATTCATACTGTAGACACCCCAATTTGAACGGGCCCATACTCGAAAAGGCCCAAAAATACAGATTTTTCAATAAAAATTGTCAATGGGCCTCAAAAGCCCAAATCAATCAAAATATGACATTTTGATTGAATCAAGGCCCTTAAGACCTCCTAAGGGTCTAGGGGGCCCACCAAAAGGACTCGGCCTACCTTACACTTTCCCAATATTCGCCGTGCCATTCCCAAAATCAAAAATGACGAATTCTCAATGAAATTATCCGACGGGCCTAAAAAGCCCGATTTGCCAACACGTGGCATTTTGATCAATCCAATAATTCCAAAAATTCCTAAAAAGATAAAAAATATAAAATGAGACTTGGGACCATCTCCACCTTCCTTACCCCTCACTGTTTCGCTCCTAATTCGAAGAAATTCTAAGTCCGCCTAAGGCCCATAAACCCTCAACACTCACAAATTACATTTCTCATCTTATCCCCTAACCTAAATCCAATCCCACACCACCTAAAACCTAAAATATACCCACCCTCAAAAATTCAATCTAAAACAAATCCTACCTAATCCAATAACCCAAAACCATTCCATAACCCAACCCAAATATACTAAAAAGCCCACAAATCTTTATCCATATCCAATTCACATCCAACCCATAATCCTAACCCACAAACCACTACCCACATCAATCAATCACCATCTTGATAATCAAGGTGGAACACATGTCACCACCCCAACTCACCTCCCTCATCCCCAACCTATCCCATCACCTTTTCTCTAAACATCATCTACCCACACCCCTAACCTATACCTCCCTTAATCTAGCTACATCAACCCATCACCTTTTCTACCCACACCCCTAACCTATACCTCCCCATAATCTACCATCATCATTCCCTATAAAACCCACATTTACAATCTAAACCCACACCCCTCCTCTCAAATCAAACACTCATCCTCTCACATCAACCCTCATCTCCACCCATTTTGACATATGGCATCATCTCCCATACCTTCACAAAATATCATCAACCACCCTCTTACACAACCCTTCTTTTATTTAAAATCTCATCCCGTCAACTCACTTCACCAATTAATTACTCTCTTACACAATCACATCCTTTCAACCACTCTCATTTATTTTATTCCATCTAATACTCAACCCAAATGGGTTGAAAGATCCAACCCATTTGGGTTGTAAAACAACTCATTTACCCTTCTTACACAAATGCCCTTCAATTATCTCTAATTTACCCCCACCTTTCTCTTAAACCCCACACTATTTTATCACTTCTCTTCATTTTATCACATTATATCCCTAAAATAACCCCTCAACATCTATAAATACCCTCCTCCTCTTCCCAAAAAAAGACCCCCCAACTCTCACTACTAACAACTATCACCAATTCTCACCAAGTCTACCAATCATCTCTTATTAACTCCACACCAAGTCTCACTAAAAAAAAAAATCCCTACTCTTTCTAATCACCTCTTCCCATTCTCATACTCTCATATCCTACTAAGGATTCAAGAAGACTCAAAGAAGAAGAAGGAAGGAAAGAAAAGAAAAGAAAATATTGAAGCATCAAGGTGGGTTCAAAGTACACCCCCCCTTTCTTCTTTTCTACCCTCTCCTCTTCTATTATCCCTTCTCCTCTTTATTTTATTTTAGATGGGCTTAGGATGAATGGCCCCCAAGACAAAGGTTTATAAGGATCATTTTCATCAATGGAATGATCCTATAATCGAGCCAAAAGTAAATCCCTACTTAGGGAACAAATGCACGACACGTGCCACTTCATTGTTCATTTTCTTAAAATCAAAATGACCGAGTTGAGTTGAGGTTACCGCCACATGGCGGGGAGAAAAGGGTGTCTAACACATTCCCTTTTCTCCAACCGAGCTGCTTACCCCGAATCTCAAAATTTGATCCGTACCTTATCCATCGAGAGTCACTAAACGTCAAAACGGTAATTTTTTAAAAAAATGCACATCGGGTGACCATTCACACCTACTTACAAAATGAATTGTGGCGACTCCAATCCTTAGTAGATGTGGCCGTCGTAATGATGAAACCACGTATCTACACATACTCTTGTGATATGGTCTGGCCTATGGGCCCATTTATTTGAAAAAAATGCCCCAGGTACACCCCACCTTGTTTTGCATACACTATTAGCACGTTTATTGCTTTGCACGCTTGCATGTCCCTTATGGCCAATGTGGCCCGGTCTCCTCAGAGATGCGACGTCATTCATGAAAATCACAACTCCAGTCACGTATCTTAGGATATATAAAACTGGGACATCAGTACCGTTCGATCAAGTGACACTGAAAGGTATATCGATGCACCCAGGCTGGAGCGACTTGAGCCTGTGTCCTATTGTAAGTCGTAAAGTCATATGTCCCGATCGCCAACCCTAGACTCGTACCTATACGATATATGAAAGTTCACCAATTACATTTTTTGATCAAAATCAGTACCTAAGAGAGATCCTGTCCCGCTGTACCCTATTGTACGAGGGGGATAGACAACGTCTATTCTAGACAAGAGGTATTTAAGTGGGCCCTTTTCTCAGTAACATGTGCCACTTCTCAACTGTGGATTAAACTGGTTGATTTTGACTTCAGAGATTTGAGTTGAAGTCTTAGATTATCACTTAATACGGTATATCAAACCCAGTCACCACGTACCGTATGATAAAGTACGCTTGAGAGGTATATAGGTGCACTTGGGTAAGGGTGGCCGGATAAATTGCATTGCACGTAGTAAACCTAGAGTTTAAAAGCCTCCCTATAGGTCACGACCTGAACTAACTATGGGTATTCTCAGGTTGCTCTAATCAATCCAACCAACAGGTAAGTGGGCGGGCCGATCCAGACCATTCAAACTAGACCGACAATATCGGTCTGACCCAATGTGTGAAATGTAAATCAATTGGCCCAATAAACAAATGGATTAAACTGATCAACACCAAACCAGTTGGACCAATTGGTTTTACTTTCAAATACTCAAACTATTCGATCTTAGAGTCAAATTATTTTATCTGATCAGAGGTTCTATCCCAATCAGGGGTAGACTCGTGACTAATCTTTCTCACCTTCTTGGTCCCTTTAAGACTTATAATGCAATTGGATTCAATGTTTCCCACCGGACTTAGGCTAATCTCAAAATTTTAATCATGTAGTTAAGAGTCAAACCTTTAGAATTGATGGTTAATCTTAGATGCCCCTAAACATTCTAAACCATCATCTGTGTTACTTCGAGACCGTCAAAAGAGTTATCTAGACAAAGTACCAATGTCAAGCCTAAGTAGTCCATCCACCCAGTCCCGTTTTATAGATAAAGCATCCTTTAGTTTTCTTTTAGTTTCAACTCAGTTTTCGCCAGTCTTTAAATTTAGTTAGTCGTTTCAATTACATTAGTCTTTCTTTAATTTCTAAGTTTTAGTTGAGTTTGTCAGTTTATGTTTTTTTTAATTCCAATAAAATAAATAAGCTTTTGATTATCCTGCGTGCAATAATGATGTGAACATAAAATTTGACATGAGGAATGACTCAAGACTTATTATTCAAGCTTGATAAATATAGGAATTAAAGAGTACACTAGAAAAAGTGCAAATGGATATTACATTATCCTTAGGGGAATATGAGAGAGTAATAAACTTACTTGAGAAGCTCAACAATATTCTTACATAGTCTCATAAAGTCAATGGTGATTTTCAAAGTCAAAGTTTATCGATCAAGAATGATGCGGTTGAAACCATCGACAAAAGTGCTAAGATCTATAAGAAGGGATCCATCATACTTTTCACTCGAGAAAGGAGAGTTCTCATTCGCAAAAGAATATGAGATTTCTTTTGAAGTTCTGAAAATATTGAATGAGTCAATGTCAAATACAAAGAACTTAATCACATTCAATTTCGTTGAAGAAGACTGAAGATTACTCATTTTTAAAAGAATACCGTACTCGACAAAGCAATCCAGACATCCAGTTCCTGAAATCTTGATCAAATCAAACAGCATTTCACCTAAAGAGGCATTCTTTGGTCGAACCATTTTTCTGTCTTACCAATAAAAATATAACCTTCTTTAGCCCCTCGCAGCGTTTAAAAAAAATCAATAGCCTATTTATTATAAATCACACCAAGCAACCTTTGGAAGGAATTTTAGTATGAACTACGTTTGACCTAATCCCAAAAGTATTAAAAAGAAATATTTGGGGTACGTAGGCAAACTGAAAAGATACTTCAAGCCCGATCATAAAAAAAATGTATTCTCTTAAGAAAAATGTCATCTAAAAAGAAAATCTCCTATAGAAAGGTTCAAAAGAAAATAATGTCAAACTAGGAGCATTTAGAAAAAATGAGAATCAAAATAATTGACAGAAAATAGAGAATATTAAAGTAGGGACATTTTGGGAAGTTGAGCCTTATACCTTTTCTTTCTAAATCATGTCCTAAGCCCCCCTATTAAGTCCTCTTGAATGTTAATTGACTCGGTTAAGGTCCAAGGAATCAAGAAGTTGTTGAGTTGAATATTCAAGATCATCAAGAAGAAAAAAGCCCATTAAGTTGAAAACCTGAAAGGGTGACTTAGGCAAAAGTTAGGGCATAACCATAAAAAAAAAGAAGGCCTGCTAGGTTGAAAACCTGAAAATGTGACTTAGGCAAAAATCAAAGCATCATCAAAAGAAGAAAAATAAAGTCCACTAGATTGAAATTTTGAAGAAGTGATCTAGGCAAAAATTTGGGTATCATCAAATGGGAGGAAATGTCCCATCAAGAAGAAAAATTCAGAAGGAAGCTTGTGCAGAAACTAAGAAATGTAAGAAATTATTTAAGTCACAACATTCATTTTTCAACTGAAAGCTCACATCTAACAGGGTTGAAGTTGAAGAAACTCAGAAGCCATCTTGAACTTTGTAAGATCCTTAGGAGTATGTTTATATGTTCAAGTGTTCGCCAAAGGAAAGTATAGAATCATTGACCACTTTGAAGAAAAATATCTTCTATTCCAGTAATTATCAAGATTCTAAGTCCAGCGCAAGCACTTCTTAAAAGAAATTGATCAAATTCCTTATTGCACATATGATAATCTTAAGAGTCTTGAAATTAAAGGAATGTCGATTCTTCTGTCTGTCATATATCAGAGTCCATAGTTGCTCGTTCATATTTTTCAAGTGCAATCCATTTCATCAGTTTCATAGTCAAGTTCCAGTTAGAAGCCAACCTTGAAACAAGGAGCAACATTTTAGAATAACTGTGATTCCGAAGTTTTCATTCTTGATCATATGATAAAAAGAAAATCTTACAAAAGCTTCAAAGTTCGACAAAGCCCAATGATAATTATGAATCCAGATATATGATAAGTCAATAAAGGCCCAATCGTTCAAACTTTGAACTCGATAATGCCGAGTCTTTAACTAATTCAAGTCCGAAAAACGTAGCTCCAATAAGTTCAAGTCTAAGAATTGAGACTCCGACTATTTTTGAATTATAAAATGAGTAGGTTTTTTTAAGTGCCTACAAACCTAAGTTCGAGTTCGAGAAAGGAGACTCCAACTTTTTGAATCATAGAATGAGTAGATTTTTTGAAGTGCCTACAAACCTAAATTCGAGTCCGAGAAGCGAGACTCCAACTTTTTGAATCATAGAATGAGTATGCTTTTTGAAGTGCCTACAAACCTAAGTTCGAGTTCGATAAGCGAGACTCCAACTTTTTTAATCATAGAATGAGTAGGCTTTTTGAAGTGCCTACAAACGTAAGTTTGAGTCCGAGAAGCGAGACTCCAACTTTTTGAATCATAGAATGAGTAGGTTTTTTAAAGTGCCTACAAACCTAGGTTCGAGTCCGAGAAACGAGACTCCAACCTTTTGAATCATATAGTGAGTAGGCTTTTTGAAGTGCCTACAAACCTAAGTTCGAGTTTGAGAAACGAAACTCCAACTTTTTGAATCATAGAATGAGTAGGCTTTTTGAAGTGCCTACAAACCTAAGTTTGAGTCTGAGAAGCGAGACTCCAACTTTTTTGAATCATAGAATGAGTATGCTTTTTGAAGTGCCTACAAACCTAAGTTCGAGTTCGATAAGCGAGACTCCAACTTTTTTAATCATAGAATGAGTAGGCTTTTTGAAGTGCCTACAAACGTAAGTTTGAGTCCGAGAAGCGAGACTCCAACTTTTTGAATCATAGAATGAGTAGATTTTTTAAAGTGCCTACAAACCTAGGTTCGAGTCCGAGAAACGAGACTCCAACCTTTTGAATCATATAGTGAGTAGGCTTTTTGAAGTGCCTACAACCTAAGTTCGAGTTTGAGAAGCGAAACTCCAACTTTTTGAATCATAGAATGAGTAGGCTTTTTGAAGTGCCTACAAACCTAAGTTTGAGTCTGAGAAGCGAGACTCCAACTTTTTTGAATCATAGAATGAGTATGCTTTTTGAAGTGCCTACAAATCTAAGTTCGAGTCCGAGAAACGAGACTCCAACTTTTTGAATCATAGAATAAATTGACAGGATTGTTTAAGTTCCTGCAAACCTTATCTAGACTTCAACAAACAAGACTTAAATTTTTTTGGACTCTAAAAAAGAATTTTGATAGGATTTAAGGAAGTTTCTACATCACCTATCTCGTTATTCAAACTTAACATAATTTAATATTGTGTGATTATCTTCATTACGTATGTGCATTTCAATTTGAATCATCATTGTCAGTAATAGCAGATCTCTAGGACCTGACATTCTTTTTTTAATCGAGGAGAGTTTATTCTCAATGATTCGATAAAATACTCAATATGTATCACACTATTGCATACACACATGCATTTTTTGCATTAGTCAGGGAGAATTTTTTAAAATTAAAGGATATGACATCATCAGTGAGAGTTCAGGCTCGAAGACTTGACAACTTTTAGCTCGAGGAAAGTTTTACCCTTAAGGATCCGAATGCCTCGACGAATTGCTAAATCAGACTGTAAAATGAACTGTCATTAGCTTTGGCATTCAGATATCGCACTATCTACCAAAATAGATTTGCTATCTAGTTTGCTTCAACCCTCTGCCAAAGAAGGGCATCTGTAGACACCCCATTTTTGCACCTACCTGATTAATCAACTCGTCAAAGCGATCACGATGATTCCCTATGATGGATGTTTATTCCAATGCTCTATTTTTTTACTAGATATGTTTTAGAAATTCGGATGAGGTATCTCAAACTAATAAAACTGTAAAAACTACGCTACGCTAGAAAAATATAACCATAAAAACATAGAAATCATCATTTTACAGACAAAAAGAAGTTGAACAATAAAAATCACTAAAAAAGACAAAATTACCAAAATACCCTAACATCAAAATATCCCTAGAGCCCCCTTACGCTTAGGAAAACCCATTCGAACATATAAAACAACAAAATGAAATCAAATAAACTACTTCACCAAATTTGACAAAATTACAAAAATACCCCTCATAAGGGTTGCCAATCATTTCATGTCAAAAAATTTCATAAGTGATAAATCCATAATCTCATTGAATTCCTTACGAAAAATTGATTCCAAAACATCCCGGAACATCGAAAACCGACTTGAAATGCAAAAATTCTCTTCAGGGGCAAAACGATGATTTTTTAATTTTTAAAATTTTTAATTTTGAAATTAATGAATAAAATATTAATTAGCACAAAGTGAGACCTTTATAAAATTAATTTAAAAATCTAAACCAAGTCAATCTCATAAGACTTAAGTTAAAATCCTAATTAAAACTTAATCTGAAGAAACCAAGTCAATCTCATAAGACTTAAGTCAAAATCCTAATCTAAAGAAACCAAGTCATTCTCATAAGACTTAAGTCAAAACCATAATTAAAATCCTAATCTATAAAGATCAAGTCAATCTCATAAGACTAAAGTCAAAATTCTAATTAAAACCCTAATCTAAAAAGACCAAGTCAATCTTATAAGACTAAAGTCAAAATCTTAATTTTTCTTATCTAAAAGAAGACTTAGTCAAACCCTAATTCTTTAAAAAAAAACTCTATAAATATAGAGCCTCCACAACCTAATTTCGTAAGTCAAAATAAATCTTAGAAAAAGTAGGTCAAAAAGTCTCCATAACCTTCTCCAAACCCTAATTTTAAAGTCCTAACTCCCTACCTATCATCCAAATCCCAGTTTTTACTAAAAAACTCCCCAGAAACCCTCCAAAAACACTCAAAAATCTCTTGAATAGACAGAAAATAATTAGATCTAGAAAAAAGATATTTCAACTTGGAGATCAGAAGTGGATTCAGTGACGAAAACGAAGCAAGAAACCTCTCCACCAGATCTGAGGGAACAAATCGTCACAAACATCTAGGTACATTTTTCTTCTATTTATTTTATTTTATTTTTTAGGTCTTTTAGCGATGTAGTTTTTTTTGGGAAATAGTAGAGACTGGCGTTTGCCGGGCGGGGTTGGTACCTAACAGCTTCCAACCCTATAACGTGGTCCCCATACTTAGTTTCTTTTTGTTGATTAATTGTTTTTATCCATTTTGAGTCAATGCTCAGTTCCTAAATCGTAATAACTAGGTGGCGATTCCCAAACCTCAAAATCAAAAGCGGATCCGCACACCTCACGGATCGAGGGAGCTTTCAACAGCCAGCAAAGGTGGTCGTAGTTGTAGTGGTGGTAATGGTGGTAGCAGCAATAATGGTGATCAAGGAAGTGGGGTCGAGGGAGCCCGTACTTCTATACCAGCCGAGGCTTGAGAGGGTGTATCGAACACTCCACTTTTGACTAGGATGGGCACGTCTCGATGTTATGAGGATGGACATGCCGACCCCTTAACCATCGAGCTACAGAGATAGTTGAAGGACCTTTATGATAGAGTTTGCCTTCTTCACTGAGGACTTGAGGGGCCAGTTTTAGGGTTTTCTTGCGGATCCCGTACTTCAGATCGGATCGATCGATTTTGTAACGATAATGGAGCGATGGTTCCCAACCACGCACGCATTCTATATGCCAGAGACAAAGATTGGCATCAGGCCATTAGATTTTATTGCCATCACTGGAATTTTCATAGAGGAGGAGCCCATTTTCCCTCACATGGTTCCATTGGAGAAGATCGTTGAGATGATCGGAGCTCCTTTCATTCATGCTGCCAAGGTTGAAAAGTTATATCGACTAAGCATGAGGTTTCTATGGTCGACCCTAGGCAATCAAGGTTGTATGATCAGACGAGGAGATGTTAATTTTACTATGGTCTTCCGCCTGAGCTTCCTCTGTTTGTTGGGGAGCTACTTCTTTTTGGAGGATGACTTCACGGTGATGACCTGGTTCCTTCCTTTCCTCTAGGACATTCATCGGGTTGCCTCCTATGATTGGGGGAATCTAATCTATGACACCATTCTTGTGGAGGACATCACTTCCCCACAAGATGGTGGGATTTCTTTCAGGTTCTTCTGGCTTTTCATCAAGGTATTTTTCACCTCACATCTTGTGCTTTTGGCATTTTGCTTCTCTTGATCAATTGGTCTGATCTCGTTGATTTCTTTTCTTTCTGACTTTTTGTTCATGTGCATTTTCCCTATTATCTCCCCACAATGTGCTATCCAGATGAAGGCTATCCTCTTGGTACTTTTTGGGCGACCTGAGATAGGTGTACTATCCAGAACAACACTCGTAATGTTTGGGCTCATTTCGATAGGTGCAGGCTTCATGAGGTGAATAACTTTGTTTCGCTTTGTAGAATTAGAGTTTTCTTCTAGCATTTAGGATCTCATTATTTTCTGTTGTGCAGATATTCTCAGTCACCTTTCCAGACATTCCTCATTCTGTTTAGAAGCGTTGAAAGGTGTGGGCAGCTTTTGATCGAGACATGCGACGAGAGATCTATCCATGTCTTATCGGCCATATATCCTATGTATATTACTTCGGGGAGCGTTTGCTCTTCAGCATGATCGATCTCTTAGTATCCTGACAGCTCCGATGACGCCTTCTTCGATAGATCTACTGACGGAAAAGTACTTAGCCCAGGTCGATGGGGTACTAGCGCGAGGGCTTTTAGGAGAAGGCAACTACATCAGTTGGTTCAAGAATACCTCCATTGGTTGCATGATGCCTACTATGTCTGTCCATGCTGGGATTACTGAGATTGGTAGGATCTTCATCCAAGAGTCCGAGAACACTATCAGTTCTTACTCCTCTCTTTCTTTTCCATTTTGATTTTATGTATCCTTCCCTATCTGATTGTCTTATTCCTTCTCAAGTTGATGATCTACGTCACCTCTGGAATGGGTATGGTGTGATTGAGGCTCAGGCAGCCTAATGTGCTAAGATGGAGGCTCTATGGAGAGCAGCTCAGGCAGAGGTGGAAGCTCAGGAGGAGTGCATCCTCGAGCTTGAGATGATGCTAGCTATGAGGGAATCCCGTTCACAAGCTGAGATGGTATGTTCTTCTTTTCCCTTACTTCTTTCAATTCAATATCTTTATCACTATTAGTTGATTTTTCTGTTGTTTTGTTCTCTAGTGATGTTTCAGGACTATCATCAACGCTATGATGGGGCCAGCACATCGGTTCATCCACCCTTCCTACTGAAGTATATTTAATTTTAGTTATTTCCTTTCACTAGTCTACCTGCATAGTTGTTTGTCATTTGATTGTTTCAGTTTGTCTTTCAGGCTTCGGATGGTGTCGGACCTTCTACCCAACCCATAGCTTTCATGGCAGATATTTTGGAGACTTCTGATATGGGCTTAGGGATGCACAATCTGCCTACCTCTTCCAGGACCGGCTCCGTCTTCTCCTGTGTGAAGGATGTCGATTTTCTAACATTGATTCTACTGCCCCGGATGCTCCTGATTAAACAATGATAGATATTATAGTGTGTTTATTGTACATAAACGTTGTAGTCATGTATATATTTTTTTCTTGTATTCATTGTGTAATCAATTTGATTTTTATATACACCAATGTTTCTTTTACTTTAGTTTTGTCAGGATGAGATCCCTTGCAAAATTATAAGGCCTTTAAAATGTTTGAGTATGCAAGTCTTTAGGACTCCTAGTTGGCCCTTTTCTTGATCGGGGTCTCTTAAGATCTCGAGTCACATGTTGTGGGAGCTTGGGCCTCAATTAGGACTCGTGAGAGTGCAATCGAGTAGTTAGAGACTCGTGAGGCTTTGATGGTACTTTCGGGCCTCCCAAAGATCTTAGTACGTGTTTCGAGATGCTTGGGCCCACAAAGGCCCTTTGGTGTGATCAAGGTTTTAGACACCTCAGATGAGTGTGATCGGGGGTTTTAGTAGACCTGTTGTAACAAAAATTGAGTAATTGAGGCTTGGAATCGATAACATCAAATGATTGGGGCCTGTAAGACCCCCATACATCAATTTAAGCATAATACAAAGATATGAACATACTGGTCTGTGCATAAAGCATGGACTGTGCATATTTCGATTGGTCCGTTCTCCAAGAAAGGACTATTTGGATTCTACCGACTCCGTACATGGAGTACGGACTTAAATTATTTCTTCAGTCTGTGCTTTATGTACGGACCATCACCTTATTTTTTTGCTTTTTACCTAATAGAACCTCATTTTGTTATTTCTTTCATGATTTCAAAAAATTTCACCCATTTTAGGGCATCAATGGAGCCTACTCATGCAATGGAAAATTTAGCCAACTTCGATCTTGTGGTCGAAAGCTCATGTCCCATTCTTGAAGGTGGTCTCAACCTCCCAAATCCCAAAAGGTATGCCATTGTAAACCCATTTTTGCATAAATGGCTAAACTCTATGACACATGAAGAGAGGGTTAAGTGGAACTCCAATAAGCTTAGGTTCACTCTCTCTTTGTTTAAGGTTATCATTATGTGAGACTTGATAGAAGCTCCCATGGGATTTTGGATCCTAGAGCTCAACTTGTTTCATTTTGGAGACAATGAAATAACTCCTACGGTTAAAGAGTTTGAGCGCATTCTCAGGCTTTGCCAATTGCTTCGGGTTGTCGTATCACCCTTACGTGAAAGCTATAGAAAAGAAATGTTGGGATAATTTGGGGTCCCAAAACAACAATCAGAGTAGGTTGATGGGAATTCAAATCTTCTCAAGGTTTCTAAGTCATTTTTGCTTCAATGACTTGAGGACGTGGATTCCCTATCTTGGTTCGACATTTTGACTCTAATAGCAAAGAATCAACTCTTATTCCCTAAAAACAATGAGTATGTGAATCTGACTTTGATAAGCATGCTCAACCAAGTTTGACAAGGTTTCAGACTTGCTCTTATGCTTCTAGGGGAGACTTATTTATCCTTCACGACTTGTTCTAGCGAGAGAGAGCGAGTGTATTATGGTTGTTCTCTATTGTTGCAGATAAGGTCCTTATTTTGTCTATTTTAAATTTTAGAGCATTGTGATTAGAGTTGACTTCCCTTTTTGTGCAGCTTTGGTTCCTTGATCATTTGGCTTCAACTGCAACTATTAGCCGCCTTTTCAACGTTCATGCAAATCTATTAGTTTGAATGAATAAGAGAGAACTCCCTGTCCATTCCGGTGGTAAGTTGGGTTGGTTCGAAGGTTTGCAGGATATGCCTAACAATGAGATACGTTGGTTAGGTACCTTCCAACCTTCGGTTTCACCTGTTCTTTATTTTTCACGGAGTTGCTTTACTATATTGATTGGTTTGACTAGGGCTATTTACTACATCCCTCTTTGTATGTTGAGGCATTTTAGCGAAGATCAAAACATAGTAACTCATTGAGATTTTGGTGAGTTGGTTGGGTCATTTTCTCCTCATATTCCCTAATGGCATTGCACGATCGACTGGAGAAAGCTTGGAAGAACGTGGTGACTCTTGACCATCCTATATTTCCTGGCTATTATTTTCTAAATTATCGACTTTGGATACAACAACATATTGCTGAGAAGGCTTTTGTTATGCCTTCGACTCAAGTGAGGTCTTGTTGTTCTCATTTCTTCGATTACCATGATCAATTGAAAGAGATGAGGGTTTTTCACAAAAGGATTGAGATGCTTTGGCTACGTTTTGAGAAATAATTGAAGACCTAGATAGCACGGCTTGAGTCTTTGAAAAGTGAGGAGTCTTCTGTTTTGAGGGTTGAGATTGATGATCCGCGAGAGAGGCTAGCTTAGGGTTTTTGCTTCGATACTTTCGCATCTTATTTGGTGAGTCGTGATTTTTTAGACGCTGAGGTGGTGATGGTGGGGCAAGCCACCAAATTCATGTTTTGGAAGAGATACTTGATTCTTTTTTCATTTCTCGTCGAGACATGTGATTGGCTCCATATATTTTTTTGTATTTTCTTTTTATTACTAAAAAATGTAATGTGAAACTTTTTGAAATGAAAAGAAAATAGATTTTTACTTACTTGGCTTTGGGTGTTTCTATTGCTTTGAAACATAAAGTTTGAATAAGTCCTAGACTTATCCTCATGGGCCAAAATAATAGTTTTGAAAACATTTGAATTTTTATAATTTGTCTTTGCCGAATAAATATTGTAAATCCAAAATATGAAAACAATTTTGAAAGATCTTTGGCACTTCAATGATTTATGTGATTTTGCCAACTACGAAGGATATAAATGTTAGTTGCTCTTAAGCTCTTTTAAGAGTCTTCCCCAGTGCCCCAATACTGTGCAGATATTGATTGAGCATCGAACTTGGGATTTTGATAAAAAAAATTTACCGTTTGCAGTTTATACTCATGCGAGCCAAGAGTTCATTATCATTTTTTATTTTCCCTTATTAACCCTGGTGTCAATTACGATTTTCACCAGACCCGATTTCTACATTTTTTCTCATCGATGCCTTTTCGAGTTTTAATCATACCAGTGGCTTTGATCTTGCCATAGTCAGATTTTTTTACTCATAATGCTCTTTTGAGTTTTCCCTATGTCTTTTCAAGCTATGCTTGTATTTTTTGGATTTTCCCATTACAATTCCTACATAGAGTCTCTATGTCTTTGTGTCTTGGTAACTCAAGTTGAATTATGAAATCGGTGACTCTATTTTTGTAGTGACACTCTTTTTTGAGTGATCAATCTAGTTTTTCCTCTCAAGTTTGTTGATGACTTTTCGTGGTTCGACAACTCAAGTTGGGCCACGAGATCAACAACTCTACTATTCAAGATGATTTTTTTTCGAATATCCGATCTGGATTCCCCTCTCAAGTCTTCCAATGACTAATAAGACTTGAGATCCAGATCAAGTTATAAAATCATTGGTGATGCCATCATCATTGTGATGCCTTAGCACATTCTCTGATCCGAAAGGACTTTTGATGGGATGAAACATTGACTTAGGTTCAAGGGTAGTGGAAAAATACAAAAGGTTAAGCTCTGGGTCTGTCTAAAGTGGGTTAGACACAGGGTTTGTTTATTTTTGTTTCGAAAAGGTGATCTATGTTTCCTTCTAGCGTCTCTCCAACTTGTTTAGGATGGAGATTTGGATTGAGCTCGAGATCAAGTGTCCGAATTTTTGACTTTTTTAAAAAATTCTATTTTAACTATTCATAGTTTATCCTCATACAGGCTAGGAGTACTTTAATGTTTTGATTTTTCTACTTTTCATTTTTTTAAGTAATGTTGTCTTGCCCCAGTCTTAGGTTAAGAAATGAACGTGATTACTCAAAGGGACTGACTAATGTTGGATAATTATTTTTAGGATACCAAAGATGGCCTTCCGTCATCTAAGGGTCAGATTTCATGCATAATATTTCTTGACAATGTCAACATTGATCGGTTGAGGGAAGACTTGTCCGTCCAATTCTGTAAGAATCACAACTCTTCCTGTCATTACTTTCTGCATAATGAATGGTTTCTCATATTTTGGTCTGAATTTTCCTTTAACATCTTCTTTGATTGGTAGAATCATTTTCAAGACAAGGTCTCTTGGTGAGAAATTTTGAGGTTTGACCTTCTTATTATAAACATGTGATATTCACCGTTGGTAAATTTGCCCATGACAGATAGCTGCAAGATGCTTCTCTTCTATCAAATTCAATTGGTCGAACCGAGCATAAACCCATTTTGTTTCATCTAACTCTACTTCTTTTAAGATTCTGAAGGAGGGAATCTCAACCTTGATGGGTAAGACTACTTTCATCCCATATACCAATGAGTACGGAGTTGCCCTAGTTGAGGTTCGGAAAGAAGTCTGATAGGCGTAGAGGGCAAAGACAATATGTCATGCCAATCCTTATAGGTGACTGCCATCTTCTTGATGATTCTTTTGATGTTCTTATTAAGCAGCTTCAACTACTTCGTTCATTTTGGATCTATGGTACAGAGTTGTAATGTGTGGTCTGGAAATCTTTGCACATTTTTGTCATGTCTTTGTTTTTGAGATTTTTGGCATTGTTGGTTATTATTCTATTTGGGAGACCATATCAACAGATGATATTGTTCTTGAAAAACTTTAGAACACTGATCTGTGACATTAGCATAAGAAGCTACTTTTACTCATTTTGTAAAGTAATCGATAACGACTAGGATGAAACGATGTCTATTTGAAGCTTTTGGCGAAATCTATCTAATAACGTCTATGCCCCAAAGTGAAAAGGGCCAAGGGGTAGTCATGTTGTGCAATTTCGAAGGTGAAGCATTGATTTTGTTAGAATAGATCTGGTAGAGATGGCACTTACGAACTTACTGATAGCAATCACTTTCTATTGTCATCCAATAATATCTTATTATCATGATCTTCTTGGCAAGTATGTGACCATTCATGTGGGCTTCGTAAATTTAACCGTGTATAGTCTCGATCAATCGTTTAGCCTCTGCTGCTATGACACAACGAAGGAGAATCATGTGGTGCTATTTTTTGAACAGAGTCCCTTTACTTAAAAGAATTGTCTTGCCAATCTCTAGATGGCTCTTCGTTTATTTACATATATTAATCAAAACAATACAAATCCATAGCATCGAGATCGAGATCAAGATCAAAACAAGCACATCAAAAATATATCTGTAGAGATCATGACATATTAGATGGACAATCAATGAATATAACATAGAATAATCAATCAGATGCAACAGGCATAAAAAAATTTCAAAAGCAGAAGGATTTTTTTTAATCTATGATCCAATCAAGGATCACTTTTGGCAACCCAAAACAAATTGAGATTTCAACAAACATTGAATTGAGGATGGCACGATAGTGGTTGAGATAGGGAGTGATGAACTCCTTTTTTTTTTAAAACAAATTGATTTTTTTTAAAAAAGAAACTTTTCTTTTTAAATTTATAAAAGAAAAGAAATTAAAGGACCCTATTATTAATTATTACTTAACAAATCAAACAAATTGATTTTCTTTTTTTGTTTTTGTTTTTGTTTTTGTTTTTGTTTTTTTTTTTTAAATTTACATAAAAAATTAAGTTGCAGCATTTAACGCTTGGTACAAATTGGTGTGGCCATAAAAAAAATCTCTCTCTCTCTCTCTCTCTCTCTCTCTCTCTCTCTATTGCATCATCATCTTTTTCTCAAGCTTCTCTTAATATTCTTTAAAGTAGTTTGGTTGCATCAAAACCACCCCAAACTCTACAGTTGTCA
Organism: Akebia trifoliata; assembly: GCF_017979445.1. Lineage (NCBI taxonomy): Eukaryota > Viridiplantae > Streptophyta > Magnoliopsida > Ranunculales > Lardizabalaceae > Akebia > Akebia trifoliata. The sequence continues at coordinate 24,991,442 of NC_141382.1, forward strand.
GATCATCAAAACCTGACCCCAGCCGATGCAAAACTTACACTTGTCAAGAGTCCACTATCAGGTAAAGTTTGATTCAAGTAAAGAGGAACTACCTTCTTGTAACACCTCGAATTTTTAATTCGTATCTCGAGGAAAATAAATAGTGGAATTTTAAGAAAATCTTGAAAGTGGGACTTAGGGTAAAATTGTGGGACCTTGTTTTGATCATTTTTAATAGAATCTGACCTCACCATTAGATTCAAAATGATCGAAAAACATAGTTTAGCCTGTAAGCACGCTCAAATGCGAGTCCGAATATAAAAGTTGCAAAATCCTCGATTACCGAGTCGGACCAGGCTAAAACAGTGACTTTTTGTTAGAGGAATAATTTGTAAAATTCGATCATACCATTGGGTTCATAACGAAAAATTATTCAACATAGACTATTTATTTGTCATTTGTGGAGATCAGGAAGTCGAATTATCGCCAAAAACGAAAATGACATCAAGTTTAGGGGTCACGTCAGGCCAAAAATATAAATTTTTGATGGAGACATAATTTGTAGAAATTGACTACACCATTAGATCCGGAACGAAAAATTAGATGAAATAGAATATTCATTTGTTAGTTTTGGAGTCCGGATGATCAAGTTATCATCGATCAAAACAATTGACAAAATACCAAATTCGTCCCAAATTTTATATAAATAAAAAATTTTAATTTTTTTTAAAACGTCGTCTCCTCCAACCCACCCAAACCGCGTGACATATATAAACGAAAATTTTGATTTTCCTTCGATTCTTCCACCTCAAATCTCTCACAAACGGCTCGTCGTCGACGATCGACGCAGAAGGGAGAAATGTCCGCAGCTACGTTCTCTACAAAACCCACCCAAATTTTCTTCGTTTCACTTTCTATTTCACCCGATATCGTCAAAAATCAGTCGTATTTGGATACGGAAATTTCGAAACTTTGACCTCGGATTTCATCCGTTTCGGGGTCAAATCGCTTTCCGACGCAGAAGGGAGAAACGTCCGCAGCCTCATTCTCTACATAACCCAACCAAGTTCCTTTCGTTTTCTCGTCTTTTTCACCCCGTATAGTCAAAAATCAGCCGTACTTTTATACGGAGATTTTCGTCACTTCGACCTCGGTTTTCATCGATTTCGGGGTCAAACCACCTTTCGCCGTAGAAGGGAAAAGAGACGAGCATATCGAGATCTTCAAAACCACCGGGCCGATTTTGAAAATCAGCCGCTTCGAAGTTCGATCCGTCTCGATTTCCGCGCCGTTTGCCTTGAATTCCGCGCACGTGCTTCAATTCCGTCGCCTAGTGATTGTAAGGAACTCTCAATTTCTATTAGTAATTTAGATTGTGAAAATTGCATTTAGGATTTTATCGAAAAATTTGGATGTATTTTTAAAATATAGAATTATTTTGTTATTTCAAAAATTCACGCCAGAAATTTGCATGTTTGATATGTTTAATTGTATTTTTAATAAATTATACGTGGGTAGGGTATTTTAACGGGTTATTGCCATAAATTGGGTCTTGTGCACTGCTCGGACCCCGTTTTGATATGAAATTTGTATTTTTTCCAATATTATTGATAGAAATAAATTCTATAGTTGAAAATTTTGATTTAATATTCAATGAACTCATATTGAGTTGATGAATATCAGAAAATGGATATTTTATGAAGAGATTGAAAACTGTAAAAGTCGAAAAAAGGGAAAAAGGGTATGAAACGGTAAAATGTCAGAGTCACACCCGAGGGGTGATGTCTGCATTTTACGTTGTTGTGTTGTATGCAGGTTGGTGAACGGATATCCAGGGATAATGTTACTGGTTGCATGTTTATTTACTTTCTGTTAGCGCGAGGCGCTCTGTTATGTTATTTATTTTAGGCCGGGTGGCCACACTTGCATGGTAGGAAACTGGATATCTATTCTCAACCTTGTATTGTTAATTTCTCTTTTATTTTCAAATGAAAATAATATATATAAGTAGCTATTTTGTGAGCTGTTAAAGAGTTTGTGAATGCCTGAAGGGATAGTGCATCATATCATCCGGAGTGGTGTACTATCCTGGGATGTACGGTAGGGACCACCAAACTCATACGTGGTATGGGACGCGTATGAGAGTGGAGTCACAACTGGAATCCGGGTTTATTCCTCTCTATCTTTACCAGTGAACTTGTAATGTAAAGGTGGTCGTATACGAATGGTTTGTATATTTGGGAATCACTTGCACGCCTGATAGGCATAGACGAAGATGATTAGTCAGTGATCACTAACAATCTATAGTAGTCGAACGTTCTGACACATCGAAAAGAGACCCATTGCTTACGGTCACATCAAATGGCCAGCCTGAGCCGGATAAATGGTCAATCAAACGTGGTAAGTGCAGTGACCGGCCACAAAATCAGGAACTAAAAGCCAGAGAGAAATTGTAACATCATGTCCCGACTGGGAGCGATCCAGTCGTGAATCCCAACACTCTAATTCCAATACTCCACCATTGTGTATTATGTATCTGTTGCTTATTTTGATATATAAAATGAAATGCATGTTTATTATTTCCATTTGATCAATTAGATTTGTATAAAAAGAGAATGTTATAGTGAGTACTGCTGATCGATGTAATGTGAGTTTTAAAATGTTTAGTTGCTCATCCCTGGCTATATATACCAGTTAATCGTAGGTTCCTTCTGTAAAACTTTATTTATTTTAAAATGATTCAGTATGTTTATTCGTTCATGTTAGGAGAGGTTATTGGCAGAAATTGTTGCTTCCTTACTGGGTAACCATTGTTACTCACCCTTTCCTTCTCCATTTTTTTTAGTTTCAGATTTGAAGCTTGGCGAAACAAGTGTAGAACAAGAACGAGGATCATATGGTTGGTCAGATAGACAACCAGAGTCCGTCACCTGGTAAGTATTAGGGCTATACCCCCTAGTGGTGTCAGTTTCTCCAGGTAGTCTTATGGATTCTGTCTTGAGTGTTAGGAATTATGTTAGAGTGAGGAATTTTGTATAATCCTGTATATAATTTTTCTTCTTCCGCACTCTGATCTGTCGGACATTATTAGACGTATATAGGCTTCCGCTAGTATTATATTTTGTTTGTTATATGCAGGATTGTATGTCGTTTATCAGGTGCAGGTTGAATCGCCTTGGAATGCTAACATAAACAGAGGAGACCATGCCGAAATTTCGAGGTGCCACCTCGTACCTTGAAATCTGACATGGGGATTTGTGTTAGCGTTCGGTGGGGCGCCACACTTCTTGATCCCAAGCACTGACGCCATTAAATCTAGGATTAGGAGACCATTCGAAAACCTTCCCGTGGCAACAAGATTGGGGAAAGCTTCATTTTTTTTTTACCAAAAACACTAACTTTAGCAACAAAAATTACTCGAAGAAGACATCCAAAACTCCATTCCAAGCTTGCTCACTGATCTATTTCTCTCTGTTTTTCCATCCAGAAGAGATGCCATGAAATTAGGTCTCTATCTTTTTCTACAAAAGATCTCTAAATAACACAACACCAACCGTCTCTAACTTTCAAGCATCCGCATTTCTCATACTAGAACGAAATCTATAATCTTTAAAGCAGATTACACCGATTTTTCCCAAAGAAAAAAAAAGCGAAAACCTCAACTAACTCGAGATCTCAAAGAGTTTTGAGTTCAAAATTTCTCACAATTTGACCATCGAATCTTTAGCATTATATTCAATTAGATTTATGCATTTATATAAAATCCTATAAGAGGATTTTCTCAATGCTTATGTGACATTATTATTATTATTTAAATCACAGGACCGATCTCTTGGATGTCTATTGGATTCATATGAGGCATGAAGTTTTGTATTATAACTCCCACCAAAAGCTAATTGAAGGAAGCAATAGAATAATCTACTCCAGTGTTTCATTCTATGATTGTAAGGTTGTACTTTAAGTGTTATTTTTGTAAATCTTTTAATAAGATAAATATCTCTACTAGATGGTTATAATTTTTTCATTCTAGTGTATGTTTCTCAATTGCACACGTTCTATGAATTTTTATATTTGAATTTTATATATATAAATACCTTTAGTGGCAGATAGAAATATGCCACTACAAGCAATTTTGTTATATATATATTGAACTTTAACGGTGGATATAAATATTTGTTGCTCCAAAAGATTTTCTTTAATTTTTTTAAAAATAAAAATACATCTATAGAGGTAGATAAATAAGTATTTTTCTTTTTTCTTTAACATAAAAAAAATAGTTAATGCAACTAATTTTACATCTGCCACTGTAAGTACTATTTTTTATGATGGACGATATTATTTGCAACTATTTTTAGCGATGGGGATGACACAAAACAAGTGGCATTTCCAACAGAAAATGGCATTGTAGTGATGGATATATCTGTTGTTGTAGGTCATCAATGTTGTAGTGAGAGTTGTACTAATTGAAACTTTGAAAAGTATTTTATAATCTTACTCAAACTTTAATTATCTTCCACGTAAAATTCTTCACTCAAATTTTCAAAATTAAAGTTTTTTATTTTTATTTTATACTTTTGTTTGTGAATGGTTTAAATCAAATTCTATTTTGTCTAAGTTTGTCAATTGAATTGTTTTTCTTGATTTGAATAGTTTGAATTTTTTTTTAAGTACAATAATCGTTCATAATAAAGAAGTAAATTTAAAAAAAAAAAAAATTCAAGTTAACTATCACATTTTTATTAAATAATATATTATTAATTAATTAATTTTTTTATATTTGTTATGTATTCACGTGCATTTTTGTAATACCACAAGTTTGTAATTCATATCTCTAGAAAATCAAATAGTAGAATTTTGAGAAAATTCTGAAAGTGAAATTTAGGGTAAAACTTTAAGATTTTTTTTTCATTTTTAATGAATTATGACTTCATCATTGAATTCAAAATGGTCGAAAAACGTACTCTAACTAGTAAAAACACTCAAATTCGAGTTTGAAAGGAAAATATGCAAAATCCTTGATTTTCGATTAGGATAAGACTTAAAAAAGTGAATTTTTGTTAGAGCGGGAATTGATATTCGCAACAAAAAATGATAGAAAATGGAGTATTCACTCATCAATTTCGGAGCTTAGAAAGTCCAATTATCGTTAAAAACCAAAAACAACTCCAAAAATACTACGTGCGTCTTGATCTTTTTATATAAAGAGTTCTTAAAGTTTTTTTTTTCATTTCACTATCTTCCCAACCTGTCAAAACCAGCAGTTCAAATAGAAAAAAAAAATGTTGGTTTTCTACCAACCAAAACTCAATTTCCGCCACAAACGGGACTCCGTCGAAAGTCGACGAAGAAGAAAAATTATTCGTGATGTCGAACTCTACAAATCTAATTCATTTTTTCACTCTCTCTTCTTCTTCTTCTCCATTTTTCATAAAAATCAGTCGTACCATACACGAGGGTTTTGAGCTTTCAACTTATGATTTCATCAATTTAGAGTCCAAACCATCTTCCGTTGTAGAAAGAAAAAATGATGCCATCATAGAGATCATTGAAACCATCGGGTCCATTTTAAAAGTTAACCATATCAAATTTTGATTTGCCTCGATTTTTTACATTGGTCACCTTGATTTTCGTACATGTTCTTCAATACTAATGCATAAAAAGTGGTAGAGGCTTATGATTCTTACTGGTAATTGTAGTTTCAAAAATGCATTTATGATTTTTATAAATTTTTCGATTTTATTTAAAAATGTAGAAATTTCATCATTTATTTCAAATTCATGCAAAACATATGTGTTTGATGTGTTCAATTGTGTTTTATAACAAATTATATGTGAGTGGGACATTTCATCGGATTATTTCCGTTAGTTTGGTCCTGTGCCATTACTCAGATCCCGTTTAGATCCAAATTTTTTTTTATAATTTTTCAATTTAAATGATAAAAATAAATTTTAAAATTTGAAAAATGATTTAATATTCAATGAAATCATATGGAGTTGATGAATATCAGAAAATGAATGTAGTGTTCGAAATGTCAAAAAATGCAAATATCGAAAAAAGGAGAAAAAGGGGATGAAACAGTAAAATGTTATAATCATACTCAAGGGGTGATGTCACATTTTATATTATTATGCTAGGTATGAATTGATGAAAAAATATCCAGGGGTAACTTACTTTCTGTTGTCACAAAGTGATTGCATGTTTTATTTACAATTATGTGAACGCTTTACATTTATGTACTGTTATTTAATTTAGGTCATATGGCCACAATTACATAATAGAAAACTGGATATCCATTTTTAACTTTATAATATTAATTTTTTATTTTTTTTCAAAGAAAAATGATATATGTATACTATAAAACCCTGAATTTTCGATTCGTATGTCGAAGAAAAATAAATAATAGAATTTTGAGAAAATTTTGAAAGTGGAATTTAGAGGTAAAACTTTATGATGTTTCTGATAATTTTTAATAGAATCTGACCTTACCATCTGATTCAAAATAATTGAAAAACATATTTTAGGTTGTAAGCACGCTCAAATGCCAGTCTGAACATAAAAATTGTAAAATCTTCGATTATCGAGTCGGACTAGACTAAAATAATGACTTTTTTTAGAGTAAGAATTGTTAAGATTCGATCATACCATTAGGTTCGTAACAAAAAATTATTGAACATGGATTATTTACTTATCATTTTTGGAGATCAGAAAGTCGAATTATCGTTAAAAATGAAAATGATGTCAATTTTAGGGTCCTATTGGGCCAAAAATGTAAATTTTTGTTAGAGATAGAATTTTTAAAAGTGACCCCACCATTAGATCCGAAACGAAAAATTAGATGAAATAGAGTATTCATTCGTCACTTTTAAAGTCTGGATGGTCAAGTTATCGTCGATCAAAAAAATAGGCAAAATACCAATTTCGTCCCAAGACTTTATATAAATAAAAATTTTAATTTTTTTTATTCATCATCATCCTCACGTGTCCAAAACCAACAAAGGTTTTTTTAAAATTTTTTTTTGATTTTTCTTCCAATTTTCCAACTCCGATTCATCATGAACATTCCGTTTTCGACTGTTGATATAGAAGGGAGAAATGTCCGCAATTTCGTTCTCTACAAAATCCACCCAAGTTTCTTCTATTTTCTCGCTTTTTTCACACCGTATCGTAAAAAATTAGTCGTATATATATACGGGGGTTTCGCAACTTCGACCTCGGATTTCATCTGTTTCGAGATCAAACCGTCCTCCATCGAAAAGGGAGAAAGGACGATGGTGTCGTGATCTTCGAAATCACCGGGTTAGATTCGAAAATTAGCCATCTCGAAGTTTGAACCACCTCAATTTATGTACCAATTTCTTCGATTTCACTCATGTGCTTCAATTTCGTCGTCTCGAGATTTTAAGGAACTTTCAATTTCTATTCATAATCGTAGATTGTGAAACTACATTTAGGATTTTATCAAAACTTTGTGATATGTTTTCAAAAATTTAGAATTCAATTGATTTTTCAAATTCATGCCAAAACTTGTATATTTGATATGTTTAATTGTATTTAATAACAAATTATACGTGGATAGGATATTTCACCAGGTTATTTTCGTCAATTGGGTCTTGTGCACCGTTCGGACCCTGTTTTGATCTAAGTTTTGTATTTTTTCAATGTTATTGATAAAAATAAATTTCATAGTTGAAAAAATGATTTAATATTCAATGAACTCATATTGAGTTGATGAATATCAGAAAGTGGATATTTTGTTTGAAAGATTGAGAAGGCGCCCTCGATCCGCGGGATGTGCAGATTCACTTTTGATTTTGAGGTTTGGGACTCACCACCTAGTTATTACAGTCTAGGAATCGAGCATTAACTCAAGATGGATAAAAATAAATAATCTACAAAAAGAAACTAAGTCCGGGGATCACGTTACGGGGTTGAAAGGTGTTAGGCACCAACCCCGCCTGGCAAACGTCAGTCTATACTATTTTCCAAAAAGATTACATTGATAAAAAAAGACCTAAAATAAATAAATAAAACAAAATAAAAAAGATAAAAAGGAAATATACCTATTTGTTCCCTTAGAACTGGTAGAATGGTTCTTCGTAAGATAATCATCGCATCGTTCCTGTCACTGGATCCACTTCAGATCTCCAAGATAAAGTACCTACTTCTTAGATCTGAGTGTTTCTTAAATTTATTAATGGATTTCTTAGTATTTTGTGGAGAGTTTTTTGGGAGTTTGTAAACAAAAATTAGGGTTTGGATGATAGGTAAGGAGTTATGGCTTCAAAATTAAGGTTTTGGGAAGGTTAAGGAGACTTTTTAATTTATTTTTTCTAGGGTTTTCTTTGACCTACGAAATTAGGTTGTAGAGGCTCTCTATTTATAGAATTTTTTAGTTAGAGTTAGTGTTTGATTAGGTTTCTTTTATATAAGATAAATTAGGATTTTGACTTTAGTCTTATGAGGTTGACTTGGTCTTTTTAGATTAGGGTTTTAATTAGGGTTTTGACTTAAGTTTTATGAGGTTGACTTGATTTCTTTAGATTAGGATTTTAATTACGATTTTGACTTAAGTCTTATGAGATTGACTTCGTTTATTTAGATTAGGGTTTTAATGAGGGTTTTGACTTAAGTCTTATGAGATTGACTTAGTTTAGATTTTTAAATAAATTTTATTAAGATTTTACTTTACGTTAATTAATATTGTATTTATTAATTTCGAAATTAAAATTTTTTATAAATTAGAAAATTACCATTTTGTCCCCAAAGAGAACTTTTGGGTTTCTTATCAGTTTTCGATGTTTCGGGATGTTTTGGAATCAATTTTTCGTAAGAAATTTAATGGGATTATGGATTTGTGTCACTTATGAAATTTTTTGGCGTGAAATGATTGTCAACCCTTATGAGGGGCATTTTCGTAGTTTTATCAAATTTGGTGAAAATTGGTGAAATTATTTATTTGATTTCATTTTGTTATTTTATGTGTTCGAATGGATTTTCCTAAGCATAAGGGGGCTCTAAGGATGTTTTGATGTTAGGGGTATTTTGGTAATTTTATCATTTTTTAGTGATTTTTAACGTAAAGCTTCTTTTTGTTTGCAAGATGATGATCTCTATGTTTTTGGGGTTATATTTTCCTAGCTTAACATAATTTTTATAGTTTTTGTTAGTTTGAGATACTCGTCTGAATTTCTGAAACATATCTTGTAACAAAATAGAGCATTGGAATAATCATCCATCAATGGGAACCATCGCGATCGGGTTAACGAGTTGATTAATTAGGTGAGTGCAAAAATGAGGTGTTTATAGATTGAAACTGTAAAAATCGAAAAAGGGAAAAGGGGTATGAAACGGTAAAATATCATAGTTATACCCGATGGGTGATGTTTGCATTTTACATTGTTGTGTTGTGTGTAGGTTGGTGAACGGACATTCAGGTATAATGTTACTGGTTGCATGTTTATTTACTTTTTGCTAGCGCGAGACACTGTTTACTTTTCCGTTTCATTATTTATTTTAGGTCGGGTGGTCACAGTTGCATGGTAGGAAGCTGGATATCCATTCTCAACCTTGTATTGTTAATTTCTCTTTTGTTTTCAAATGAAAATAATATATATATATATATATATATGTAACTATTTTGTGAGTTGTTAAATAGTTTGTGAATACCTAAAGGGATAGTGCGTCATATCATCCGTAATGGTGTTCTATCCTGGGATGTACGGTAGGGACCACCAAGCTCATACATGATATGTGATGCGTATGAAAGTGGAGTCACAACTAGAATTCGGGTTTATTTTTCTCTATCTTTACCAGTGAACTTGTAATGTAAAGGTGGTTGTATACGAATGATTTGTATATTTGGGAATCACATGCACGCCTAATAGGCATACACGAAAATGATTAGTCAGTGTTCACTAATAATCTACAATAGTCGAACGTTCTGACACATCGAAAAGAGACCTATTGCTTACGGTCATGTCAAAAGGCCAGCCTGAGCCGGATAAACGGTCCTACAAGTTTGGTAAACAGCGACCAATCACAAAATCAGGAATTACTACTTTATTATGAAACATCATGTCCCGACTGGGAGTGATCCAGTCGTGAATCCCAACTCTTTAATTCCACTACTCTACCATTGTGTATTATGTATCTGTTGTTTTATTTTGATATATAAAATGAAATGCATGTTTAATGTTTTCATTTGATTAATTAGATTTGTATAAAAAAAAGAATGTTATATTGAGTACTGCTAATCGATGTAATGTGAGTTTTAAAATGTTTAGTTACTCATCCTTGACTATATGTACTAGTTAATCATAGTTTCTTCTGTAAAATTTTACATATTTTAAAACGATTCAGTATGTTTATTTGTTTATGTTAGGAGAGGTTATTGGTAGAAATTATTTGCTTCCCTACTGGATAACTATTGTTACTCACCCTTTCTTTCTCAATTTTTTTAGTTTCAGATCCGGAGTTTGGCGAAGCAGGTGTAGAACATGAGTGAGGACTATCTGGTAGGTCTGATAGATGACCAGAATCCGTTACTTGGTGAGTATTGGGGGCTATACCTCCTAGGGGTATCAGTTCATCTAGGTAGTCTTATGGATTTTGTCCTAAGTGTTAGGACTTTTGTTAAAGTGAGGAGTTTTGTATAATCTTGTATATTAATTCATTTTTCCGCACTCTGATCTATCGTACGTTATTAGATAAATATAGGCTTCCGCTAGTTATCATATTTTGTATGTATATACAAGATAATGTATGTCATTTATCAAGTGCAGATTGAACACCTTAGAATGCTAACATAAACATAGGAGACCATGCCAAAATTTCGAGGCTCCACCTAGTGTCTCGAGATCTGACATGGGATTTTGTATTAGCGTTTGGCGGGACGCCACATATACGTAGCTATTTTGTGAACTGTTAAAGAGCTTGTAAATACTTAAAGATATAGTTTGTCAAATTATCCGGAGTAATATACTATCATAGGATGTACGATAAGGACAACTAAGCTCATATGTGGTATGAGACATGCATGAGAGTGGAGTCATGAATGGAATCCAAGTTTATTCCTTTCTATCTTTACCAATGAACTTATAATGTAAAGGTGATCAAACACGACTGAGGACGTATAATGAGAATCACATACACACCTGATAGGTATAGACGAAAATGACTAGTCAGTGATCACTAACAATCTATGGTAGTCAAATGTCCTGAAACGTCAAAAAGAGACTCATTTTTTAAGTTCATGTCAAACAGTTAGCCTGAGCTAGATAAATGGTCAACCAACTGTGGTAAGTTGTAGCGACCGGAAATAAAATCAAGAACTAAAAACCAGTAAAGTATTGAAACATCATGCCCCGATTAGGAACGATTCAGTTGTAGAATCCCAACTTTCCAATTCCATTACTCCACCATTGTGTATTATGTATTTATTTCCTTATTTTAAATTATAAAATAAAAAAAACAGGTTTACTGTTTTTATTTACCAATTAGAATTGTATAAAAAATATTACAGTAAGTACTGTTAATTGATGTAATATGAATTTTCAACTGTTTAGTTGTTCATCACTGTCTATATGTAGTAGTTAATCGTAGTTTATTCTATAAAACTTTACATGTATTGAAATGATTAAGAATACTTACTCGTTCATGCTAAGAAAAATTATTGGTAGGAACTATTTGTTTACCTATTGGATAACCATTGTTACTCATCATTTCCTTATCATTTTTTTAGTTTTACATTTTATACTTGACGAAGCCGGTGTAGAGCATGCTAGCGAGGATTATTTGATAGATGAGATCAACTATTAGAGTCTTTTACCTGGTGAGCACTGGGATTATACCATCAAGCAATGTTAGTTCGTCCAAGTTGTATTATAGATTTTGTTTGAGTGTTAGGATTTTGATTGTGTTAGGATTTTATTAGAGAAAGGAGTTTTTATAAAATCTTGTGTATTATTTACTTCTTCTATACTCTGATCTACCTTACGTTATTAGATATATATAGACTTCCGTTGTTGTAGACACCTCAATTTGAACGGGCCACTTCTCGAAAGGGCCTAAAAATATCAATTTTCCAAATAAATGGGCCAGCGGGCCTTAAGGGCCCAAGTCGTTGAAAAGGGACATTTTGACCAAATCGAGGCCCCTAAGACCTCTCAATGGTTTAGGAGGCCACCAAAAGGATTCGGCCTACCTTACGTCTTCCCAATATTCACCGCTCCGCTTCCAAAATAAAAAACGCCAAAATTTCGATAAATTTCACTAACGAGCCTAAAAAGCCCGATTCGCCAACACGTGGCATTTTTGATCAAACTAATGATTGCAAAAATCTAAAAAAATTAAAAAATAAAATATGTGAGACTTGGGATGCCTACCCCTCCTCTACTACCACCGCTCCGCCTCAACCAATCCCTAAAACCCAAAACCGTTTCTAAAACCCAAGCCCAACACTACAAAGCTCACAAATCATTAACCATATCCAATTCATTATCCAACCCACAACCCTAACCCATAAACCACAACCCACATCAACCAATCACTCTTTTATCATCAAGAGATGACACATGTCATCACCCCATCTCACCTCCCTCACCCAACCACCTACCCCATTAATTTGCTTTAAATCCCATCTACCCACACATCAACCCATCACCTTTTCTCTCAAATCAAACACATCTACCCACACCCCTAACCTATACCTCCCCTAATCTACTCTCATCATTCCCTACAAAACCTACATCTACAACCTAAACCTACACCATCCTCTCAAGTCAAACACTCAACCTCTCCCATCAACCTATCCCAACCCTTCATTTCCACCCACCTTAACACATGGCATCATCTCCCTCACCCTCCCAAAATATCATCAACCACCCATTTAAATCCTCCATGCTCTTAAATCAAATCACAACCACCATCTTAAATTCACCTCACCAAACACTCCACCCAAATGGGTTGGGTAGGATCCAAACCATTTGGGTCAAAACTCACCCATTTAACCCCCCTTACCTAATACCCTCCAATCTCCTCTAAATTACACCCACTTCTCTCTCAAACTCATAACCATTCTACCCATTTTCTTCACTTCACCCCATTATATCCCTAAAATAACTCCTAAACATCTATAAATACCCTCATCCTCTTCCCAAAAATGACCCCCAACTTCTCATTACAAAACTTCTCCCCAACACTCTCTCTACTAACAACCATCATCAATTCTCACCAAGTTTACCAACTCTTTCACACAAATCCTCTACAAGTCTCACTAAAACAAAAGAAATCCCTACTCTCTCTAATCACCTCTTCCCATTCTCATACTCTCATATTATACTAAGGACTCAAGAAGACTCAAGCAAGAAGAAGAAAAGAAGAAACAAGATACAAGGTGGGTTTGAAGCACACCCCCTCTCTTTCTCTAACCTTCTACTATTTCCCTCTTCTAACACCCCCTTCTTCTATTTTATTTTACCCATTTTGATGGTTGAGCCCCAAGGCTAAGGTTCATATGGGTCATTTTCATTAATGAAATGACCCTACAATCAAGCCGAAAATGAATCCCTACTTAGGGAACAAATGCACCCACGTGGCACATTTTTCACCTTCTTTTAAAAAATAAAATGATCGAATTATTTGAGGTTACCGCCACGTGGCGGGGAGGAAAGGGTGCCTAACACCTTCCCTTTTCTTCAATCGAGCCGCTTACCCAAATCTCGAGGTTTGACTACCCCTTTATCCATCGTGAGTCACTAAAATGCCAAAAATCTCATCTTTTGGAAAATGTACCCCGGGTGACCATTCACACCCACTTCCAACTTGAATGGTGGCGACTCCAAATCATTGTAGATGTAGTCATCATAATGACGAAATCACGCGTCTACAGTTGTAACTCTATTTTTATATGTACATATATGATATTATGTATATTGTTTATCAAGTATATGAGTACCTTGGAATACTAACATAAATAGAGAAAATTATGTCAAAATTTTGAGACATCACCTAATGCCTTGAGATCTGAAATGAGATTTTATATTAGTATTTCTGGGACGTCACAATTTTACTTGTAATGGCAAAAATAAAAATGATGGACGATTTTTAAAACAAGGTTTGCCAATTATTATAAAATCAGTGTTTGTGAGAAATTAAATAAGAAAGCGGTTCACAAGAGTCTGACTCGTCCTAGTCGCATAGACCTTTCCGAGTACAATCCGATTTGGTGCGTAGCAAAACTAGCAATCCGATCTGATCTGGAAAAACCGTGTTTTAAAGCCCCTCCCCAGTCCCAAGTTCTCTTGTTCCTGTGCGAAATCCTTTTAGTGGCTCTGCAACTAAGGTCAGTTCGTTGATTCGTTCTTCTAAAACGTCATCTATGAATTCTCCTATTGGTTTTTTGTTTTTTTCGATTTCCTTAATATCCCATCTTACTTCAATTAAGACGGAAATCTAATCCCCTTTAGTTTTCGAAAACCCTAATGTTTTTCCCTTTACTATTTCGTCTGCAAAGCTGGAATCTTTGCTCTGATTCAAATCCTATGTACATCTGTTATTCATAAAATATACGAAAATTTCATTTTTTTTGTTGTTCTTTTTGATCCATGGGTTCTTTTTGAACGATCGATTGGTGAGTTATAATCGCATATCGATGCAACCATCTGTATCATATGTTTCATTCAATTTGATTTGTTAATTTAATTGATTTTCTTTTATATTTGGGTAAATATGATTTGGGTTTTAGCAGAGGTTTTTGGGATCTGGGTTCATGTTGAAATCTCGTAAATCTATCTACAACCTTCACCAATTACACACCTATGTATCTTCTTGGCAGTTTTCGGCATCTGGGTCTGGGTTCCGGTCGAAATCTATCGAAAACATTCCATCTCTATGAACACTCTCAGGTTTTATTTTACTCTTCATACCCAAATATAACTCAAAAAACTGTGAGCACTAGCCCTTACCCAACAAAGAAAAACCATAAAAATTCCAAAACCTTAAACGGAACTCCTCTTAATGTTAATGCATTTAATCGTGCTGTATCCCAACTCCCACCAAGATTCACTTCAGAAGACCTTTACAGAATCTTAAACCTTCAATTAGATCCTCATGTATGTCTTGAGCTCTTCAATTATGCCTCGCAACAACCTAGGTTCAGACACGACATACCCACGTATCACTTAATTATCAAAAAGCTTGGCTCTGCAAAACTTTACGATGAAATGGATGATATTGTTAACCAAGTGCTTGCCATTCCCACTATTGGTTCTGAGGCCCTTTTCAATACGATCATCTACTTCTACACCGAAGCTAGGAAATTGTCAAAAGCCGTCAATGTGTACAAACACATGAGGAAAAGCAAGGATCAGAGTTGTAGACCTTCGATTAGAACCTACAATCTTCTCTTCACTTCTTTTTTGAGTAGGAGAAGCAATACATATATAAATCATATGTACATGGAGACCATTAGATGCCTATTCAAACAAATGGTTAACGACGGGATTGAGCCAGACATTTTCTCACTGAATTCTATGATCAAAGGTTACATCCTTTCCCTTCATGTCAATGATGCTCTTAGAATATTCCATCAAATGGGCGTCGTATATAGCTGCCGGCCGGACTCATATTCGTACAATTATCTAATTCATGGTCTTTGTTGTCAAGGCCGGACAAAAAATGCTGAGGAGTTGTATAGAGAAATGAAGAACAAAGGGTTCATTCCAAGTGCTAAGGCTTACAATTCACTCACAAATAGTTTGGCTATTGGTGGAGAGGTTGAGGGGGCTGTGAGGATTCTTTGGGAGATGAATGAGAGGGGGAGATTACCTGATTTTATCACATATCGGACTGTTTTGGATGAGATTTGCAGGAAAGGTAAGATTGAAGATGCCATGAGATTGTTGAAGCAGTTGCAGGAGAAGGATTTTATTGATGGGCATACCTACAAGAAGCTCTTTTATGTGCTTGAAGATGAATTTGAAGATTCAGATAACAAATGAATTCAGGTAAACATGAACTTTGGCTTTCTTCTATTAATTATTATATGAGGTTCTTTTTCTTAAGACATTAATTCTTGAGAGCATTTTTCTTGGGACTCTTCTTATATACATCTGAGACTTGATAGCATTCTTAATGTTTTGGGGAAAAAAACAGGAAAGCTTTGATTACATTTTTAATCCTTTTGAATCACAATTATGTTCTTTTCTTTTTTGCTGTGGCATGTGCATTGTGATTGCATTGATGATATCTGTTACATCATCTTGTTAATACTGCAGCTTTTTGCTACTTCTGTTCTCAAAGCTTGAAATTGGTAAGAAGTTTGACATCGACATTGTGGTCGTTGGTCATGTTAACTTCGGCAAGTTGACCTCCACTGATGATGTGATCTACTAGTCCTCTGAGGTATCGAAAATTGTGTATTTGAGATGTTTGTGGAGGTGATTGGGTGCTGGAGAAGCTGAATGGAAATATAAGTGCCCTACAATTACCATCAAGGTTTGAAATCTTGTGTGGAGGTAGTGTTTTGGTCAGGAAAAATAACTGAGACTCTTGACTGAAACATTTTGAAACATTCAACGTTTTGTTCCTGTCTAGGCTGAAACCATAATATCTCAGCCTAAATATCCCAAACTGGACTGAAACTTGGAACCATAATCACCATTGGAAGGTCCCTTTGAACATTGGAGATCAACCATGATAAGGAGACAAATCAAGACTCTCTTGACTGAAGCATTGATATTCCTGGGCATCCTGACTTTATTGATTACTTGTATCTTCCATATATATTGCTTTCAGGTGCACTGAGATTCTTATTAAATTGCTTTCGATATGGCAAGGGGATTGAGGAGTGTAAATTCCTGAAGGACGATAATGTTGGGTCTGTTGCGATGATTCGTATCAAACCTGTTGTTATTGTCGCTCATGGTGTTGTGTTCTAGTTGTGATTTTGGCCACTGCCACAGTTTTCTAACTTATGTTGTGAGGATGGTGGTGGTATTATTATCATACCTTTTGTAATTCTAAATTTCTGTTTTATAATTATGAGTTGAGACCTATTTAAATCCTTATTTTCATTTTGGCTTGAATGATTATCATTTATTCTACTCTATGGACATATGGTAGATTGAATTCTATTATGCTTAAAATGTTACACTCTCCCCCCAACATTCCCCATGGAACATTCTTTTACATTAAACCTTACATTCTTACAGCTAATGTATTAGTCAATACTTGATACCTGTATAGGGCAGAATTTGGATTGAGTCTAGACCCTACACATGTCTAAATCTGAGAAGGATTTCATGGCTGGGTAGGGTAGCGTCCAGTACAACCTGACCCCGTGTTATCTTGGGTGCTAGGCAACTCTATTCAAAATGGCATAGCTGAGTCAAACTGGGTATTTTCTCTTCCATGGTCTAAGAGGAGTAGGGCTGAGTAGATTTTTGGGACGAACTTTCCCTTTTTCTGAACTGGAATTGAGAGATTATCCCAAGAATTTAGGAGTGATTGAGTGTGTTAGTTACATTCTTTCCTAAGCTGTAACTTCCAATTTTATGTGTACTTTCTCTTAGGTAGTCTTAAGATTTCTAAATCCCCCTAGATAAGGAATGGATGACAGGTTGAAGAAGGTGGTTAAAGAAATAGATTAACCTCTAAATAGCAGAGAAGGCCATGGAGGAAAGCACTTTTGGTAGGAGAATCATTTTCTAGCCTTTATTCTCTCCACTTAACCAGAATTCTATTTTAACTTGAGTGCCAGAGAGTGTTTGGTAGGTACCACAATGTGCCTAGTTCCGTGAAGGAGGGGAAAAACTCACCATTAAAGCTGTAGTTTGAGTTGTTACAGAAAGCACCCTTACGATACCTACCCCCAAAAAGATTAGTTTTGGAAAACTCATCTGTAAATAATTATGTCAAGCTTTTAGTTTTAATGGAAGCTATATAATTTTTAAAGTAAAAAACTTGACTCGAATGTTTATTGACCCGAGTCAAGTTCAAAACTCGTGAGTTGACATAGATAAGTCAAATTAAATTTTAACAATTTGAAGATTAGTTTTTAAATTAAAATTATATATTATTTTATCTACTTATGAATAGCCAACTAACTGGATCAAGTGTTTTACCCAATTCAGTGCATTTCAGAACTGTCTTGACCAAGTTGAATCAATGAGTCGGTTCCATTGAGTTTGGTGGTTGAGTCACTCAAAATTCAATCAAGTTGAGTCCACTAAACTCAGCTGAGTTTCGAGTTGACTTGACTAGTTTAAAAACTATGATATTCTGGCCAACAAATCAAGACCTTGCATAATTATTTGTAGGAACATTTCCATCAAGTGGTTCTTGGAAAAAAAATGCTAACCACAGTGTTATGACCATATTGGTCTTGCCCCTTCTCAACAAATAAAGGGCGTGACTTTGATGCTAAATAATTGAAGTTGTTCATCTTTCCTGGCCTTCTCTTTTTTCACCTGATGAGGCAAAGAGCAATTCGGGAGCCTCAAGACACAACAAGCAAGATTGCCAAAAATGGCTGACAGTGCTGTAAACTTTATGTTGGAGAAGTTGGTATCATTTCTTGAGGGTGAAGCAAAACTGTTGAGTGGTGTACGTCATGAAATCGAGGACATCAAGCATGAATTGGAGAGCATTCTTAAAGGATGTAGAGGCAAGGAGAAATAACGACGAGGGAGTTAAAGCTTGGGTGAGACAAGTGCAAGATGTAGCTTATGAAACAGAGCATGTTCTGGATGAGTTCATGCTTTGCTTTGTTTCACCACCACCACCTCATCCGCATGGATCCATTTCTAGGTTACTTTGTACGGCGGCTTGCCTCAACAAGAGATTGAAAGCTAAGCATCGGATAGGAACTGTAACAAATGTCCACGATGTTAAGAGGAGAAACGAAACATATTGTTTCAGCAATCAAGGCTCAAGTTCTCAGAATAAGGTTGATACATGGCATGATCCTAGAACGGCATCAATGTTCATTGATGATTCGGAGATAGTGGGCATTGATAACCCATAAAAGAAATAATTGCATTGTTACTAAAGGGAGTATTAAGCTGGACAGTGGTATTAGGGGTTGGGATTGGAGGGTTAGGCAAGACTACACTGATCAAGAAAGTCTATGACAACCAGAGTGATGATTCACTTTGAATGTCATCTTTGGATCGATCATGATTTCACAATCAAAGTATGATAAACCAATTATATGAGACGGGGAAGGAGACACTTCCGGAAGGAATAAACACAATGCAACAGATTCAACTAATGGGAAAAACTCAGCAAAGAAGGGTTATGTGATTGTTTTTTTTATAATGGCTTTGGCTCAGAATTAGAGAGCAATCCCAATCTTTCAAGTTTGTCAAGAATACTATCTCAAGTCTTGTTTCTCGTACTTGGGCATCTTTCTTGCGGATTACTTGATTAGTCCTATGAAACTGTTTCGGCTATGTCTAACAGAAGGATTTGTGAAGGAGTGAAGAGGCAAATTAACATTAGAAGATGATGCAGAGGGACACCTTGAGGAGCTTATCGATCCATAGGAGTCTAATTCAAGTAGGAGATATTGATTGCAGTGGACAGTGGCTAAGAGGGTGTCAAGTACATAATCTTTTGTATGAAATTATTCTCCCAGATTCGGAAAGGTTGGGATGAAGTTCAATCCGGAGAAATGCACTTTCGCGTTTACTTCGGGAAAATTCCTGTGCTACCTGGTCAGGAAAAGAGGTATAGAATTCAACCCAGACTAGATCAGAGCATTACTAGAGATGCCTTCCCCGAAAATGCAGAAACAAGTCTAGAAGTTAGCAGGAAGAGTAGTAGCCCTTAACCAATTCATTTCCAGATCTTTCGAAAAATGTAGCCCTTAACCGATTCATTAGTCGCTCGACGATCCTAATGAGGCAAGACGAGTGAAGAGTAAGGTAGAGAGATACACTATCCTAGATGGGATTCTATATAGAAAGTCAGTAGGAGGGCCACTCTTACGTTACTTAGCGCCAAAGGAGGCAAAGAACGTGCTGAGCGAGATCCACGAAGGGGATTGTGGGAATCCCTTAGGGACAAGTTCTTTGGCTTACAAAGTACTCTCAGAGGGTATTTCTGGCCGTATTTGCAAAAAGACACAGCTCTACACGATAAGCATTGCGACAATTGCCAAAGACATGAGAAGTTAATTTGACAGCCAGCAGTGCAGTTTAATTCTCTCATTAGCCCTTGGTTGTTTGCACAATGGGGAATTGATCTAGTAGGCTCGTTGCCTAGGTGTAACGGCCATGTATTCAGACACATAAAGTTTAGGTGTAGCTTGCCCCGGAGTCACCCGGGAGCACCCATGTAATACTATGTAAGGCTCACTATGAAGCCATGTCAGCCCCGTGCCAGGGCATATCTGTTAGCTTAGTGACATTTCTGTAATAAGGGAGTATGACCGGCCTCCACTTTTGATGTTTCCTTCTGGAAACGTAGGAAAGACTTAGCGCACTCTTTGTAGGAAGGGTGTCTAGTGCTTTCTAATCCTCGGCCTACACCCACGTTGACTGAAGCCCTCAAGCCTAGCTTCGTGAATGTCCCGCGTGTCATAGGATCATCTATTGCTTTGTAACGCACCTTATTGCTTTTGTAATGTGTTACCCCATGTAATCAAATATTATATCAACAAAGTTACCTCCGGACTTTGCCTCGTGTTTCCTTGTTTGCTAGCTATGTGTATGTGGTGTACGATCATTTTACAAGCTTACAAGTGGATTTGACCCCCTTGCGCCCCACGACGTCGCTTCGAAAGAATACGACCGTGACAGTTGGTATCAGAGCTACAATTGGAATTTCAACCACATTGGTAGGTACACGTTGGTTTTATCCCCAAGCTCTTCCCCCAGTTTCCATTAGTTCATGCAAATAATAGCATGAGGAGCTGCAAGTACCGCGGACCAACCCGCTCCAAACACACTACCACCACGTACAAACAAGGTACGCATTACGTAATTAGAAGATAAGGTAGCTATGCTATCCGGTCTCGTTGATGGTATTGCACAATTAGATGGTCGCTAGAACACGCTGGAAGAAGGATTCGAGACCCTTAAAATTAGAGTGACTGACCTCGAGGAAGATACCCGATTAACCATAGCCAATTTACAAGAAAAAATTACGGAGCTCATTACGAAGAAAGGTCTCCTGGTCAGAGCCGTCGGTAACGAACGACCTACCGGTAATGATGTTTCTCCCTCGCGCTTACGAATCCCCGAGCCACGTGCCTTCAGTGGTGCACGCGATGCGAAAGAGCTCGAGAATTTCCTGTTCGATATGGAACAATACTTCCGTGCAGCTTGATCGGATTCAGAAGAGGTAAAAGTAACAACTACTTCTATGTATCTTGCAGGTGACGCCAAACTATGGTGGCGAACGAAGTACACCAAGATGGAAAGTGGCCAATGTTCCATTGATACATGGGAAGACCTCAAAAGGGAGC
The DNA here is from genome assembly GCF_017979445.1 of Akebia trifoliata. Taxonomy (NCBI): domain Eukaryota; kingdom Viridiplantae; phylum Streptophyta; class Magnoliopsida; order Ranunculales; family Lardizabalaceae; genus Akebia; species Akebia trifoliata. Next base: position 25,012,890 of record NC_141382.1, read on the forward strand.
TAAAGAATCAGTTCCTACCCGAGAATGTGGAGTTCATTGCCCGTAGAAAGTTGAGGTAACTCCAATAGACAGGTATTGTGCATGACTATGTCAAGTAGTTTTCCGTCTTGATGCTTAATATCCGTGACATATCAGAGAAAAACAAGTTATTCTCGTTTACAGAAGGGCTTAAGCCTTGGGTTCAGACAGAACTACATAGGCAACGTGTGCAAGATCTCATGACTGCTATTGCCACAGCTGAGCGGTTGACGGACTATTCTCTCGTGGATGGGAGTAGAAAGAAGGTGCCCTCCTAGTCGAAAGGGTACTCTCCGCAGCGTGAACGCACCAATGGGTCTTCTAAAGGTAAAAATGGAGGATCTAGACACAGTCCAAGCAGGAGATCCCAACGGGATTCCTCCCCTTCGAAGAACACAGGTACCCAGTCTAGCAATCACCGCAGGAAGATTCTATGTTACTTGTGTGGTGGTCCTCATATGACGTTCAAGTGCCCGTAAAAAAATAAGTTGAACGCATTGTTAGCTTCCCAGAGTGACCCTAGTCACGAGAGTTCAAATGAACGAGATGATGATGAATCTTCTCACATGGGAGTAATGCATCTGTTGAATGCAATGAAACAAATTTCTAAGACTTAGAAGATTCGTCAGCGTAAGGGTCTCATGTATGTTGATATGGAGATTGGTGGTAAGACCACCCAGGCAATGGTCGATACGGGAGCTACGCATAGCTTTATTACCCCTGTAGAGGTGAAGCGCCTCAATATCTGGTTCGAAAAGGATTCAAGCCGTATGAAAGCTATTAACTCCAAGGCTACTCCTATACAAGGGTCGGCCAAGTCCGTGGTCGTCAAGATAAGTCCATGGAAGGGTAAGCTAGATCTACTCGCAGTTCCACTCGATGAGTTCAGAGTCATCATTGGGATGGACTTTTTGCGACAGAACATGGCCGTACCAATGCCGTTCGCTAACACTTTGGGCATGCTAGGTGAATGTCCAAGCTTCATTCCCCTTTCTACAGGTAAAGAGGAGGGAAAGATGATTTCAGCTCTACAGTTAAAGAAAGGGTTGAAGAAAAGTGAGCAAACGTATCTTGCTACCTTACGAGTTGAGCCTAATGATCAGGACCATAGTTCAACTCCCCCATTGGTAAAACATGTCTTAATAGAATTTGATGATGTGATGCCGATGGATCTTCCAAAGGCCCTACCGCCACGTAGGCCGATTGATCATCAGATCGAATTAGTACCTAGTGCCAAGCCTTCTGCAAAGGGGCTATACAGGATGAGTCCTCTGGAACTAGTTGAATTACGCAAGCAACTTGATGGATTTCTGGAGTCTGGATTTATCAGACCTTCTAAGGCACCTTATGGGGTGTCTGTTTTGTTCCAGAAGAAACATGATGGGTCATTACGACTTTGTGTAGACTACCGAGCGCTGAACAAGGTTACCGTCAAGAATAAGTATCCGATTCCACTGATTGCCAATTTGTTTGATCAACTTGGGACAGCCAAGTATTTTTCCAAGTTGGATTTGAGATCAAGGTATTATCAAGTACGGGTTGCAGAGGGAAATGAGCCGAAAACTACCTATTCTACCAGGTATGGTGCTTATGAGTTCTTAGTCATGCCTTTCGGCCTTACGAATGCACATGCCACATTCTGCACCTTGATGAACGACCTCTTCAGACAGTATCTCAACAAGTTTGTTGTGACATATCTTGATGACATCGTGGTATACAGTTCCATCCTTGAAGAGCGCGTTCAACATTTACGCAAGGTATTCCAAGTGCTTCGCGACAATCAGTTGTATGTCAAGCTAGAGAAGTGTTCATTTGCTCAAGAACAGATCATGTTTCTTGGCCACATTGTGGGTAATGGACATATTAGGATGGACATGGAGAAAGTGTGAGCTATTGATGAATGGAAAACTCCCTCTACCGTCACAGAACTCAGGTCATTCCTTAGTCTTGTGAATTACTTCCGACGTTTCGTCCAAGGGTATTCCAAAAGGGTCGTACCTCTCACTGACCTGTTGAAGAAAGATCACACTTGGTCCTGGTCGGACAAGTGTCATGAGGCGTTTGAAGACCTCAAGTTTGTTGTTATGTAAGACCTAGTCTTAGCTCTACCCGACATCACTAAGCTGTTTGAAGTTCAGATAGATGCATTTGACTTTGCTATTGGAGGAGTGTTATTACAGGATAGGCGTCCGCTTGCTTATGAAAGTCGGAAGTTCAACGATGCTGAGAGACTTTACACCGCACCGTCGTCTACTGTTTGAGAGTTTGGAGACATTATTTATTGGGATCACAAGTTTAGGTGAAGATTGATAATGTGGCCGTGAGCCATTTCCTAACTCAGACGAAGCTGACTCCAAAATAGGCTTGTTGGCAAGAGTTTCTCGCAGAGTTTGACTTGGCCTTGGATTACAAGCTAGGAAAGAACAATAGTGTAGTCGATGCCATGAGTCGCAAAGTAGAGCTAGCAGCACTTCAGCGACAAGTTTCTCAAGTTACCAGCACTTTACAGTAGAGAATTCATGATGGTTTGAACAGTGATCCCCAGGCGAAGGCCATATTGGATATGGTGCAGAAAGGGAAAGCACGCAGTTTTTGGCTTTGGGATGGGTTGTTATATACCACAAAGAGCTGCATGTTTGTTCCACGTGCGGACGGGTTAGGATGAGAACTGATGAGAGAATGTCACGACACTCCATGGGCTGGTCATCCGGGCTGGCGCCGCACATTAGCTCTCTTGGAATGAGGATACTACTGGCCGAACATTTGAGATGATGTGTTAGATTATGTAAGGACCTACCTCATTTGCCAGCAAGACAAGATCGAGCGAGACGAGCCGATTGGGTTGCTGGAACCACTTCTAGTCCCCCAAAGACCTTGGGAAAGTGTTTCTATGGACTTTGTCACAAGTTTGCCGAAAGTTGCAGAGTATGGGTCCATCCTAGTGGTTGTGGATCGTTTTTCCAAATATGCTACATTTATACCGACCTCGACATATTGCTCAATAGAAGAAACAACGCACTTATTCCTCAAGCATGTCATCAAGTATTGGGGTGTGCCCAAGAACATCGTCAACGATAGAGATTCAAGATTTACAGGAAAATTCTGGATCAAATTGTTCAGATTACTTGGGTCTCAGCTTGACTTTTCGATCAGCGGACATCCTCAAACAGATGGGCAGACTGAAAGATTTAATGCTATGTTGGAGGAGTATCTCAGGCATTTTGTCATTACCAACCAAAAGGATTCGACGAATCTCCTTGATGTCGTATAATTCTGTTTCAACCTTCAGAAGAGCTCTTCTTCCAACAAGAGTCCTTTTGAACTTATTATTGGCCAACAACCTTTAACTCTTCATACTATTGTTTCAGGCTATCAGGAACAGTGTCCAAGGGCGTACAAGTTTGCAAAATTTTGGCAAGACAACAATAAAATTGTCAGATCTTATCTTGAAAAAACGTCGAAGCAGATGAAGAAATGGGGTGATGGACATCATCGACCAGATTGTTTCAAAGTTGGTGACTTAATTCTACTCAAAATAGATCAATTGAGAAGGTTCAATCAAGTACAACGAACACACAAGGGACTACTACAGCGTTATGAAGGTCCAATTCTCATCCTTTCTCGAGTCGGCAAGGTCTCCTACAAGCTGAAGTTACCACACTGGTTACGCAACATCCACCTTGTCTTCCATGCCAACTGTCTCAAGCCATTCCATATAGATCCAGTAGATCCAGCGCGCAGCATTCCAGCACGATCACCTTCTCATTCAACAATCCAGTCGGAACGTGTTGTCAACAAAGTTCTTGCAGAGCGTCAAGTTAGCAGTAGTTCAAGCAAGCAGCAGCACACAGAGTACTTCGTCACATGAAAAAACATGCTAGAATGTGCAGCCACCTAGGAAAGAGTAGAGAACCTACAACCATTCAAGCAGAAGATTGAAGAGTTTGTCAAGGACAATGTGGCGAGGACGTCTATAGAATAGGTGGGGGATACTGTAACAGCTATGTACTCTGACACCTAGAATTTAGGTGTAGCTCACCCCGGAGTCACCCGGGAGCTGTAATACTATGTAAGGCTCACTATGAAGCCATGTCAGTCCCGTGCCAGGGCATATCTGTTAGCTTAGTGGCATTTCTGTAATAAAAGAGTATGATCGGCCTTCACTTTTGATGTTTCCTTCTGAAAACCTAGGAAAGACTTAACTTACTCTTTGTAGGAAGGGTGTCTAGTGCTTCCCAATCCTCGACCTACACCCACGTTGAATGAAGCCCTCAAGCCTAGTTCTGTGGAAGTCCCGCGAGTCATAGGATCATGTATTGCTTTGTAACGCACCTTATTGCTTTTGTAAAGAGTTACCCCGTGTAATTAATATTATATCAACAAAGTTGCCTCCGGGCTTTGCCTCGTGTTGTCTCGTTTACTTGTTTGCTAGCTACTTGTGTGTGGTGTACGATCATTTTACAATCTTGCAAGTGGATTTGACCCCCTTGTGCTGCACGACCTCGCTTCAAAAGAATACGGCTGTGACACTAGGGCACTAAGTAACCTAACTTTCTTACTAGTGGCAACAGATTACTTCACCAAGTGGGTAGAAGCACTTCGTTTAGCCAGAATACGCTAGTAGGAAATTTAGAAGCTCCTATGGGAAAACATAATCTATCAAGTTGATTTGCCACGCACAATATTTTTAGATAACGGAAGACAATTTGCAGGGGAACAGATCAAAGAGTTTTGTAGAGAGCATGGGATAACACAATTATTCTCTACGTCACAATATTCGCAGGGCAACAGACAGGCTGAAGCAACGAACAAAGTGTTATTAGACATATTGAAGAAAAGGTTGGGAGAAGTAAAGAGAAGATGAATAGCGGTTTTACATGGTGTTCTGTGGGCCTACAAGACAACTGCTAGAACTTCCACAGGAATGTCTCCATTCGCTATGGCCTATGGGATGGAGGCGGTGATACCAATAGAGAATAACTTCCCTATAGTAAGGTCCAAAGTAGTGTAGACTGACCAGAACAACCAGTAGATAATCGTGGAATTGGATTTGTTGGAAGAGAAACACGAAACAACGCTAATAAGGCTAGAGAATTATCATCAGAAGCTGCAAAGTTATTTCAGCAAGAAAGTTCGTCACAAGTAGTTCAAAGAAAAAAATCTCGTACTTCGAAGAGTATTCTAAAATACAGAAGAGTAGAATAGTGACAAACTGGATCCTAAATGGGATGGGCCATACAAAATAACGAGAGTAGGCCATAAAGGAGTGTATTACTTGGTTACAATGACCGGTCAAGGGCTATCTAGACTATGGAATACATGTAACCTAAAAATATACTATTAATAAATACATCTTTTTTTATCACTAATAGCTTGTGTGCGGATTTAACACTAAAGTTGTACCCCACCTAAATCTGAGCCTATATGAGTTTTTTTTTTTTTTTGCCTTAATTGGCAGGGCAAGAAACTGGTTGGGGCCCTACTCTGACGAGAGTAATTTAGCACTGAAGACGGATCTTACCTAGATCCAGGCCTACCTGGGTCTTTTCTATCTTAATTGGCAGAGTAAGAAGCTAGTTGGGGCCTTACTTTGATGGGAGTAATTTAGCACTGAAGACGGATCCTACCTGGATACAAGCCTACGTGGGTCTTCTCTGCCTTAATTGGTAGAGTAAGAAGTTGGTCAAGGCCCTACTCTAACGAGAGTAATTTAGCACTGAAGATGGATCTCGTCTGGATCCAGGCCTACGTGAGTTTTCTCTGTTTTAATTTGTAGGGTAAGAAACTGGTTGGGGACTAACTCTGACACGAGTAACATAACATTAAAAGTGGATCCCCACCTGGGCCTGAACTTATGTGGGTCTTCTCTACCTCAATTGGTAGGGTAAGAAGTTGGTCGGGGTCTTACCTTGTCATGAGTTCAAGAGTACTAAAGATGGGTCTCGCCTAGATCCGGACCTAAGTGGGTTTTACTCTGCCTTACTTGGCATAGTAAGAAGTTGGTCGAGGCCCTACTCTGCCATGAGTACAATAACACTAAAAATGGATCCTGTCTGAATACAGGCCTACGTGGGTATTCTTTGCTTTAATTAGTAGAATAAGAAGTTGGTCGGGGTTTTACTTTGGAATGAGTAATATAACACTGAATTGGACTCTTTCAAGAGTCCAATCCTCACAACTCTCCTCTGCTTTAACTAGTAGAGCGAAGAATTAGATGACCACACTCTGTTTAGATGATAGAGCATAGAGGTTTGTTTAGTAGAAAAGTAGATCTTCGAAGACATCTACCTATGGCTAGGAGAAAAGTTGTTGAAAGACTGCTGTTTACTTTAAAATAATAAAAACGTTGAAGAATAACCAATTTAGGAATAAAGAAGTAAAGCTGAGTTAGAGCCTTCTTGAAGGACAGAAAATCAAGAGTACCTCCATGTAGAAGTGTGATTTTCGATTCCGAAGATCACTTCTATGAAGGTTTGGAGTTGCCACCATTCATTTTGCAAAAGGGTGTGAATGGTCACCTGATGTATATTTTTAGAAAAATTGTCATTTTTGGCATTTAGTGACTCTTGTACGAATAAGATACCAATCAACCTAAGATCGGGGTAAATGGTTCGATTAAAAAAAAGGGAAGGTGTTAGGCACCCCTTTCTTTCCACCATGTGGTGGTAACCTCAAAATAACTCGATCATTTTGGATGAAAATGCAAATAAAATAAAAATGCTACGTGTTGATGGATTGTGCCCCAAGTAGGGATTTGCTATTGAGTTTATCCTACAAGGATCATCTCATCGAAGGAGATGTCTTTATTTGGACTTAGCCTTGGGAACAACATATTTTTAAAGAGTATTGGCTAATGGTTAGGGTCCATTCTCATGGGTTGAAAATGACCCAAATACCGATTGCCTCAAAACTAGTTGAAAAATTAAAACGATTTTCTTTTAAAAAAGGTTACAACCCCTATACTTTCAACTGAACCGAAGTTTGATCTACCGAAGATAGGGGAGAGGGAGCATCACATCTTCAATCTATCTAAAAGGAAATTAAAGGGGTGAGGAGGGAGGTAGAAGAGGGAAATTGAGAAGGAAGAGGGAGGGGGGTACAATGCTTCCTTTGAGTCACCTTGAAACCTTAACTTGATCTTCTTTTCCTTCCTTCTTATTTTTCTTCTTTTTGAGTCCTTAGTAGAGTTATGAGAATAGCAATTCTTTTTAGAGTAGATGAAGTGAGAAGAGTAGAGAGTTTTTGAGAAATTTTTTTAGATTCAGACTTGGTACCCATTTTGGAAGGTGAGGGGGGGTATTTATAGGTGTTTAGAGGTTATTTTAGGGGTATAGTTAGGTGAAATAATGGAAGAGTAGAGAATGGAATGGGATTTGAAGGTGGAGGGTATGCAATTTAGAGTTGGGAAGATGGTAGTTGTGTAATAAGGGTAAATGGATAATTTTTTGATCCAAATGGTTTGGATCCTACCCAATCCATTTGAGTGGAGTATTTGGTGATGTAAGATGATGGGTGTTTGGTTTAAGAGAATGGGAGTATAAGGGAGTGGTTTGTTGATTTAGTGTTAGGTAGGTTTAAGGGGAGTGATGTTTAGATTAGGAGAATGGGTTGTGTAAGGGGTTAGTTAATTGAATTTTGGAAGGGTTAAGGGGATGATGACATGTGTCAAAAGGGGATGGGGATGTGAGGTGATTAGATGAGTTGATTAGAGAGAATAAGTATTTGATTGGAGAGGAGGAGTGTGGATTTGATTTGTGGAGATGTATTTGTAAGTGATGATGAGGGTACGTTAGAGAAAGATATGGGTTGAGATGATTTTGGAAAGAAGTAATGTGGGTAGGTTATGGAAGGGTATGGATTGAGATGATTTTTTGAGAGAGGTGATGTGGGTTGATGGTTTGTTAGAGAAAGGTGATGGGGGTAGGTAGTTGGATGAGGGAGGTGAGTTAGGGTGATGACATGTGCCCCATTTGATGATCAAAGGGTGATTGATTAATATGGATAATGGTTTGTGGGTTAGGGTTATGGGTATGGATGTGGATTTGGTATGGATAATGATTTGTGGGCTTTAGTGTGTTGGACTCTAATTTTTGGAAGTTTGTAGATTATTTGCGATTGGGTAATATGACATTAGGTTTAGGTTAGGTTGGATAAGGTGAGAAATGAATTTTGGAAAGCTGAGAGTTCGTGTGCCTTAAGTGGGCTTAAGATGACTCGATTTCGAGAGTGGAGTGGTGAAAGGTAGGGAAGGTGATGGGTTTCTCAAGTCTCATTCTAAATTCATTAATCCTTTTAGGGGTCTTAGGAATCCTCGAATGGATCAAAATGTCACGTTTTCGCGAATTGTGCTTCTTAGGCCCATTGACGAATTTTATTGAAAATATGATATTTTTGGGCCCTTTTCAAGTGAGGGCCCGTTCAAATTGGGTTGTATACAGCTATCCTTATTTGCAGGAATTGCATACGAAGAACTACAAAGAATAGACTAAAATCCTATTTGTATGGGCCAAATTTTTTTGCAAAACACGACTTCGAATTACCGATTGAATTGATGACTTTTATAGGAAATAGCTACTTAAGCACAAGATTTGACAAAATTTTTCCTTATTAATTTCTTGATCTCGATGGCACGAAACTCGTTCGAGATCTCGGATTTGACGAGTTTTGAAATTCTTTTGATTTTTGATTTTTTGATTTTTGTATTTTGATTTTTGATTTTTGTATTTTTGATTTTTGAATTTTTTGTTTTTTTATTTTTAATTTTTGATTTTTGGTTTTTGTTTTTTTTGTTTTTTTTTGTTTTTTGTATTTTTGATTTTTGTATTTTTTGATTTTTTTGCATTTATTTTATATTTGTGAAAATTATTATTGAGTGATCCGTGCTTGACGCACGGGTGGCTTTTGGATCAGGTTTATCCGTTCTTAAAGAATAGATAGCGCTACTTTTGTTCTATCCGTGCATGAAGCACGGATGGATTAAACTTTGCCTCATCCGTATTGGTAACACGGACCAGTATGAATTTTGAAAGCTTAAGGCATGGGTGCCTTCTCATTTCTCTATTTCTTTCTCCTCTCATTTGATTTTCCTTCATCTCTCTTGCGATATTTCCCTCATCCCTTTATCTTTTCTTTGAGTTCATCGATTTGGGCCCTTGTCTTGGTCGTTGGGGCGATTTGGAGTGCGTGTAATGCATTTGGACACTTGTGGAGCATGATCTAGGTTTTTATGAAGCTTTTTTTTTATAATTTTTCACATTAAAGTGAGTTTTGCATTTCTTTTCCCTCTTCGTTTTCTTTCCTTTTCTTGCCTATTGGAATTATGGCATGAGAACGTACATTTCGATTTGCCTTGGACACAAACAACAACCTTTTGTGTTTATTATTATTTTTGTTTATTGTTTATTTTTATTTTGTTCTATCTTCATCCTTTATGATGATGCTTTTATGGTGAAGTATTAGTTGAATGGGTTATGGGATTTTGGGAGAATGGTAGGGGCATAATGGGGCTGATTTATGGAACGCCAGGAGGCTAAAACCATGGGCTGGACGATTGGTTTGGTTTTTCGTAATTGGTGGTGGGTTTGATGGTTATGGGTGGATATAGATTGGTTAGTTATAGGGTAGTGGATCTTGGACAGTATTGTCTACAGATGGTAAGGGATTTTGGATTGGACCGGATGTTGTTGGTTTGGATTTAGGTCTTTCGTGCTTGGTTGGGGTTAGATGAATGTTTTAGGTTCATGCGTGTTTAATGGTGGTGGAGGAAGAGAGTAGGTTAGGAAGGATGATGATGGATAAGGGTAGGCGATCTTTTGACAAATTTGGGATTGGGGTTGTGGGTACAGGTGACGATGTAAGTGGTGATGTTTGGGGATTTGAAACTCATGAATCATTGTAGCGGACTTTGGATGAACTTGACAATTGGATTGTTTTGGGTTGAATGAAGTAAGGTGGGACGATTTTGATGGGTGATTGGGGAAAGTTATTTAGGGGTGAATTGAAATGGGTTTGGGCGAAGAAAATTCGGGTGGTTTGATGGTGGTGCGGGGCTATTTTAGTGGGGATTTAGTGGAGGGATTTGAGTGGATAGGAAGGTTCAGGATGGTTTTTGGGGGTTAATTGGTTTGAAATTGGAGGCGAGTTTCGAAGGGTGTTGGTTGGGTCGAGTCGAACATTGTGGGTGCCTTTTATGCTTTTCTTTTCACTTAGCATTTGTTTTTGCACATTATTTATTCTTCTATCATGTTTTATGGCTTCAAATTTTCTTCTTTGTGCCTCTCACTCATTTTTTCTTTTATTGAAACCGACGGGCATGTGTGGGGAATGGGTATTGGGTTGATCTAGGTTAGGTTTAGTGAGCGAGTAACTGATTAAGTTTGAGGGTTTTGGTGAGATAGGATGGTTGTGGGATACGGGGTTGACTAGTAGGTTGAAGTGGGTTAGGATGGATGGTTTTTGTGGTGTTGGGTTTGAAGGGTGCAGGCGGGGAATAATAAGTATTAGTGTTGTATTCGGGAGGTATTAGGTAAAACTGGCTTAGATAAGTGAGATCTAGGGTTGGAACCGATATTCGAAAGTTTAAGTGGTCGAACTGGCATTGGTTTGACTCTGGACTAGGTACACTGAATGGGTTTGTAATTGGGTTGAGTTTTCCTAGGTTTGAAATGTGGGTCTGTTGGGTTTACTTAGGCATAGCTGAAATCGCCTCGACTCGTTTTCACTAAATAGTTGATAAGGGTCCGATTTATCAAATAGGGGACTTTTGAGAAATGGGAGTGATGAGACTATCGTTGTTCTTCTCACCGGAGTTAATAATAATCTTACGTTTACCTTACTTGTGGGGCAAGTAGGGGATCGAACCCAAGAGAAAGGAGGAATAGAGTTAAGCTAAGAAGATAAAATTCAAATTAACTAAAAGGAATTAAAATTGTTTTTCTTTATATTTTTGAACTTATAAGAAAATGTAAAATTACTAGAAAAGAAACTAAAGTAAGTGAAATTAAAAGCAAGTAAACTTATGAAATTAAAACACCATTAGAGGTGGATCTACCTAGAACATGTTGATGAGCAATTCTTAGTTTCAAGCCTTTTTATAACTCAATCGTAAGGGCTTGGTGTTAGCTCCTTAGATCGGAAAGTTTTGCAAATGAAATGAAATAAGGGAACATAAACAAAGTAGAAATCTTTGAAAACTTCCTACTACCTAGTTTAAGCATACTTTATCTTGATCTAATCTAAGCATAAAGTATCTATATTAAGAATAAAAGGTGCAAGAAACTTAAAGAGAATTCATAAGCATTTTAAATAAAAGAAAGGCATGAAATTAAAAATAACACAAGAACTTGCTCTAGGCTTTTCCACTCTCCAATGGAGGGGAACTTAGCCTAATGTCATTGCAAGAGAGGGAAATAAGAGACGAAAGAACTTTTCTTCATTTCATGGAGAAAATTACAACTTCTTCTTCTTCTACTTCTTACAAGACTAATTAGCCAAAAGGAAATAACTAGAAAATGAAAACAAAAAAATAAGAGAATAGGCAAAGAGCCTTAGATGAAAGGAGTCTTGGATAAGAGAACCAAGATGGGACCCTTTCTCTAGAAATGAAGGCTCTATTTATAGAGAAAAATGTGTGTAGAAGAGTCTAAAAGTAGCCTCCACTTTTCTTTGCACAAAAAGACAAAAGAGGCGAATATGAGTTAAGGATTAGGGCATTCCAAAGTGTTAGGGCATTCCAAAGTGGGCCCAAATGCTTTTGCCTTGAGATTTTGATTCCAAATTGTTGATTTTCTGCACAAGAAACACACGGAATTAGATTTATCTAGTAAATGAATTTATTTATATATAATTAAGCCTAATTAACATGCAACGTGGTGGTTTGAGGCTTATCATGATTATTATCTTAATATAGAGAAATAGGTACAAAAATCAAGATAAATATCCGGAAAATGTGCGTATAATTGAGTGTTTGGAGACACTCATCACACCCCTAAACTTACCTTTTTCTAGTCCCTAGAAAATAAAACTGCCACTTTCGCAGGCACCTCGACTGCATTTAACGAATGCAGCAAGGCCTTGAACCGCTAGGTTACCCCTAGTGGACGAGTTTGACTCGTGAGGGTTTGTAGAAGATATACCCACAAAATTTGAAAACAACTTTGAAGTAAAAATAGTCAAAATCAAAACTTATATTGAAAAGCACAAGTTTTTTTTTTTTTTTTTTTTGTCAATCAATTAGAAGTACTGCTTGGTATAGAGTCCCAACCTTATTTCTCTACGACAAAACTTAGACTTAAATGACCTTTGAGTGATAGTGATTCTAACTTAGAAATTTAAGAGATTCGATTTCCCAAAATGAGTTTTAACCTTCTAACTACTCAAGAATAACTGGAGTAACTTAGGGTTTAATTCTAAACTTAGCATCCTGTCTGGGGTAGTGAGAAGTGTGGATATTCACTTTAATACCTCTAAGGGGCTTTATCTGTGATATTCCAGTATACTCACATTTTTACACTTGATGGCTTTCACCCTACTAAAACTTTACATAAACTTTTGGATCTTTGACTTTTTTTTTTTTTTTTTTATATATATTACTTCTTCATTATTTTTCTAAGAAAAGTAGGCAGCCCTTTTCAAGGTACCCAGTCTAATTCAATGGTTGCTGTACAAGGTGTATACAATCCAGTTCTGTTTTTCTTCTAATCAACCAACCAATTGAACAAGGAAGTCAAAGTTCATCAAACCTAGTTTTTCCTTAAACTCTAGGTAGAAAGAAGGTAACAAGCTCTTTTAATACAATCTAGACTCTTGGTAACCTTATTAGAAGTGACTATAAACCAAAAGATAACTTTGCTCTAATTTTTGCCTAAGAAAAACATAAATGGGGACTCCAGGTCATAGCTTACAACAAAGTTGCCAACCAAATATTTTTCAATTTTTTTTTTTTTTTTGTATGACAGAAGAAAATAATAAGTGGAAATTCAACCCACACACCCCCAAACTTAAACATTATATTGTCCTCAATATTTCAACATATACATGCAAAGGTAAAATTGAAATTGACAAAATGAAATGAAGTGGGTTAGATAGCACCTGAGAAAGACCTTATAGTCCTGTTGATATTTAACACAATGTCCCTTGAAGTGCATGGATTGCCTCCCAGAAGCGCTAAGTTTAACGTCTTTAGCTAGACGAAAACATAGTTAATTTTGATAGACGGGATCATCGAGAAAAAGAACTTCCTCCTGCGGAACATACTCGAGAAACGGTTTGAGACGTTGGCCATTCACTTTGAAAGTGGATCCGTCCTTAGGATTAAGGACTTCAACAGCACCATGGGGATAGACTGTTTAGATAATATATGGGCTAGTCCATCGAGATTTAAGTTTTCCTGGAAAAAGGTGGAGTCTATTATCATACAATAAAACTCTTTGATTAGGAATGAAATTCCTCCTAAGAATGTGTCTATCGTGAAAGAATTTGGTACGCTCTTTGTACCTTTTGGCACAATCATACGAGTCATTTCTAATCTCTTCTAACTCGTCTAGTTGTAACTTTCGCTTCTCACCGGCTTTATCAAAATTCAAAGTTGAGGCGCTTGATCGCCCAATATGCACGATGTCTAGTTCTACAGGGAGATGACAGGCCTTGTCAAAAACTAACCTGTAAGGAGACATCCCTATGGGTGTCTTGAATGTAGTCCTATAAGCCCAGAGTGAATCACTCAATCTCAAAGACCAATATTTCCTTGAAGGATTGACTGTTTTTTCTAAGATAGTCTTTATTTCCCTATTAGAAATCTCTACTTGCCCACTTGTTTGTGGGTGGTAAGGTGTGGCAACCTTATGCGTTATGAGGTATTTCTTCATCAACGCAGCAAATATCTTGTTGCAAAAATGCGAGCCACCATCACTTATGATAGCTCGTGGAGTACCAAATCTTGAAAAAATCGTCTCCTTGATGAATTTTATCACAACTTTGTGATCGTTAGTTCTACATGCCACAGCTTCGACCCATTTTGACACATAGTCAACGGCAAGTAGGATGTATTGGTAACCCTGGAGATAGGAAAGGGTCCCATGAAGTCTATACCCCACACGTCAAAAATTTCGATGATCAGGATAGGATTTTGAGGCATTTCATTTCTCTTAGAGATTTTTCCTAATCTCTGACATCTATCACAAGATTTGCTAAACTCGTGGGCATCACGAAAAATACTAGGCCAGAAAAAATCGTATTGTAAGATTTTCATGGCGGTCTTCTTACCACTGAAGTGTACCCTCCGCAGGCATGATTATGGCAAAACTCGGGATACTGACTTGCTCATAGTTTGAAATACAACGTCTAATGATTTGATCGGGACAATACTTAAATAAGTATGGTTCATCCCAGAAATACCATTTTGTTTTTGACAGAAGACGAAGTTTCTCTTGACTAGTCATTTTGACTGGGAATTGACCTGTAACTAGGTAGTTGACAATGTCCGCATACCATGGAGCATTGGCTTGAGAGATTTGCATAAGTTGCTCATCGGAAAGGAGGCAGAGATGGGTAAGGATTCCTCGGATGGCTTGTTAACTATCCTAGACAAGTGATCAGCTACGACATTTTCTGCCCCTTTTTTGTCTCGGATCTCGAGATCAAACTCTTGTAGAAGTAGAATCCAACGGATTAATCTTGGTTAGCATCTTTCTTTGATAGAAGGTACTTCAATGCTGCGTGGTCTGTGTAGATCACAACTTTAGATCCTATAAGGTAGGGGTGGAATTTTTCAACGGCATAGACCACTGCTAGCATTTCCTTCTCCGTTGTAGAGTAGTTAAGCTGAGCATCGTTAGGGTTTTACTAGCATATTGGATAACATGAGGTTGTTTTTCAATTCGCTGACCCAAAACAGTGCCTATTGCATAATCTGAAGTATCGCACATAACTTCGAATGGAATGCTCCAGTTTGGAGGTTGAATAATGGGTGCCGAGGTTAACTCGGACTTGAGCTTGTTGAACGCAGAGAGACATGACTCTGAAAAGTCGAAAGGACACATCTTTCCCAATAGCTCACATAAAGGCTTCGAGATTTTCCCAAAATCTTTAATGAATCTACAATAAAAATCCGCATGGCCTAGGAATGACCTAATTTCTTTGACCGTTCTAGGAGGTGGTAATTTTTCAATTAGACCTACCTTTGCCTTATCTACCTCAATCCCTTAGCAGCAGAAACAATGTGCCCTAGCACAATCCCCGATGTTACCATGAATGGCATTTTTCCCAATTGAGGACTAGATTGACCTCTTTGCAACGTTGAAGGACCAAAGTCAAGTGATGGAGACATTCCTCAAAACTTGGTCCGAAAATTGAAAAATCGTCCATGAACACTTCGAGATATCTTTCTAGCATGTCGAAAATATACTCATCATGCACCGTTGAAAAGTAACGGGTGCATTGCATATCCAAAAGGCATGCGACGATACGCGAAAGTTCCAAAGGGACAGGTGAACGTTGTTTTCTCTTGATCGATTGGAGCAACAGTATCTGGTTGTGTACCCGGAATAACCATCTAAGAAGCAATAATAAGAATGTCCTGCTAGACGCTCTAACATTTGATCAATGAAAGGTAAGGGGAAATGATCCTTAGGAGTCATCGAGTTGAGTTTCCTATAATCGATACACACTCTCCATCCATTTTGGACTCGAGTGGGGATTAATTCTTCGTCTTGGTTCACTACCACAGTGATACCAGATTTCTTAGGAACTACTTGTATAGGACTTACCCAACGACTGTCAGAGATAGGATAGATAATACCCGCATCTAGCAATTTCATCACTTCCATCCGAACCACGTCTTTCATGACAGGATTTAGTCGTCTCTGAGGTTCTAAGGAAGGTTTAGCAAAATCCTCTAAACGAATGTGGTGCATCACCACAGATGGACTAATTCCCTTGATGTCAGCTATGCTCCAACCAATAGCTTCTTGATGTTCCCTTAATACTCCTAACAACTTTCCCTCGGACTTCATTGAGGTGAGAGGAAATGATCACAGGCAAGGTTTGATTCTTGCCAAGAAATGCATATCTCAAGGTCTCTGGAAGAGACTTGAGTTCCAATTTTGGAGGCTCGACATGAGAAGGAACAAGATTGGATGTGCGCACAGGAAGACTTTCAGCTTTTGCGTGCCACCGCACAGAATCTAAGAGTGGAACGGATTCAAGCAAAGCATTGACTTCGCTTATAGACTCTTCTACGTCCAAGTCAAGGCCAAGTGAGCCAAACATTTGTTAGGGGATCAGAGTACCTAATTCTTGATACGTTTGATTGACTAGCGTATCTATCATGTTCACTTCCTCCATACCATCATCTACATCAATTCCTTGGAAATTGTGGAAGACGTTCAGTTTCCACTTTCATATCCCCAAATGCTAAAGTCATAATTCGTTTCTACAACGAATGACTGCGTCAGACGTGGCTAAGAATGGACGTCCTAAGATGATAGGAATATGACTGTTCGAATTGATGACTGGCTCTGTGTCTAAGACAACAAAGTCAATAGGAAAAATAAATCTTTGACTTTAACTATCACGTCCTCAACTATACCCTTTGGTTTTTATGGACCTATCGGCTAGACTCAACGTGATATCTGTGGGTTTCAAAACCCCCAAACCTAATTGTTTATAAAAGAATATGGTAAAAGGTTCACACTGGCCCCTAAGTCTAAGAGAATTTTTCGACCACTTGATTTCCAATATGAATAGAAATTGTCGGACATCCAGGATCCTTAAATTTTGGTGCAATCGTTTGTTGGATGAGTGACGAAGCTTGGGCTGCCATAATAGCTTCCCGAGGAGGAAATGGTTTTTTCCTTTTAGCTGTGGTCAAATCCTTTAAGAATTTCGCATAAGAAGGTATCTGCTTAATGGCATCTAGGAATGGGATATGATAGCACTTTGGAAGACTTCTAAGACACCTTCAAACTGCTTACCTTTTTTAGAATCTCTAAGGCGATGGGGAAATGGAGCTTTTGGAATTGGCAAAATGATAGGAGGATTTTCCAAATCTTTCTTCTTCTCTGTTGGAGACTCTATGGCTTCTTTTTGAACTTTTCCTTTTTTAGACCTTTTCTCCCGTGTCAATAGGTTGGACCTTGTTGTCCACCTTCTTTCCCGAACGCAGGTGTGGATAGCCTGGACTGAGTCTTGTGGAGCTCCAGAATGGCTTCCTACTCGTATTGACCTTTTGATCCGTTTGGAATCAAAGGTTGACCTCTAGGGTTAGGGATAGTCTGACTAGGAAATTGACCTTTCTCTCTCCCACTCAAGGAAAGAGCTAACTGCCCCAACTGAAATTCCATCTTAGCTATGGATTGCGCAGTGACCTGGTTAATCTGAGTTTGATTTTGATGGGTTTGTTGTTGAGTTTGGATGAACTGCTGTTGCTGCCTCATCAACTCGGCAATCATAGATTCTAAGGACGACTGTTATTGGGCAGGCTGCTGGTAATTGGTCATGGGATCTGGTATGATGGCTCTGCAATCGATAGATTGTTGGGGTTGATAAGGGACTTGAGGAACAATGGCTTGGTTTGTGGAAGAACCAGATTGCCTAGGAAAACTCCTATTGTAACCTGACGGACCACTAGATTGAATAGTTCGTTCTGTCTGTATGAGAAATTAGGATGAAACCTATTATCTGGGTGATACGTTTGGCTAAAAGAGTTTGGAGTTGGCTTCTTAAAAGCACTATAACCATTAATCGCATTTGCTTGTTCAGCTTTGATTTGAGGCAAGGTGGGACAACACTCGACCAAATGGTCATTGCCGTCGCATATGACACACAAGAACTCGGTTCGACAGTCACTTGCGAAATTGTACGAGGGTCTAGGTGAGGTTTGGATGCTGAGATGGTAAAGGCATCTAACTTCTTCGTGAGATTATTCATCCCACTCACTAGACTACACATGACATTTTTGAGATCAGGGTCTACCTTCATCTCATACATGCCTGTCTTCCTAACCGGATCATCTCTATCAAATTCTTCTTGGTTAGTACTCCAGTTTTGAGCACTCTCAGCTAACTCTACGAGGAAATCGTACGCTTGGTTGGGAGTCTGGTTCATGAACTGATCCTTATGCATTGACTCGACTAAGGTACGTTGATTCATTGTTAATCCTCTATAAAAACTTTGCACTAACTGTGCTTTGTCAATGCCATGGTGTGGGCACTTGACCAATAAATCATTGAATCTTTCCCAAGTTTGGGAAAATTCATCATCAGGACGGGCTCTAAAATTTCTAATAGAGTCCTTCATTTTCTCAGTTTTGGCAACGGGGTAGAATTTGGCCATAAATTGTTTTGATAGAACATCCCAGGTAGATATGGAATTGGGTGTTAGGGAGTTCAACCACGCAGCTGCATGGTCTTCTAAGGATAACGGGAACAGAATAAGCTTAATACTCTCCTCATCTAGATTCTGATTTCTAAAAGTTTGACATATAGTCAAGAATCGATTAAGGTGGGTGTAAGGTTGTTCACGCTCTAAGCCGTGGAACTTAGGGAGCATATTGATGGTGGCAGCCCTAATTTCAAACTGAGGTGCATTGTTCAACAGTAAAACAATGCATGTGGGAGGAGATGCGGAAGCTGGAGCGAAGAGCTCATTGAGAGTTCGCTCTCGATCACCCATCATAACTATTGATGGTGTCTTGCGTATCCTACTGATGGTACGTTCGATCTCAGGATCAAATGGTTCTAACACATTATTTTGTGAACGTCTACAAAGCATACAAATCACACAGTCGATCAAACAATCACGAAAAGAAAAGACTGGACCTAGATAGGTTGCCTAAAGCTAGACAGCTCCTAACTGGGTAGAAATAGCGCAACTAGCCTTTCAACTCGGTTCTATGAAATCAAGTTTGAATCATTTGGATCTCCAGATCGGAGGAGGCGCATAATGCATAAGCAAGAGCACGCTTAAATACCTTCCTTTCTTGAATAGACTGAGTCTATCCCCTCAAAGGGCAAGATCTTACTAGATACAAAAATGACCAAGAAGCGCAATTGGCACAACTTGAAGTGGAATTTCTCCTATTGAGCTCGTGGGCCCTATAGTCAAGTCTAATTGATTTTAATTAATTTGATTGATGACTAGTGAATTGATTATCCTAATTAGAGCAAGAATTGGTAATGACTTCCAATCTTTATCTTATCATGCCATCCCTAGGAGAGGGGTGCTCTTTACTACCTAATTAACTATTCCAAGTGTGTGCAAATTGGAAAAATAACATACAAAGGCAAGGAGTAACCCACTAGCAAAGAGAGGCGTGGGTGTTTCGGGATTACCTCCCGTGCTAGGCGGGGTGAAGACGGTTTGAGTCGACTTAGGCCACCAACTCCAATTTTGGTGTGCGAACCTAAGGAGCCGTGACGGTATTGTCCACCCGTCGTCTTTCCTTAGTCTATTACAATCCAAGCCTTCTTGTATAATTAATAAAAATTACAAGAAATCCTATGCAAGAGTTTGTAAAACAGAAAAATAAACCTAACTAAAGATTAAAGGAAATTGAAAGAAAAGAAGAAAAAAAAATGTTCACCTACAAGAAGCAAAACAGAAATATTAGCAGAAATGATAGTAAATGGACTCAAAAACAGAATCTGACTTACCGAAATCTTGTTGACTTTGTTACATTTTATAGAAAATTTCGTTCTACCCCAAATCGATATACACTAATAGATAATCGGAGATCGGAGTAGAAAGTTACAGTCAGTTTAAGTTCTGCTGTCAAGGGTGAAAAAGAAAACGAGAATGACTTTATTTTTTTTTTCAATGTTTTTTTTCTTCTTTCTTCTCTCTCTAAAATCTCAAGAACACTTGAACTTATAGAAAGAAACCAAAAGAAAAAAGAAAAAAAAAAAAATGAAAAAAAAATTAAATTTTAATCAAAACTTACCACTACTACTTTACCTTTCCCCGGCAGCGGCGCCAAAATTCTGATGAGACTATCGTTGTTCTTCTCACCGGAGTTAATAATAATCTTACGTTTACCTTACTTGTGGGGCAAGTAGGGGATCGAACCCAAGAGAAAGGAGGAATAGAGTTAAGCTAAGAAGATAAAATTCAAATTAACTAAAAGGAATTAAAACTGTTTTTCTTTGTATTTTTGAACTTATAAGAAAATGTAAAATTACTAGAAAAGAAACTAAAGTAAGTGAAATTAAAAGCAAGTAAACTTATGAAATTAAAACACCATTAGAGGTGGATCTACCTAGAACATGTTGATGAGCAATTCTTAGTTTCAAGCCTTTTTATAACTCAATCGTAAGGGCTTGGTGTTAGCTCCTTAGATCGGAAAGTTTTGCAAATGAAATGAAATAAGGGAACATAAACAAAGTAGAAATCTTTGAAAACTTCCTACTACCTAGTTTAAGCATACTTTATCTTGATCTAATCTAAGCATAAAGTATCTATATTAAGAATAAAAGGTGCAAGAAACTTAAAGAGAATTCATAAGCATTTTAAATAAAAGAAAGGCATGAAATTAAAAATAACACAAGAACTTGCTCTAGGCTTTTCCACTCTCCAATGGAGGGGAACTTAGCATAATGTCATTGCAAAAGAGGGAAGATAAGAGATGAAAGAACTTTTCTTCATTTCATGGAGAAAATTACAACTTCTTCTTCTTCTACTTCTTACATGACTAATTAGCCAAAAGGAAATAACTAGAAAATGAAAATACAAAAAATAAGAGAATAGGCAAAGAGCCTTAGATTAAAGGAGTCTTGGATAAGAGAACCAAGATGAGACCCTTTCTCTAGAAATGAAGGCTCTATTTATAGAGAAAAATGTGTGTAGAAGAGTCTAAAAGTAGCCTCCATTTTTCTTTGCACAAAAAGACAAAAGAGACGAATATGAGTTAAGGATTAGGGCATTCCAAAGTGTTAGGGCATTCCAAAGTGGGCCAAAATGCTTTTTCCTTGAGGTTTTGATTCCAAATTGTTGATTTTCTGCACAAGAAACACACGTAATTAGATTTATCTAATAAATGAATTTATTTATATATAATTAAGCCTAATTAACATGCAACGTGGTGGTTTGAGGCTTATCATGATTATTATCTTAATATAGAGAAATAAGTACAAAAATCAAGATAAATATCCGGAAAATGTGCGTATAATTGAGTGTTTGGAGACACTTATCAGGGAGTCGCCACCTAGCTTAGGGCTAGGAACCATAAATAACTTCAAATGGATATGGGTCGATCCACGGATTAAAGAGATGGGTAAGGGGTCAGATTACGGGTTTCGGAAGGTGTTAAGTACCGAACCCGCCCGATCAAGATGATCGGTCTCTACTAAGATCCAAAATCATCTTATGGTCAACATACAAAGACTATAGTCAAGGTCATAGTCCAATCATCATCATCAATTTTTGTTGGATTTGCCAAACAAATCGTATGGCTAAAATTATCCTAATTATTACATGATCATTCTTTGAATTCCACAAAATATGGAAGGGTTTGAAAAAGCCCTAATTAGCCCCATGACTTGAAATCAATTAAGAAATTTCACCTGCAAGTATTTTCCAAACTGTCCAAAATAGAAACTCATGAGAATATTCTAAATGGAAAGATTACAAATAGAAACCTGCCAAATTGGGACTTATAATATTTCCAAATTAGGAACGTGAAATTTCCTAAATTAGAATTCAAGAGATATATGCTGAATTCCCAAATTAAAAATTTAAAAAAATACATTTTTTAAAATAGAATATTCCAAAAATGTAAGTTTCTAAATTTGAAACTCCTAAATTTCCATGAACATGAACCTCCTAAATATAAAAATGCATAATCTTCTAAATTGGAAAATTGCTAAAATATGAAATTTCTGAATTAGAAATCTATGAATATATTCTCCCAAAATAGGAAACTATGCAATCCCATATTAGAAAGTTTTCAAATATGAGTTTTCTAATGATCCACAAATAATCTACAAAAAGGAAAATTATATAAACAATGAAGTCCCAAATTAGAAGATTATGAATTTGCTAAAAATCACC
The DNA here is from genome assembly GCF_017979445.1 of Akebia trifoliata. NCBI lineage: Eukaryota > Viridiplantae > Streptophyta > Magnoliopsida > Ranunculales > Lardizabalaceae > Akebia > Akebia trifoliata. The sequence continues at coordinate 25,034,949 of NC_141382.1, forward strand.
AAATTAGAAATTCACCAAACAACAAAGAATCCAGGATATCATACTTACTAAAGTGGAGATTGTCAAATATCATTGCATAAAATTTCCAAATTTGAAAGAAAAATCCACAAGAAAATTTCCATAATCGTTGGATCTTTAAACTAATGAAAGAGCATGTATGCATGATTCTCAACTTTTAAGACAATTATCATTCAACATCATGCATATTCATCAAGTTACGGGATGCATTAATCACATGGAAAAATTCTAAACTCATCACCAACTCATCACAAATCTATGGTAAAAATCATATGGAACCATCATGCTTAAACACAAAGATCATGCCATCACGAACTCATAAAAAAGATGCACAAATAATACTCCTCTAATCCTATCAATATGCAATAAAAAAAATATAAAAAAATGCATAAAAGAAATAATTTATTAATCCTATCGGCATGCAAAAACAACTAATAAAAAATAAAAAAAATGCATAAAATATAGTCTCCTAATACTATTGACATGCAATGAAAAAATTAAAAAATAAAAAAATGAAGAAAATATACAAATGAAATATTCGACGAACCCTATTGATATGCATAGATAAATAAATAATGAAAATTAATACAAAAAAAAGTAGATTTTCCTAATTCCATTAAAACGTAAAAAGAATGAATAAAATATAGAAAAGAATACATAAAAAGAACTATCCTAACCTTATCAATATAAAAAAAATATAAAAACTACGTAAAATAAATTTAAAAAAATGAAAAAATAAAAATGTTCTCCTTGTCCTACCTCTATGAAAAAAGATAAAAAGCTTAAAAATATATATAAAATAAATATCTTCCTAATCCTATTGATGAAAATATGAAATAAATAAAAATATAAAGAAAGAAAAGAAAGGAAAAATATATAGGAATAACAACGTAAAAAAAATAGAGAATATATATATACAAAGAAAAAACAACTAAAATCGTCACGTAGCATCACGAAAAATCCATTTCATACTGAGTTTTATTGTGACGTCATGAGGTGACATGAAACTTCAATATGAAGACAAATTTATCATATAAATATAGAGAGGAAAATCGACAAAGTGCCATATAAAACGAGGAGGAAAGGTAAGAAAGCATAAAAATAATAAAACAAGATAAAATAAAAGAAAAATAGACTCACCTATTAGTCTGAGAACTATGGTTTGATCCCTTTAGGATCAACCAAAGGCTTGTGAGTTCCTGTAGTGGCTGCTGTGATGGAGAGGAAGAGTGAAGCATCTGCAATGGGTTTACGAAGAAGATGAGTATGAGGTGAAGGATGATCGAGGGGTGGCTGGGCAGATGGCTGCAACAGCCACGTTTTGCAGAGAGGGCTGTTGAAGGTGATGAAGGCAGCATTATGGCTGCTTTGCAGTGCTATGGGGAAGTTGTTAGGCTGTTGGTACAGCAACTAATCGAAGGAGATGAAGGCTAGGGCGTTGGTACAACAACCAGTCAAGGGAGATGAAGGATGGGGCAGCAAGAGGAGGACGTGGAGAGGAGCTAGGTAGCAGGTCTGGACGTTCAAGAGAGAGAGAGAGAGAAGAAAGGGACCTTCTGTTATTGTAGCAGCAATGCTGTGTTGCAAGTTCAGCCCAAGGATATTGAGAGAGAGACGTGAAAGTAGAAGAAGCTGGAGATGAGAGAGCCCCGAGAAGAAGGAGACGTCCTTGTTTATATAGAAAATCAGTTTCTATTTTTCATTTTTTTTCCTTTCTAATTTTTTGATTTTCTTTCTCCTTTTTTCTTTCAAGTAACACGTATTTTTCTTCTCTTGTTTTTAATTCCCTTTTAGGAGAATGATGGTGGGGCGATCCCACGCTACTCGTACTTTGTTTGTCGAGTTAAGGTTGGTCGATTGATTGGTTAATTACTTTATTTCAAGTTTTTGTTGGTTAATTAAAAGTTTTTATCTTACTTTTGAGTTTTATTAGTTGATAAATTATGAATTTTTGGGTTTAGTTAAAAATTTTAATTTGATTTTTAATTGAACGTTTAATTTCGATTTTATTTGGTTGCTCGATTGAATTTGACTTCAAATTTTAAATTTGTTGATTATATTTTGACAGAATTTCAGTTTAACTTTAATGGTTGATTAATTGATTTTTTTTTTTGTTGATAAATTTAAAATATTTTATAGGATTTAATTTATTGATTGCGTTTTAATTTGATTGGTTAAATGGTTTTTAATTTGTTTTTGATTAATTCGATTGATTGATTAAATTTTAATTATTCGATTGTTTGATTTTGAATTAGATGTTAATTGTTTAATTATGAATTAAATTTTAAGTTTTAATTGTTTAATTTTGAATTAGATTTTAATTGTTTAATTTTGAATTAAATTTTAAGTTTTAATTGTTTAATTTTAAATTTGAGTTTAAATTGTTTGGAATTGTTTTATTTGAATTGTTTGATTTTTTAATTTGAATTTTATTTTTTAGTTTAAATTGGATTTTTAATTAGGTTTGATTTTTGTTACATTTTCCTAACGATCGAGATCTCTAAGTGGAATTTGGAGGTTGAGGGGCATTTCGATCATTTTTATGATTTTTCTTAAATTTCTCTATTTTTATCGGTTTGGGTCCCGTTAGACTCGAAATCATGTTTTGAGTTCAATGGAGGTACTTTTGATGTCTTTCGGAGGTCCAAAATTTATAAAGGGTATTTTCATCATTTTGTCGATTTTTATGGATTTTTACGAATTCTGGCATGAGGTTTGTTTAAGTCCCAACGTGATTATTTCTATGTTTCAAAGTCGTATTTTCCTAGTGTGGCAAGGTCTTTAGATTGTCAAACTGTATAGCGAACCTAAGGCGTACGTGTTTGCTAAATCGAGTATAAGGTGTAGCGATCCTAAACGTGCGTAATTTTCTATGTCGAATCGTAATGAGTAGGGGAGATGAAAAGAGTGAAAACGAAATAAATCAAGGATAGTTCTTTACGCTCATCATTACGAATTCACGGTAATCGGGTGACGGATTGTCGAATTAGGCAGATGTAAAAATGGGGTGTCTACAGATGCTCCTCATTGGTAGAGGGTGGAAGCAAACTATGTGGCCAATCTATTGTGATAGATAGTGCGACATTTGAATGCCAATGCCATGACAACTTATTTTGCAGCCTGAAATGTCAAATATTTGAATTTTGGGATTAAAAATGTCAAATCTTTGAATTTTGGGAAATTCTCCTTGACTAATGCAAATGCATTGCGAGTGCATGTGTGTGCAATTGTGTAGTGATGATTTTGAAAAGACACATCTCCATTCTAAGCATTCAGGTTGGGAGGATCGCAAGTTTAACAATAGAAAACATGTGTAAACATAAAATCTGAGCAAACCTTAGTATAATCAGAGAAACCCTAGGCGGTCTCTGATCATAATTCAAGAAAACCCTAGACGGCATCTGAGCATAATCCGAGAAAACCCTCAGCGGTATCTGAGCATATTCCGAGAAAACCCTCGGTGGCATCTGAGCATATCTGAGCATAATTCGAGAAAACCTTCGGCGGCATCCTAGCGAAATCTGAGCATACTCCGGGAAAATCCTTGGCGGCATTTGAGTAAAATCTGAGCATAATTCGAGAAAACCCTCGGCGGCATCTGAGCAAAATCTGAGCATAATTCGAGAAAACCCTCGGTGGCATTTGAGCATAATTCGAGAAAATCCTCAGCGGCATTTGACCAAAATCTAAGCATAATTCAAGAAAATCCTTGGCGGTATCTGAGCAAAATATGAGCATAATCCGAGAACACCCTCGGCGGCATCTGAGCAAAAGATGACTGTCTTACTTTACATACTCGGGGTGGAAGAGTAATGAATTATTTTGAGCAAAAAAACACTTTAAAAAAAAATTGAATTTTATGAAGATCCGGTCAACATTTTTACTTTCTTTGAATCTCGAGGGTTTCAAAAAAAAAAAAAAAACTGCTATCAAGAGGGTAACCTTTAATTTAGAGTGAACTTTATCCTTTGGGGTCGAAATTGACTTAGCTTAAAAAAAAATGCCCTTAGTTTGATGGGGAGCGTTGTACTGAGGATAATTAAACATGTTTGAAAAAAGAAATGCCCCTAGTATAGGGGCAAATATACTTCTAAAGAAGAAGGAATACCCCTCATTGTGAAAATTAGAAGTCTTAGATTACCACAAGTGCAATAAGGGTTTACTCTTAATTTCAACTTTATTGAAGATCATGAGTCGGGCTCAACTGTTGGAACCAAATATCCACTCTTGAGATTCATCTTGGAAATCACATTCTTCTCCTTTTGGTTCACTTAGGAAAATAAACTGTTCGGATCAATCGTAGACAAGATACATGTGATTTTTGAGTCATTGCTTGGTTTGAGCTGGAAATTGAGGTTTGGTCATTCGGATTTCTGATGCTCTAGGTTGCCTTACTTTTCAACTCAACGGAGATTTTCTTTTATTTTTTTGATTGCTCTAATTTTTGCCTAGATTGCCTTTTTAGATTTTCAATCTAGCGAGCATGCTCTAGCTTTTGCTTAGATATCCTTTTCAGATTTTCGATCTAGTGAGCTTATTATTATTATTTTTTTTTCTATTTTTTCTCTTTGCTCTAATTGTTGTCAAGGCCGTCCTTTCGAATTTTCAACCTTGCGAGCTTGTCTTGATTTTTGCCTAAGTCGCCCTTTCGGATTTTTAACTTAGCAGGCTTTATTTTCCCTTTTTTTTCTTTTGAACTTCTGGAATTACTGTCTGATCACGCTTTGTTTCCTTCCTTGACTTTTTCACACGGTACTTAGGAGGACTTTCATAGGTAAGCTTAGGACTGGGCATAAAAGAAAGGAATTTTGAGGCTCAAAACCCAAATGCCCCTTGTGTGGCATTTCTTTTAATTTTATTTTCTTTGAATTTTCTTCCCCATTTTGACAATGTCCTTTTTTGATTTTTTTTCTTTTTGGATTTTTTCTTTGTGGAAGAATCCATTTTTTTTTATTTTGATGTGGTCGGGCCTGAAGTAACTTATCAAGTTGCCTACGTACTCCAGAATTTTGGGATCAGACCAAAATGTAGTTCAAATACATTCCCTCCCTTGGGTTAGGTAATCAGGTTGAGAAAGAAAAATCTTTTTTTTTTTAAGAAAGGCTGCGAGGGGCTAAGAAAGGAAATGTTTGAACTGGGTAACAGGAAAAATGGTTCGGCCAAAGATGGTCCCCTTAAATGTAGTACTGTTTGATCTGGTCAAGGTTCGTCGGTTCTGGTAATTCGACACCATTGTGATCTTGAAGTATGACATCTTTCCCAGGCAGTACTTCTTTAATGATGAAGGGATCCCCTCAATTGGGCTTGAATTTGCCTCTAGGATCAAAAATTGGTGCTCGATTCTCTTTAAGTACTAGATCCCCAATCTTCAAGTCACGAACTTTAACTCTTTTATCAAACGCTCGAGCGACTCTTCTTTGATAAGCTTGCACGTGGTACAGGGCTCTAAGTTGTTTTTCATCAATTAAATGTAGCTCTTCGTACCAGTGACGAACCCATTCTACTTCTGATAATTGACTTTCCATTAGGATCCTCAGGGAAGGGATTTCCATTTCAACCGGTAAGACAGCTTCCATTCCGTACACAAGTGAATATGGGGTGGCTCCAGTGGAGGATCGTATCGAGGTATGGTACGCCCAGAGCGCAAATGGTAATTTTTCGGACCAATCCTAGTGCGATTGACACATTTTCCTAATGATCGTCTTGAGATTCTTGTTGGCGGCTTCCACTGCTCCATTAGTTTGAGGACGATAGGAAGATGATTTGTGATGTCGGATATTGAATTTTGAACATAGTGTAATGACTTCAGCTTTGAAATGTGACCCATTATCCGAAATTAGTTCAGAAGGTACCTCATATCGACTGATAATATGTGTTTGGATGAACTTGGCAACTTTAGATGCGGTGAGAACGGCGTACGAAGCAGGTTCTACCCATTTTGTGAAGTAATCAATGGCCACTAGGATGTACTCATGTCCATTCGATGCTTTAGGTGTGATTTTGCCAATTATATCAATTCCCCAAACAGAGAACAGCCATGACGAGGTCAAACCAATTAGCGGAACGTATATGAGGTTAGCGTGTATTTGACACTTATGACAGGTCTTCACCAAATGATGACAATTTGTTTCCATTTTCGGCCAATAATACCCTTGTCTCATGATTCGTTTGGCTAGCATTTTCCCACTCATGTGCGGTCCACAATCCCCCGAATGCAGTTATGACATTATCATTCAGCTTGATTTTCATCAACACATGACAAATGGATTCTGTCATATGATCTCTTATATAAATTCCCTGCACATAGTATGAACTGGGATGCGAATCTTTGCAGAGTTTGTCGTTCTTTCCTAGATGCTTCAATCGGGAACTCTTATTTTTTTAGGACTTTCTTGATGTTAGTATACCATGGCTTTCCGTCAGAGAGTTGAGCAGCGATGTCGACCTGGTAGCAATATGCGGGTTTATCTTTGATTTTGATTGTGATGGGCCTTAGTTTCATGCCTGAAGGTAAATGGATCATTGAAGAGAGAGTAACTAGGGCATCTGCGAATCTGTTATCTTCCCTTGCTAGATGTTGAAACAAGATGGTTTTGAATTTCCTCACCCGATTTAACAGATATTCATGATAAGGTTTCAGTTTCACATCCCTGGTTTTCCACTCTTCCAATGATTGATGTATGACCAAAGTCGAATATCGAAATACTTCAATTTCTGTGATACCCAAATTCAATGCAGCCTCGAGTCCGACGATACACGCTTCATATTCAGTAGTATTGTTTGTATTGGAGAAAGCCAGCTAAATAGCGATCGGAATATGGCATTTTTCGGGAGATAACAAAATTGCTCCTATCCCATTCCCATTTTGATTCGCAGCTCTGTCGAAGTATAGTTACCATACTTGGTCTCGCGGTTCGTCTTCGAGGTTCAAGATATTTTCATCTGGGAATTTATTGACAGGTCTTATTCCCTCTATTACGGGATGATCGGCCAAGTACTCTGGTATTGCTCTTCCCTTGATAGAATTTTGTGTAACATGCGTGATATCGAATTCTGATAACAGAAGTAACCATCGTGCAGTCCTTCCTGTCAATGCCGATTTTTCAAAGAGATATTTTAAAGGATCCATCCGAGATAACATAATGACTGAATGGGAGAGCATGTAGTGCCAAAGCTTTTGAGTAGCCCATACTAATGTTAGGCAGGTCTTTTCAAGAGCTGAGTATTTTCGTTTGTATTCTAACATCTTCTTGCTGATGTAATAGATGGCTATCTCTTTATGATTGTCTTTTTCGTATTGTGCCAACATACATCCCATAGCTTCTTCTGTGACTGACAGGTAAATGAGGAGAGGTTCACCTGGAGTAGGTGGAACCAGAATGGGCGGATTCGTGAGATATTCCTTGACTTGATCAAAGGCTTTTTGGCATTGCTTATTCCATATTGTCGGTTCGTTCTTTTTGAGAAGTTTGAATATCGGCTCACATACATGGTGAGCTGAGCGTTGAATCTGCTGACATACTGAATTCTGTCTAAAAACCCTCGAATCTGCTTTTCAGTCTTAGGCGGTACCATTTCCTGTATAGTTGTGATTTTCCCGGGGTCCACTTCGATCCCTCTTTGACTGACCATGAATCTTAGCAATTTTCCTGAAGTCACTCCGAATACGCATTTCTATGGGTTGAGACGCAACTAGTATTTCTAAATCCTTGTGAGAAACTTTTCTAGTGCAGCGACGTGTCCCGATCGTTCCTTAGATTTGACTATCATGTCATCCACATAAGGTCGTAGCTGCTCTCTGATATGTGACCCTAGCGTTTTTTAGACCGAAAAGCATGACTTTATAACAAAAGGTTCCCCATTGAGTGATGAACGATGTCTTTTGCATGCTGTGCGGGTCCATCTTTATCTGGTTGTATCTTGAAAAATCATCTATAAAAGAGAGCATGGCATGTCCTGCAGTGTTGTCGACTAGTACGTCTATGTGAGGCAATGGAAAGCTATTTTTTGGGCTTGCCTTGTTTAGATATCTGAAATCCACGCACATTCTCACTTTTCCGTCTTTTTTAGGAACTGGAACTACGTTAGCGATCCATTCTGGGTACTCTATCACTTCCAAAAATTCGGCATTGATCTGCTTGGTGACTTCTTCCTTAATTTTCAAAGTCCATTCTGGCTTCATACGTCGGAGTTTCTGTTTTACTGGTCGAGCGTCGGGATACAATGGAATTCGATGTTGAACAATGTCCGTACTCACCCCTGGCATGTCCTCATACGACCACGCGAACACGTCTTTGAATTTTCTGAGCAAGTTTACTATTCTCTCGCGTTCCTCAGGAGACAAGGTGACACCAATTTGAATTTCTTGAGGGTTTTCTTTAGTCTCGAGATTGACTAGTTCTATTTCCTCCATTACAGGTTGAGCCCGACGTTCATTATCTTACTCGAGTAATTTGATTAGTTCGATAGGGGTTTCTTCATCCGAAGATTCCTCCTTCGAAGCGAGATTATTAGTTAAATCATTATTGCACTCAGGATAATCAGAAACTTCTTCTATTTCATTAAAGATGGATGGGGTGACACGACTAACTGCGGACTCAACAGACTTAGTAAGACTAACTTGACTAGACTCAACGTAAAGCAAATGACTCATTACATGGTAATTAGAAAGAGACCCAACTACGGGTTTGCTTACAGACTGTAGGCTTTGAGCACCACCTTCGATTGATAGGACTGATACATTGACTTCTTCAAGAAATATTAGGGCGATGTTGAGTGAATCGACAGTTATTTGCCAATCGTCAGTTTCTTTCAATTCTTTAGATGCCTTATCTTCTTCTTTGTCAGGCCAACTCATCCCAAAAAAGATCTCAAACCCTGGTTGGCAAGTACCCGTGAGGTGGTCAATGAAAGGTTATGGGAAACCACAGTAAGGGAAGTCTTTTCCTACTTTCATGAAGTGCCCATTAAGGGTTTTTCGATAAGGCTTTATATTAATCAAATCGACAATATGCCCTTGCCTTTTCGCATTTGCCTTGTCTCTCTTTATCTTCCAATATCGGGCCCAATCTTCTTTGGTAGGTTCATACCCTAATCCGAAAGTCCAAACTACTTATTGAATGACTGGTGCAGCTCTGATCCCTTGTTGTCTACGACCTAAGCCCATGCCCGGGAAGAATCTTATGTCTTTGAACATACTGGCCACACAATAGCTGAATGTGTTATCGATAGGAACAAATTCTTTTGTAGGGTTATCCCATTGGACGGCATGAATCTTTTCAAATTCGAATCCATTGAGCTATATTTCTTGTTATTCGGGTTGGATTTCAGATAGAAACTTGTCCTTAATTTCAATGTCATTGACAACCTCCATGATTTTAGCATCTCCATGAAGTATGATCACTAAACCGTCCTTGATGAATTTAATCTTCTGATGTAAAGTAGATGGTACGCCTTGATCTGATGCAGCCATGGTCTCCCTAGTAATAAGTTAAATGATGACTGGATATCTAAGACTTGGAATTCCATAGGGAAGTCTGCTATACTCGTGGAGATTCGTAGGTGCAAAGTTCCCAGTACATCTCTTTTCGTATTGTCATAAGCTCTGACACCTTGGCTAGTTGGTTTGAAGTCTTCTGCCTTGAATCCGAGACAAGTTGCGGTCTTCAAGGGACAAACATTTGGTGCGCTTCCATTTTCTACCAAGACTAGAGGAACTCTCATTCCATTATAGTCAACTGTGATATGCAACGGTTTCGTGTGGCTTGGTCCTTCTTTCGGGAGGTCTAAGTCTGAAAAAGACAAATAATTCTCAACATATGTTGCTCCTACTAGGTTGGTCAATTGATCTGGGGAAGTGTCGAGTGAAACTTGGGCTGCGCTTAATGCTTTGAGAACAGCTTCCCTATGAGCTGTGGAAGCCATAAGTAAACCCCAAATTGAAATGTTGGCACCTGCCCTTTTTAACTATTTTATTACGGCGTCATCTTCTTCAATAGTTTCCTTAACATGGTCCACTTTCTGCTTTCTTGCTAAGGCTGCAGGGTTGTTAACACTGAGTTCTGGTGGTTTAAAGACTCTTCCTCCTCAGATTACATGTCTGACTTCATCACAGGAGAGTGAAAATGGCTCATCCTCTTCGGCCAATAAGTAAGGGTCTTCACTTGTTAAAGAGAATGCATTTTCTGGGACCATTTGTTCCAAGAGGTAACTGGTGTATGATGGGCTATCGTAGCGGGGTGGGGATAAGCAGTACGTCTCGTCCTCAACTAGGTCAAATGACTCATGGTTTGTGGCATAGACCTCGTCAGTGAAAGCTATTCCGACGAGGGGGTAACTGGGTGGCTTGATGAAGACTGGATGGATGAGGGAGACTGGGTCAAATGATAATTGGGTTTTGGAACCATATTCAGGGTAGGGCGAGGTTGATATACGGGTGGTGGATTTGTAGTAACGTTTGGTGGTGTTGAGGTAGGGATGGTGATTTTTTTGGCGTCAATAAGGTTTTGGATGGCATGGCGAAGGGTAATACACCGATCAGTATGATGACCAGCATTTTGATGGAATTCACAGAAGAGGTCAGGGTTATGCAATGTTGGTAGGGGGTTTGGCAAAGGCCAAGGTTGAAGAGGGGTGAGAAGCCCTTTCTTCAATAGTTTTTGGAAAACTGCGATGAGGGTCATTCCGAGATTCGTGAACTGTCGAAAGGGGCTCTACCCGAATTTGCCTAATTATTGGTTCGTGCTGGGGGTTGAATTGCGGTAGTGGAAGTGTTGGCTATATGGGCATGACTGATGTTAGGCTTAGGATTGGTGAAGGGCTTCTTTGGTTTATTGTCAGAAGGGTTAGACAAAATCCCAGAGGCAAAGGCATCTTCGAGTTGGCTTCCAGCTTGTAATAGAAATTCAAATGTGGAAAGGTATTGGGCGACCAAATGCTGAGCATACCCTTGTGTGGGGTTTTTCAGTATGATTGCCACCTGTTCCTTTTCTGATGATCTGTCTCACATTTGTGCAGCCTTAGCCCTCCAACGGCCAGTGAAGTCAGTAAACATTTCCCCATTCTTTTGTTTAGTCGATTCCAAATCCCTCCGAGAAGTCTCAACTTGGTGCTATATTTGTATTGATACCAGAACGACTTTGACATATTTTCCCATGTCCCTATTGTAGCTAGATCCTGAGACATTAACCATTGTAGTACAGATCCTGATAGAGTACGTTGGAACAACAATGTCATCTGTTCATCACTGAGACCCATGGTGTGCATATTGGTGACATATACCTTGAGATGCGTTTTTGCACAACCCACTCCACTGAATTTTTCCATTTATGGCATTACGAACTTCTCGGCAAACGGATCTGATTTAGGACCTCGATGCCTGTTGCGATTTCATCAATCCCTTTAATATTTTTTAAGGTTGTTTCCAACTGAGTCATTCTATTAGCCAGTATCGGACTTTCATGGAAGTGTTCCTCATTTCCATCAAGTTCGTAAACATCTTCCAGATTTCTAGCCGTGCTTCCTTCCGGTCATTTTCCCCTCTAATCATCAGGGGGATTTCTTGTCGATTCAGAGATCTATTCTAGCACTTCTACCTTACTCTTGATGTTGTTTATGTCCATTGTAAACACCGCTAAGATCTTGTAGATTTCTACGAGTTCGGATTTAGAGGCCATTTCTGATGGTTTACTTGGTGCTGATGTTCGCCCCAAACGACCTGACTCTCGACTTCAACTGGGTGGTGGACGCTTAAGTTTAGGCGCAATAGTATCCTGTAACCCCATCAAAAGTGAATTAAGAATTGATAAATGATCCCTCTTGATAGCATTTTCTTTTATTATTACCTCCCTTTTTTTTCTTTGTAATTGATGAGATGTGTTGGTCAAGCTTATGATGAGGTGATTTATTATCAATTAGGACCTTATTTATGCATTAAAGTTTGTACAAATTTCTGAATTATTTATGTAAACAAGATAAAATCAAATTCAACAAAAAGAAATGAGGAGACTCTCCTTTTATTACAAAGAATAAAAATGACTCGATCTAAGACCCTACTTTTTCAAACACGTTCTTCTATTCCTCTTTTCTACTTCTTGAATGTTTGCTGGTTCTCCAATTCCACAAATGATCGATGATCCCAAGCTGTAGCTATATGTTCCACTAGTTGCATGTTCAGTCCTTTAATGGGGTGTCGATTTCTCGGGCGTATGGGGATCCATGAAGGGAGTCCCATCTGTCTTGGTATCATCCTTGGGTAATAAAAAGATGTGTTCAATAGTTCGGTGAGCATTACATAATCATATCCCTTTGAAGCTAGCATGATGCCTTCACCTGTCTTCGATTCCAATCTATCCCAATTGACATCTCGAGCAGTCAAACTTGAGAGCCAATTTCTCCAATCTCTCATAGATGCAAAATCCACGAATATGTCATTTTCTGTGAATTTATCCCATTTATCTTTCTTAATTCGTGGGAATTCTGCAATGCGGAGTCGAATGCACAGCCATATATAAAGTAGGTATGGGCTTCCTCTAAACCCTACTCCTTCTGGTGCGTTCTCATTCGATAATCCCTCAAAAGTCTCGGCAAGTATTATAGGAACTGCGTTAGCCTTATTTTTGAGTTGTCCGGCAATATCCGCAAAGAAACCTGGTAACTGATGACCCATCCTAAAGGAAACCAAAGCCATCCTATGAGATTCCGGAGCGAAATCCCCGGGATGTTCAGGTTTAGGAGTTTGGTGCACTTCTAAGAGTCTGCGCATGTTCAATGAACCATGATTGATGAATCTTCTTGCTTTCTTAGGCTTAACTCCTAATCCTCTTGCGAGTTCTTCTGTATGTTGAGACGGTAATGACTGATGAGCCATTGGGCCTAATGTACTTATCCCCATGATGCTACAAAAATCCTCGTGAGTTGGACAAAGCATGACTGAATCAAAGCGAAATATATGATAATCCTGATCCTAGAAATTGGCTACGGCACATAAGAGGTTCCAATTGACATTTACTGACTTGAGGGAGAATACGCTTTGAAGTCCATATGCACCAAAATTGTACTTTTTGACAGTGGTGAATGTTTCTAAGGCTTGGTCCATCAACAATCGTACATTATCATGAGCCATCTATACAAACAACTACTTTCCATTATTAAAAGAATCAAGTCTACTTTTTGTTTGGTACGATCTTTAATGTGAGTCTTCCATTTTGACTTAAAGGAAGGTTCGATCCATTGAATAAAACTGGTAAGGTAGAGAAATTTGATTGTCAGATTTGGACCGGCTTTACCCAATGGATTCAAAAGAATAATATATCACCTCATTGACATTTTATTAAACCAATTAACTCGATCGGCCAATATATCGACCTAAAGATTGATTTACCAATCGGGTTAATGGGTTCAAAAGTTTGTCCGACACATCTTATCAATTATTTCCCTTGGGTTGGACCGATGTTGCGAGTTTAATTTGAACGGTGTGGATCGGTCCACCCTCTTACCTTTTGATTAAATTAAGTAGAGCAACCCGGGAGCACCCTTGGTCAATTCGAGTCGTGGCCTAGTGGGACCGCACCTAAATTCAAAGTTCTAAGCTCACTATATGATTGAGGCTAGGTTAGGACAAAGCTTAGGTCACTTCAGTCCGAAACATCGATATACTATCCCAATTTTACTTGGTCAAGTAGTACGTGGTGCTCCAGTTTGATATACCCGAAGGTACTGTACTGAAGTTGTAGCGTTCACTGTCATCCCCTATGTCTCGAAGGACCAAGTTAGCTTGGATCCGGCTACGGGGATTTATAAAGACATGTTATGATGCAAATATGTATATGCATGCTTGTGAGTGTGTGCAAATGGATAAAGTGCGCCCGGGGCATTTTCGTGAATATACATCCATGCAAACAACATTCATCCCATCATCAAACCAATCACAATGAATACAATAATTGATTACATCCAATCACAACCCAATGAAAAAAAGGATAAAATATAACTTAATCTGTGAGTCTCATTGAGTCAACTGGGTTGACTCGAGCAAAAGGTCAACCTAAGGATAGTCTTGAATCGGGTTAAGTTTGACCCTAAAATCCCCAGTGGAGTCGCCACTGAAATCGCCTCGACCCATTTTCACTAAATAGTTGATAAGGGTCCGATTTATTAAATAGGGGACTTTTGAGAAATGGGAGTCGCCACCTAGTTTAGGTCTAGGAACCATAAATAACTCCAAATGGATATGGGTCGATCCACAGATCAAAGAGATGGGTAAGGGGTCAGATTACGGGTTTTGGAAGGTGTTAAGCACCGAACCCGCCCGATCAAGATGATCGATCTCTACTAGGATCCGAAATCATCCTATGGTCAACATACAAAGACTACAATCAAGGTCGCAGTCCAATCATCATCATCAATTTATGTTGGGTTTGCCAAACAAATTGTATGGCTAAAATTATCCCAATTATTACATGATCATTCTTTGAATTCCACAAAATATGGAAGGGTTTGAAAAAGCACTAATTAGCCTTATGACCTAAAATCAATTAAGAAATTCCACCTGCAAGTATTTCCCAAACTGTCCAAAATAGAAACTCATGAGAATATTCTAAATGAGAAGATTACAAATAGAAACCTGCCAAATTGGGACTTATAATATTTCCAAATTAGGAACGTGAAATTTCCTAAATTAGAATTCAAGAGATATATGTTGAATTCCCAAATTAAAAATTCAAAAAGATACATTTTTTAATATAAAATATTCCAAAAATGTAAGTTTCTAAATTTGAAATTCCCAAATTTCCATGAACATGAACCTCCTAAATATAAAAATGCATAATCTTCTAAATTGGAAAATTGCTAAAATATGAAATTTCTGAATTAGAAATCTATGAATATATTCTCCCAAAATAGGAAACTATGCAATCCCATATTAGAAAGTTTTCAAATATGAGTTTTCTAATGATCCACAAATAATCTACAAAAAGGAAAATTATATAAACAATGAAGTCCCAAATTAGAAGATTATGAATTTACCAAAAATCACTAAATTAAAAATTCACCAAACAACAAAGAATCCAGGATATCATACTTACTAAAGTGGAGATTGTCAAATATCATTGCATAAAATTTCCAAATTTGAAAGAAAAATCCACAAAAAATTTCCATGTTCATTGGATCTTTAAACTAATTAAAGAGCATGTATGCATGATTCTCAACTTTTAAGACAATTATCATTCAACATCATGCATATTCATCAAATTAAGAGATGCATTAATCACGGGAAAAAATTCTAAACTCATCACCAACTCATCACAAATCTATGGCAAACATCATATGGAACCATCATGCTTAAACACAAAGACCATGCCATCACGAACTCATAAAAAAGATGCACAAATAATACTCCTCTAATCCTATCAATATGCAATAAAAAAAAATAAAAAAAAATACATAAAAGAAACATTTTATTAATCCTATCGGCATGCAAAAACAACTAATAAAAAATAAAAAAATGCATAAAATATAGTCTCCTAATACTATTGACATGCAATAAAAAAACCAAAAAATAAAAAAATGAAGAAAATATACAAAATAAATATTCGACGAACCCTATTGATATGCATATATATGCATAGATAAATAAATAATGAAAATTAATACAAAAGAAGTAGATTTTCCTAATTCCACTAAAACGTATAAAGAATGAATAAAATATAGAAAAGCATACATAAAAAGAACTATCCTAACCTTATCAATATAAAAAAAATATAAAAACTACGTAAAATAAATTTAAAAAAATGAAAAAATAAAAATGTTCTCCTAGTCCTACCTCTATGAAAAAAGATAAAAAGCCTAAAAAATATGTAAAATAAATATCTTCCTAATCCTATTGATGAAAATATGAAAATAAATAAAAATATAAAGAAAGAAAAGAAAGGAAAAATATATAGGAATAGCAACGTAAAAAAAATAGAGAATATATATATACAAAAAAAACAACTAAAATCGCCACGTAGCATCACGAAAAATCCATCTCATACTGAGTTTTATTGTGACGTCATGAATTGACATGAAACTTCAATATGAAGACAAATTTATCATATAAATACAGAGAGGAAAATCGACAAAGTACCATAGAAAGCGAGGAGGAAAGGTAAGAAAGCACAAACAAAAAAATAAAACAAGATAAAATAAAAGAAAAATAGACTCACCTACTAGTCTTAGAACTATGGTTTGATCCCTTCAGGTTCAACCAAAGGCTCGTGAGTTCCTGTGGTGGCTGCTGTGATGGAGAGGAAGAGTGAAGCGTCTGCAATGGGTTTACGGAGAAGATGAGTGTGAGGTGAAGGTTGATCGAGGGGTGGTTGGGCAGATGGCTGCAACAACCACGTTTTGCAGAGAGGGCTGTTGAAGGTGATGAAGGCAGCACTATGGCTGCTTTACAGTGTTGTGGAGAAGTTGCTAGGGCGTTGGTACAACAACTAAACGAAGGAGATGAAGGTTGGGGCGTTGGTACAGCAACCAGCCAAGGGAGATGAAGGATGGGGCAGCAAGAGGAGGATGTGGAGAGGAGCTAGGCAGCAGGTCTGGACGTCCAAGAGAGAGAGAAAGAGAAGAGAGGGACCTTCTGTTATTGTAGCAGCAATGCTGTTTTGTAAGTTCAGCCCAAGGACATTGAGAGAGAGATGTGAAAGAAGAAGAAGCTGAAGATGAGAGAGCCCCAAGAAGGAGACGTCCTTCTTTATATAGAAAATCAGTTTCTATTTGTCATTTTTTTTTCCTTTCTAATTTTTTGAGTTTCTTTCTCTTTTTTTTTCTTTCAATTAACACGTATTTGTCTTCTCTTGTTTTTGATTCCCTTTTAGGAGAATGATGGTGGGGCGATCCCACGCTACTCGTACTTTGTTTGTCGAGTTATGGTTGGTCGATTGATTGGTTAATTACTTTATTTCAAGTTTTTGTTGGTTAATTAAAATTTTTTATTTAATTTTGAGTTTTATTAGTTGATAAATTTTGAATTTTTGGGTTTAGTTAAAAATTTTAATTTGATTTTTAATTGACCGTTTGATTTCAATTTTATTTAGTTGCTCGATTGAATTTGACTTCAAATTTTAAACTTGTTAATTAGATTTTGGCAGAATTTCAGTTTAACTTTAATTGTTGATTACTTAATTTTTTTAATTTTATTTTGGTTGATCAATTTAAAATTTTGTATAGGATTTAATTTATTGATTGCGTTTTAATTTGATCGGTTGAATGGTTTTTAATTTGTTTTTGAATAATTCGATTGCTTGATTAAATATTAATTATTCGATTGTTTGATTTTGAATTAGATTTTAATTTTTTAATTTTGAATTAGATTTTAATTTTTTAATTATGAATTAAATTTTAAGTTTTAATTGTTTAATTTTGAATTAGATTTTAATTTTTTAATTTTGAATTAAATTTTAAGTTTTAATTGCTTAATTTTAAATTTGAGTTAAAATTGTTTGGAATTGTTTTATTTGAATTGTTTGATTTTTTAATTTGAATTTTATTTTTTAGTTTAAATAGGATTTTTAATTAGGTTTGATTTTTGTTACATTTTCCTAATGATCGGTATCTCTAAGTTGAATTTGGAGGTTGAGGGGCATTTCGATCATTTTTATGATTTTTCTTAAATTTTTTTGTTTTTGTCGATTCGGGTCCCGTTAGACTCGAAATCATGTTCTGAGTTCAATGGAGGTACTTTCGAGGTCTTTCGGAGGTCCAAAATTTATAAAGGGTATTTTCATCATTTTGTCGATTTTTACGAATTCTGGCGTGAGGTTTCTTCAAGTCCCAATGTGATTATTTCTATGTTTCAAAGTCGTATTTTCCTAGCGTGACGAGGTCTCTAGATTATCGAACTATGTAGCGAACCTAAAGCGTACGTGTTTGCTAAATCGAATATAAGGTGTAGCGATCCTAAGCGTGCGTAAATTTCTATGTCGAATTGTTACAAGTAGGAGAGATGAAAAGAGTGAAAACGGAATAAATCAAGGATAGTACTCACAAGCCTTCGAGTTCTTTACGCTCATCATTAGGAATTTACGGTAATCGGGTGACGGATTGTCGAATTAGGCAGATGCAAAAATGGGGTGTCTACAATAGCTTTGAAATGGGTAGACATAGGCAGGGTAAGGTTGGACTTTGGCTAAGTTACATTGAGATAGGCAATTAGGAGGCTTTTTCTCTGTTGACTCAATAAACTGGTGGCTTGCAGATGGGGAGAGAGTGACGGACTAGCGTGGTGAGGCACTTTTCAGATGAAGAGGTGGAGGCGAGACCCAGGACCAAGACTCGTTTCGTTTTGTGGTATGGTGTAGCGATGAAGTCGGGTAGTCCTGGTCGACTTTTGTGGAGGCCTGACTCTTATTTCGTGATCGATTCTTCTTCTGGTAGTGGGGTTGATGAGGCAAGTACCTCCCATAGTGGTCTAGCAGAGGACCTAACAAGCAGTATTAGTGGCCGGGCTAGTGGTAGGCGAGGCAGTAGTGGCGGTAGAGGCCAGGCAGATAGGGCTGTTGGTAGAGATAGAGTGGGCAGGGAGGTTCCCAGGGTCGAGATCAATGAGGAGGAGAGTGAGAGGGTTCCCGATACATATCTTCTTCGCGAGTTAGAGAGACATATCTCCATGTTAGTATGATTGGATATCCCTACCCCTTATCCTTCAGCTAGTTTCTGAGGTAGGTGGAACACGTTTCTCTTGACAGCTACATTATTTTCTAATGTCCGAACCCAATTTTTGACAGTGGGGTTCGGTGCCTTCCTACAAATTTCAGCTCCCAGAGAGGACCAACTTTTGTTTTTGGCTATGGTTGAGAGGTGGTTCTTAGCGATGCACTCGTTTCATATGCCAGAGGTGGAGATAGGCATTCGACCTTCTGATGTTGTAGCTATTACAAACATCGTTTTGGATGGAGAGCCCCTGCCCCTGACTATGCTGATTATTTAGGAGGTGGGCGAGCTATTAGGCATTGCTAGGGTCCCTGCCTCCATGTTGGGGAAGATGGGCCATATCAGCACAAAAGTTTTGATGGGTCTACTACTGATCGAAAGGAGAGGATGGGGCCTCTCACACTTACAGAGAGAGAGCAACTCGCTTTGGAAATAGAGATTTTGACATTGTTTTTCATACATGCTTCTTTTTACTCCTTGGCAACTATTTTTTTTCTTGAGGATGATTCTTCGAATTCCACCACATTCCTCTCAATGATGCGCAATATAGACCACATCAGCGATTTTGACTGGGGAAGTCTGATTTACGACATTATTCTTGTCGAGCTTGACCGTGTGGTGGAAGAGATTACTGCACCATGTAGAGATGGGATTTCCACTCGTTTCTTCTGGTAGTTTATTGAGCTAAATAGATCTCAGTTTCGTTTCTTTGTTTGCTTCTTTATTAGTATCTTGCTCATTGTTTGACGCTTTAGACCCTTCTAGATTTTTGTTCATATATATTTCCCCTTCTACCTGCCAGCTCGACGCCACCCCTACGAGGGTTACCCTTTTGGTGCCTTTTGGGCCACCAGAGATGTCAGGATTATTAGGAGTAGCCCTAGGAGTGCTCGGCCCATATCGATGGGTGTCACTTTCGAGAAGTGAGTGCTCTAACCTTTTTTCTATTCTTTTAAACTTGGAGTTACCTAAACCTGTTGTCTGATTTTCTTCTTTTGCAGATTTTCTCCGTCACTCTTCGAGACATTCCCCGCATTATTAGGGGGAGGCAAGAGGTGCGGAATGCCTATAAGCGTAACATCCAGCGACAACGCTACCCCTTCTTCATCAGAGAGCAGCAGTATACTTTTTATCTAGAGGAGCGTATGCTTTTCCAGCACGACGGGAGCCTACGTATCCCTGTCGCTGCACCTAAGCTTATCTCGGGGGCTATGATGGTGGATGAGTATCTTGTCCAGTTAAGGGGTGTAGATGCTGCTAGAATGGTGACGGGTGGTGACTATCAGGCTTGCTCCAGAAAGGTGTCCATTGAATGCATTATGCCTGCAATCACTATCCGGGCCGAGATCACCGAGATCGGAGGGGTCTTGATTTAGGAGCATGTCGTCACAGAACGTATTTATCCCTATCTTTTTCTCCTTAAGATTTTGTCCCTTTCATGGTTCTCATTGTGTTTATGTTTTTGCTTTTAGGCCAATGATCTCCGTTGCTCCCGAAAGGGTCATGGAGATGAAAAATAGGTGGAAGGCCTTTCGGGCCAGGTGGAGGAGCAGACGACTCGTATTGAGGAACATGCTGCTCGTATAGAGGTGTAGGCTGGCCGTATCCAGGAGTTAGAGCTGGAGATGGCCCTGTAGGAGTCCCGTCTTCAGGCTGAGATGATATGTCACATTTATTTTTCTTTTCTGTTTGTAGATCGTAGTTTATTTTTATCCTGTTTTGATTGGTTCTCTCATGATCTTTTCAGGATTATTATCGATGTTGGTGTAGACACCCCAATTTGAACTGGCCCATACTCGAAAATGGCCCAAAAATAGTAATTTTCCAATGAACTTGGCCAACGGGCCTCGAAGGCCCGAAGCATTAAAATTTGACATTTTGATCAAATCGAAGCCCTTAAAACCTCCCAACGGGTTAGTGGGCCCACCAAAAGGACTCGGCATGCTCCCATCTACCCCACTCCACTCAAAATATTGATTTTTCGACAAAATTGGCCAACGGTCTTCAAAAGTCCAAATCACTAAGAAGTGACGTTTTGATTGAACTGAGACCTCCCAATGGTCTAAGGGACCCACCAAAGGGGTTTGACCTATCCTACACGTGTCCAAACCTCACCGCTCCGCCTTCGTATCCAAGAATACCTGAATGCTCGATAAAATTCTCCAATGGGCCTAAAAGGCCCGATTTGCTAATACGTGGCATTTTTAATCAAACCATTGATTGCAAAAACCTAAAATAAAAATTAATAAATTAAAAATGTGAGACTTGGGATGCCTACCCCTCCTCTACTTTCACTACTCCGCCTCCGAATCCTCAAACACCCTAGCCCATTCAAAACCCACAAGCTCTCAACTTTTTCCTAAATTAATTTCTCACCTTACCTCTAACCTAAAATCGATCCCATATCACCTAAACCCTAAAATGAACCTACCCTCAAAAATTCAACCCAAAATAAACCCTACCCAATCCAAAATAATCCACAACCCCCTAAAACCCAAGCCCAATACATTAAAAGCCCACAAACCACTATCCATATCCAATCCACCTCTAATCCACAACTCATAACCCATTAATCACTACCCACATCAACCAATCATCCTCTTCACACCAAAAGATGACACATGTCATCATCCTCACTCACCTCCCTCATCTAATCACCTACCCCCATCATCATTCTCTAAACAATTCATCTAACCCACATCACTTCTCTCCAAAATCACCTCAACCCATACCCTACCCTAACCTAACCTATCTCATTATCTAACATCAGGAACCACCCACATCACAACCCATATCTCCTACACTTCAACCCATCACTTTCCATTAAAATACTCCAACAAAATCATCTCAACCCATACCTCCCATCATCATCACCAAACTTACCCATACTCTTCTCTCTAATCAAACAACTACCATTACCAATCAACACACCCCATCACCTCACTCTCTCATCATATTTTCCACATGTCTTCATCCCCTTAATCCTCCAAAAAATCAATTTACCAACCTCTTATATAACCCATTCTCCTAAATCCAAACACCTCACCTTGTCAACCAACCTGACACTCATTCTCCAAACAACTCCCTTACACCCCCATTCCCCCCATCAACCATCACTCATCTCACCCCATCAAACACTCTATCCAAATGAATTTGGGTAGGATCCAAATCATTTGGATCTAAACATTACCCATTTCCACTTATTACACAATTACCCTCAATTCCATTCTAAATTTCATACCTTTCACCTCTAAAACCTATGCCATTATCCTTCCTTTCAACCTTTCACCCCATTATACCTCTAAATACCCTCCAAACATTTATAAATACCCCCTCCTCATCCCAAAAATGGTTAACCACTAGCACTAAGAAAAATCTTACAAATTCTCTCTTACTAACTCTACACCAAGTCTCACTAAAAAAGAAAAATCCCTTCTCTCTAATTACCTCTTCCCCATTCTCATCATCAATCTTATTAAAAAAAATACTTTCATATTCTACTAAGAACTGAAGTAGAACTCAAGAAGACTCAAAGAAGAAGAAGAAGAAAGAAAGAAGAACCATTGTGAGGCTTCAAGGTGGGTTCAACAAAATACCCCCCTCTCTCTCAACCTTCTCCACTTTCCTCTTCTCTTATCCCCTTCTTCTCTTTAATTTTTTTTATGAACCTTTTAAGATGTAATGTTCCCCTCTCTTATTTTCAATAGATTGGATTCCGGTCCAGTCGAAAGTATAAGAGTTGTAATCCCTTAAATAAAAAAAAAACAAAATCGATTTTATCCTAAAATAAAAGGCTTTTTTTTAAGGCATTGGAAATTGGATCCTTCTCAACCCATGAGAATGGATCCATGACCTTAGCCAACACTTTTCAAATATGAATTATGTCTGAGGCTTTGTTTATTAGTATCATGTCCTCCAATGATTTGATCCTATGATTGAGCCGAAAGTAAACCCTTACTTAGGGTATAAATGCACGACACGTGGTACTTTATTTCTCATTTTTTTTTTAAAATCAAAATGATCGAGTTCTTTGAAGTTACCACCACTTGACGAGGAGAAAATGGTGCCTAACACCTTCCCTTTTCTCCAATCAAGCCGTTTACCCCGAATCTCAAGCTTTGATTAGTTCCTATCCATCTTGAGTCACTACGTGTCAAAAATGTCACTTTTTCGAAAAATGTACATCAGGTGACCATTCACACCCACTTAAAAAATGAATGGTGGCGACTCCAAACCTTAGTAAATGTGGCCATCGTAATCGTGAAACCACGTATCTACAGTTGGAATGGGACGAGAACCTTTTCCTATCATCCGACACCTCCTAGGATAAGCAATTTCATTTTAGCTGTTTATTTCCATATCCTGCGTTCATATCTGCCTATCTTTTAACTTACCTTGTTTTTCTTTTTAGGCTTTGCCCTCCACTGAACCCTCTGTATTGGCTGTTGATCTCGTAGGGACTACATAGCAGGATGTTGCCTGGACGGGGAGCTTTTTTTCAAGGATTTCGAGGGACCATTGCAGCTGCACGGTCTACCTTCTTCCGGGGTATCTGGTTCTGGTGCAGTGGTTGGATCTTCTTTTGGAGCTATCCTAGAGACTCTGAGTGCCCGAGATGATGCTGGACTCCCTTCCGTTTGATTTGTACCTTGTAGAGACATTTAGGCATTTTGTATCAGTTTTAGACATATTGTATAAACATTTTGAAATTTTGTATATATATGCACCCATGTTTATCATTTCTTGGCATTTATTGTATCATTATGATTATGCACGTAATTGATTTGAGACTCAACATGCCTCTAAAGGCCTTACGGATGTATGCGAGCTTATGAGTGGTAAAGGTACGATCGGGGTCCCAAGGGCCATTCGAGTATATTCTTGAGTGATGTGAGTCGTTGGTGGGCCCGGGGCCTTGGTGGTGAGTGACATGAATAGGTAGGCAATCGTGGGCCCCAAGAGCCCTACGTAATGTGATGTGAGTACCTGGGTTCTGAAAAGCTTTTAATTAAGAAATATATTCAAAAATAGCTTTCAAAATATGCATCTATCACATGTTCGATATGATTTTCACATTTCAAGAACTCTTAGATGTTTTGTTTGCATTTATCGAGTGTGAGAGAGTCTCGGTTACTTTTCATATGATTTTGAGGTTTCGGGACACGAGATAATCGTTATGTAGCCCTGGGTCCTGAAGGAGTCAGATAATTCAAGGCCCCAAGACCTTAAAAATGTTTTGGTCCGTGTTTCAAGCACATACATACTTGTTGAGTTTCAATCTGTGTTCCCAGAACGGATAAATTAATTGAATTCTTCTCCGTGTTTAAAGAACGGATATGTTAACTTGGATTCCATCCGTGCTTTGAACATGGATAGTTTGAATTTGACTTCATTCGTGCTTTGAACACAGATATGTCAACTTTTTCTTTATCTGTGTTTGGACCACGAACCAGTACGATTTATTTTCCTTCAAAGCTTGTTTCATCACTGGTTATGCCTTAACATTCAAAATTTTCCTATTTTTCTTACTTACCTTTGTGTAGATTTTTGTTCTCTTTCTTCCCCAAGGCTTCTTCTCAAGCTCCATGGAGGTGCTTCCCACTCTCCCTAACTTGAAAAAGTGTGGCACTATTGGTACTTTATTGAATAGTTGGATAGAGGGTATGAATAGTAATGAGAGGGATCAATGGTTGAATAAGTTGGGTTCACATTCTTTTTGCCAAAGGTCCCGTTGCAATGGAGCTTGATCGAGGCTATGTTGGTGTTGGGTTTCCAAACTCAATCCTTTCCATTTTGGGGAACATGAGATGACTCCCACCATCGAGGAGCTTGAAGTGTTATTGGGTCTCGAAATGTTGGGTGTAGTGGTTGTTCCGCCTTTGCGTGATGGTTATTAAGGTGAGGCTTCCGACTTCTTAGGGATAAATCATAAGTGTTTGAAAATTCTAGATGGCAAATCGACTTTTAAGACAATGTCTATATTTTCTTGATCGAGTATCTTATGGATCTATCTTATGGATCCATCGAGGCCGTTGGTTCATTTTAATGCACTTACTTTGATGGTGGTGAGTCAACTCTTATTTTCGGGTGGCGGAGACATCATGGACCTCTCACTCATTCACATGATACAACAAGTTTGGGAGGGACGTCTGTTGGCCCCCATGCTTTTGAGTAAGATGTTTCAATCTCTTACAACTTGTTTGTCCGGTCATGATCGAATTTTTCATGGATGCACTCCACTTTTGCAGGTAAATTCCAAACATAGCATAAATTTACATTTTAATTTTACTAGTTTTTGAGAGTTTAGAAGGCTTCTCTTTTTGTAGCTTTTGTTCATGGATCATTTGTCTTTGACTGAAGCCGTTAACCATCCGTTTTACATTAATGCCAATCTTATGCTCATGATGTTGAGACAAGTTGTTCCCTTGGTCCCGGGTGGTAAAGAAGAATTGTTCACCTTTATTTGCAACCTTGATGATGAAGTAGTAAGCTGGGTCGGTGCCTTCCAACCTCGAGAGTTTCCCGTGATTCAATTCAATAATGCCCATTTCCTTGTCTTGATTGGTCTCCATGGGTCGACTCATTATGTACCACTTTGGGTTCTTCAGTAATTTGGCTATGATCAAGGCGTGCTCATCCCTAAGAATTTTAACGAGTTGGTCAATCCTTTATCTGCCGCTCTTTTAAGTCGACTTGTGAAAGAATGGAGTTGAGTTGAGGTTTTGAGTTGACCTATCTTCATGACTCATTTATTTCTGTTGTACTTGTATTGGATTCAAGAACTCATCTTTGGGAGGCAATCGGTATCGATAGTGCCCCGAGTACGTCTTGACACTTCTTCCTTATTCGATTATCGAGATAGAGTGGAGGAGTCCCAAACTGATTATCATCGAATTCAGGCTATTTGGCTTAAATCCGAAAAAAAAGATGCAGAAAGAGATTGCTAGATTGACATCCGAACTTTCACAGTCAGGGTTTAGTGATAGCGGTGAGGTGGCTAGGCTTCAAGCTGAAGTTGCTGAGTTGAGGGATAGGCTTGTCCAAAGGCCTCATTCTGATGACTTTGCAGCATATTTGATTAGTCATGGTACTTTGGATGCTAAAAGAGTGATGACTAGCCAAGCTGCCCGGATCCATGCCTTGGAAGAATGTCTTGACTCTTTTTTAATTTCTTACCATGATGTTTGACGGGCTGCATGTTAGATTCCCATTTTTTTTTGTATTTTCTTGACATTATTTGAATGTATGCAAAAATGCTAAAAGACTTAATGCAAATAAAATTGGTTTTGTACTTACTTGGCCTCAGGTGTATCTATTGTTCTTGAAAACGCGAAGTTTTGTTGAATAAGTCCTAGATTTGTCGTCATTGGCCAAAATAGTAATTTTTATTTTAAAATTTTATGAAATGTTTTTATCACACGAGTACGATAAATTCAGAGTTTGTAAAATCTTTGGTTGTGACGATCTTGGTATTTTTGCCAACCACAGAAGATACAAACGTCAATTGTTCTTTTGATTCCTTTAGAGTTATCCCCAGTGCCTTGGTATTGGAAGACTATTTTGGTTCGGGCCTCGGGATTTTGGAAAGGTTTTGCCATTCACAGTATTATATTCTTGTAGGCCAAGAGTTTTTTTTGTTTTTTTATTTTTTATTTGTCCTTATTGCCCCTAGTATCAGTTACAATTTTCACCAAACCCGATTTCCATATTTTTGTGCATCGATACCTTTTCAGATTTTCATCTTGTTGGGGTTTTGATCTTGCAATAGTTTGATTCTTTTACTTATAACGCCCTTTAGGATTTTCACTATGCCCTTTCAGAGTCTCTAAGCTGCGAGATCCACGACTCTACTCTTGTAGTGGTTCTCTTTCTTGGGTAATCGATCTAGATTCTCCTCTCTAGTTTTTAGACAACTTCTCGGGGTTCGACAATTCAAGTTGAATCGTAAGATCAACTCCTTTAAGCTTCGAGATGTTTTTTTTTCGAATATCCAATCTGGATTCTCCTCTCGAGTCTTCCAACGACTAATAAGACTTTAGTTCCGTTTCAAGTTACAATATCATTGATGCTGCCATCATCATTGTGTTGCCTTATGAAAGCGCCCTCGATCCGCGGGGTGCGCGGATCCGCTTTTGACTCTTGAGGTTTGGGAGTCGCCACCTAGTTATTGTGGTCTAGGAACCAAACTGACTCTAACATGGATAAAAAGAACTAATCTACCACAAAAAATCTGAATTTGGGGATCATGTTACGGGGTTGGAAGGTGTTAGGCACCAACCCCGCCCGGCCAAAGCCGGTCTCTACTAACTTCCCAAATATATCACATTGCTAAAAACCTAGATAAAAATAAAAAAATTACATACCTTTCCGATAGCAAGGATTTTGTTCCCTCAGATCTGACAAAAAGAGCTCCTTGTACTGTACTCCCTTGCTTCGTTCTGTCTCCGGATTTGACTTTGGATATCCTAGATCAAGGTATCTCCTTATTTTTGGATCTGAACTCTTCAAGTTTGTTGTGGATTTGGGGGTGTTTTTGGAGGGATTTTAGGTGTTTTCTAGACTAAAATTGAAGGAGGGATGTTAGGTAAGGAGTTGGGGCTCCAAAACTAGGGTTTATGGAGGGTTAGGGGAGCTTCTAGACCTACTTCTCTTAGGGTTTATGATTTTATCCGAAAATAGGGTGTGAGCACCTCTATTTATAGATGTTTTTAGGGGTTGATTTGGACAGAGTTAGTGTTTAATTAGAGATCTTTTAATTAGAGTTGTGTTTTAGTTAGACTTATTTTAGGTAGAATTGTGTTTTAATTAAAATTGTTTTAGGTAGAATTGTTTTTAAGTTAGAACTCTATTAGATAGAGTTATTATTTAATTAGAGTTCTATTATGACTTTTGGTCTTATTTGATTGACTTTTAATTTTTGACTTTAGTCTTAATTGATTGACTTTTAATATCTTAACTTCAGTCTTGCTTGATTGACTTTAATTTTGACTTCAGTTTTGCTTAATTGACTTTAATACCTTGACTTCAGTCTTGCTTGATTTACTTTTAATTTTTGGAGAACCCCCTTCCATTATTTCTTTAATTATTTGGACCCCCAAATGGAGGGGTCCTTAAAGAAATATCCCACGAACCCTCAACAATTTTACCCGAAAGTCCGATTGATCGATTTTTTAGGTTCAAATTTTTAAATTAATTTCATCAATGTTTCACTTTAATTATTTAATATTTTATTTATTAATTTCGAATTTTTTAATTATGAAAATTGTGAAATTACCGGTTTGTCCCCGGAGAGGACTTTTCACGTTTCAAGTCGGTTTTTAATGTTCTAGGATGTTTTAGAATCGGTTTTTCGTAAGGAATTCAATGAGAATGTTGGTTTGTGTCATTTATGAAAATTTTTATGTGAAATGATTGTGAACTTTATGAGGGGCATTTTAGTAATTTTGTCAAATTCTGTTAAAATTGGTGAAATGATTTATTTGGTTCCGATTCGTCATTTTATATGTTCGAATGGGTTTTCCTAAGCGTAGCGTAGGCTCTAACGTTGTTTTGAGATTAGGGGTATTTTGGTAATTTGATCAATTTTTAGTAATTTTTATCGTGAAGCTTCTTTTTGTTTGCAAGATGATGATTTCTATGTTTCTGAGGTCGTATTTTCCTAGCGTAGCGTGATTTTAAGGTTTTATCAATTCGAGATACCTCATCCGGATTTCTGAAACATATCGGGTAACAAAATAAAGCAATGGAATACACACCCATCATTGGGAATCATTGCGATCGGGTTGACGAGTTGATTAATCAGGTGGATGCAAAAATGGGGTGTCTACAGATACCCCTCTTTGGCAGAGGGTTGAAGCAAACTAGATAGCAAATCTATTTTGGTAGATAGTGCGATATCCGAATGCCAAAGTTAGTGACAGTTCATTTTGCAGCCTGATTTAGCAATTCGTCGGGACGTTCGGATCCTTGAGGGTAAAACTCTCCTCGAACTAAAAGGTTGTCAGGTCCTCGAGCTTGAACTCTCACTGACGATGTCAGATCCTCGAATTTTAGAAAATTCTCCCTGACTAATGCAAAAGTGCACGTGTGTGCAATGGTGTGATGCTGTGTGAAACTGAGTAAAAATGTGCCAGGTCCTAGAGATCTTCTCTCACTGACAATAATGATTCAAAATTGAGATGCACTTATGCAACGAAAACAATCATAGTAAGGTTTAACAAAAGTAATTGGAGTTATAACATTGTAAGAACTTCATTAAATCCTATTTGAAATTCTTTTTAGAGTTTGAAAAAGTTTGAGTCTCATTTATCGGACTGGAGCCTATTGTAGCCAAGCTTCTCAGGCTAAGGAACTTAAACAATCCTATTAATTCAATATGATTTCAAACAAAGCTGGAGTCTCGTTTCTCGGACTCTGGCTAAGGTTTACAGGAACTTAAACAATCCTATTAAAATTGGAGTCTCGTTTCTCGGACTCAAACTAAGGTTAATAGGCGCTTCAAAAAGCCTATGATTCAAAATGTTGGAGTCTCGTTTCTCGGACTCGAACTTACGTTTATAGGCACTTCAAAAAGCCTATTTATTATTCAAAAAGTTGGAGTCTCGTTTCTCGGACTAGAACTTAGGTTTGTAGGCACTTCAAAAAGCCTATTCATTCTATGATTCAAAAATTGGAGTCTCGTTTCTCGGACTCGAACTTAGGTTTGTAGGCACTTCAAAAAGCCTATTCATTCTATGATTCAAAAAGTTGGAGTCTCGTTTCTCGGACTCGAACTTAGGTTTGTAGGCACTTCAAAAAGCCTATTCATTTATGATTCAACAAGTTGGAGTCTCGTTTTCGGATTCGAACTTAGGTTTGTAGGCACTTCAAAAAGCCTATTCATTCTATGATTCAAAAGTTGGAGTCTCGTTTCTCGGACTCGAACTTAGGTTTGTAGGCACTTCAAAAAGCCTATTCATTCTATGATTCAACAAGTTGGAGTCTCGTTTTTCGGACTCGAACTTAGGTTTGTAGGCACTTCAAAAAGCCTATTCATTCTATGATTCAAAAAGTTGGAGTCTCGTTTCTCGGACTCGAACTTGGGTATGTAGGCACTTCAAAAAGCCTATTCATTCTATGATTCAACAAGTTGGAGTCTCGTTTCTCGGACTCGAACTTAGGTTTGTAGGCATTTCAAAAAGCCTATTCATTCTATGATTCAAAAAGTTGGAATCTCGCTTCTCAGACTCGAATTTACTAAGCCACGTTTCTCGAGCTTAGATTTATAGGAACTTAAACAATCCTATTAATTCATTCTATGATTCAAAATCGAGCTCAAAGTTTGAAAGATCAGGCCTTTATTGGCTTATCATGTATCTGGATTCGTAATTATCATTGGGCTTCGCCGGACTTTTAACTTTTTTATGATTTTCTTTTTATCATGTGATTAAGAACAAAAACTTTGGAATTAAATGACCTTCAAAAATGCCCCTAGTTTCAAGGTTGGCTTTAACTGGGACTTGACTACGAGACTGATGGAATGGATTACGCTTGAAAAATATGGACTCTGATGTATGATAGATAGAAGAACTGACATTCTCTTAAATTTAAGACTCTTAAGATTATCATATGTGCAATAAAGAATTGATCATTTTCTTTCGAATTTCTTTTGAAAAATGCTTGAGCTGGACTTAAAAAATCTTGATAAATATTAGAATAAAAGATCTTCCTCTTCAAAGTGTTGATGATTCTACATCTTCCATTAGCGAACACTTGAACAAGTAAACATACTTTTGAAGATCTTACAATGTTCAAGATGACTTCTGATTTCTTCGACTTCAATATTGTCTTTGTCGGATGTGAGCTCTTGGCTAAAAGACAAATATCGTGGCTTGAATGGTACTGCAGTTTCTGCACAAGCTTCCTTCTGAATTTTTCTTCTTGACGGGACCTTTCCTCCCATTTGATGATGCCCTAATTTTTGCCTAGATCGCCTCTTTAAATTTTCAATCTAGCGGGCTTTATTTTTCTTTTTCTAATGATGCCTTGATTTTTGCCTAGGTCGCCTTTTCAGGTTTTCAACCTAGCAGGCTTTCTTTTTTATGGTTATGCCCTAAATTTTGCCTAAGCCGCCTTTTCAGATTTTCGACTTAGCGGGCTTCTCTTTTTTTCTTGATGATCTTGTATAACCAACTCGACAACTTCTCAGTTCCCTGCACCTTAACCGAGTCAATTAGCCTTCAGGAGGACTTAATAGGTGGGCTTAGGATATGGTTTAGAAAGAAAAGATATAAGGCTCAACTTCCCAAAATGCCCCTAGTTTGATATTATCTCTTTTCTATCAATTATTTTGATTTTTTTTCTAAAAGCCCCTAGTTTGGCATTCTTTTCTTTTTATCAATTCTTTTGATTCTTTTTTCTAATGCCCTTAGTTTGGCATTATTTTCTTTTGAACATTTCAATAGTAGATTTTTCTTTTGGATGACACTTTCCTTAAGAAAATACATTTTTCTTTTAATGACCGGGCCTGAAGAAACTTCTCAGGTTGCCTACGTACCCCAAATATTTCTTTTTTTCCTTTTAGGATCAGGTCAAAACGTAGTTCATAATAAGATTCCCTCCCAAGGTTGGTTGGTGTGGTTTAGAAAGAAATAGGCTATTTGATTTTTTTAGAGGCTACAAGGGGTTAAAGAAGGTTTTCTTTTTCTTGGTAAGACAGGAAAATGGTTCGACCAAAGAAGGCCTCCTTTGGTGAATGCTGCTTGACTTGGTCAAAGTTTCAGGAATTCGATATCTGAATTGCTCTGTCGAGCAAGGTCTTCTTTTGAGAATGAATATTCTTCAGTCTTCTTTTGTGAAATCGAGTATGATTGAGTTTTCTAACTCTAAAACTTCGAGAAAATCTTTTATTCTCTTATGAATGAAAATTCTCCTCTTTTGAGTGAGAAACCTGGTAGATCCACTTGTAAGTCTTAGTGTCTTTGTCGATGCTTTCAACTATATCATTTTTGACCAATAATCTTTGACTTTGAAATCACTCGACTTTATGTCTTGATCTATATTTTTATACAATCCATCCATATATCCTTATGAGATCATGCAAGAAACATTGTTGAATTTCTCAAGTAAGTTTACTACTCTCTCATGTTCTCCTGAGGATAATGTATCACCAATTTGCACTTCTTGAGTGTACTCTTTAATTCCAATAGTTATCAAATTTGATTAGTGAGCTTTAAGTCATTTCTCATGTTAGATTGTATGTTCAAATCATTATTACACGCATGATAATCATAAGCTTCTATATTTTATTGGAATTGAAAAAACATAGACTGACAAACTCGACTAAAATTTGAAAGTTGAAGAAAGGCTAATGTAACTGAGACAACTAACTGGATCTAAAGACTGACAAAAACTGGATTGAAACTCAAAGAAAACTCAGGGACAATTATCTACAAAGAGAGAAGGTCCTTCTGGGTGGATGGACTACTTAGACTTGACATTGGTACTTGGACTAGACGATTCTTTTGAATGACCCAAAATGACACAGATGAGGGTTTAGAACGTTTAGGGACACCTAAGATTAACCATCGATTCTGAAGGTTTGACTCTTATCCACATGATTAAAGTTTCGATATAGAATAGCCCAAGTCCAATGGAAAATATCAAATCCAAATGCACCATAAGTCTATAGTGACCAAGAAAGTGAGAAAGGTTAGATGCGGGTCTACCCCTGATTGGGATTGAACCTTTGATCAGATAAATTAATTTGATCTTAAGATCGAATCTTTCTAGATAAAGTGGTCTGGATCTTTAAAAGTGAAACCAATTAGTCCAACTGATTTGGTATTGATCAGTTTGATCCATTTGTCCATTGGGTCAACTGGTTTAAGTGGTTCAAATTAATCAGTACATTTCACCGATTGGGTAGGACCGATATTGCGGGTTTTGTTTGATTATTCTGGATCGGTCTGCCCACCTACCTGTTGATTGGATTGAATAAAGCAACCCAGGAACACCCATAGTCAATTCGGGTCGTGACCTATAGGAAGGCTTCTAGACTCTAGGTTTACTACGTGCAATGCATTTTTATCTAGCCACCCTTGCCCAAGCACACCTATATACCTTTCGATACGTGGTGACTTGGTTTGATATACCGTATAGGTGATAATCTAAAACCTCAATTCACTTCTCTGAAGCCAAAAACAGCCAGTTCGATCTCCAGTTGAGAGGTGTCGTACAATGCTGAGCAAGGGCCCACTTAAATACCTCTCGTCTAGAATAGACGTAGTCTATCCCCCTCGTACAGTAGGGTACAGCGGGGCAAGATCTTGCTTAGGCACCGATTTTGACCAATAAGTACAATTGATATACTTAGACTATCTTTTATACCTACGGGTACGAGTCAAGAGTTGTAGCTTTCATAAATGGTTTGGCATCCCACGAGGGGACCGACCACGTACTAGTACTACGTTGACAATCGGGACATGTGACTGTGTGGCTTACAATAGGTCAAAGGCTCAGGTCGCTCCAGCCTGGGTGCATCAACATACTTCTCAGAATCACCTGATCAGATGGTATTGATGCCCCCAGTTTGATATACCCTAAGGTACGTGACTGGAGTTGTGGATTTCATGAATGACGTCGCATCTCCGAAGAGACCGGGCCACGCACTAGTGTCACGTTGGCTAAATGAGACGTGTAAGTGAGTAAAACAGTAAACGTGCATGTGGTGTGTGCAAAAAAGGGTGGGGTGTGCCCGGGACCTTTTTTAAACAAATGGGCCCATGGATCCAATCAAACCAATCATACATTTAATCAAAACCAAAATCATTCAAATCATATGAATATTCAATTAAGATCACATTATTCCCATCACATAAGCACATTAACATTACGATCAACATCAATCATGTATTTCAAGCAAGATCATGGTAAATTAATCAATAAATATGGCATATGATAATGATCAAACAAACATTGCAATAGGCATAATTTTTATAATTTTTAAGGTCCAATCAATGATCACTTTTGGGTGATCCAAAATAAATCGAGATTCCAATAGGTGTTACATTGATGATAGAATGACAATGGTTGAGATGAGCTCACTCTCAAGAACATTAATTGTGCCAACATTAGATAAATTCAGATTTTCTGTAAATTAGGAAAATACAATCTGAACTTGCATCGATGATATCTAAAGCTCCCGATAACGAAATCGAGTGAAATCAAGTTCTAAATTAATCTACTCGATGAGATCTACATTTTATTAATAGGTTCTTAGACTTAATTCTCACCAGAATGTTCTGTAAAAAAGTTTTAACGTTGCTGTCCCAACTTTCATTCAGAAATAATTCCAGATTTACAGATTGAACTTGCATCGATGATATCTAAGGCTTCCGATAACGAAATGGAGTGAACTCAGATTCTAAATTAATTTAATCGACGAGATCTACATTTTATTAAGAGGTTCCCAGACTTAATTCTCACTAGAATATTCTGTAAAAAAGTTTTAACGTTGCTGTCCCAACTTTCATTCAGAAATAATTCCAGATTTATAGATTGAACTTGCATCGATGATATCTAAGGCTTCCGATAACGAAATTGAGTGAACTCAGATTCTAAATGAATCTAATCGACGAGATCTACGTTTTATTAAGAGGTTTCCAGACTTAGTTCTCACTAGAATATTCTGTAAAAAAGTTTTAACGTTGCTGTCCCAACTTTCATTCAGAAATAATTTCAGATTTACAGATTGAACTTGCATCGATGATATCTAAGGCTTCCGATAACGAAATTGAGTGAACTCAGATTCTAAATTAATCTACTCGACGAGATCTATATTTTATTAAGAGGCTCCCAGACTTAATTCTCTCTAGAATATTCTCTAAAAACGTTTTAATATTTCTGTCCAACCTCCATCATTCCATCATTTTCATAAGTTAATTTGAATCTTTCATTATTTAGGAGTCATCAAAAAGTGATCCTTAATTGGAAAAAAAAATGCAATACCCAAAATCATCTACAATCAAGATAAAAAAATAAATAAAGAGAAAAAATAAATAAAATAAATCTAATTAAATAAAAAAAAACTAGGTCATCTTGGCAATGCTCCCATACTTGGGTTTTTCAAGTTTGATCCTCAATAGTCCCCAGTGGAGTCGCCACTGAAAGCGCCCTCGATCCGCGGGGTGCGCGGATCCGCTTTTGACTCTTGAGGTTTGGGAGTCGCCACCTAGTTATTGTGGTCTAGGAATCAAACTGACTCTAACATGGATAAAAAGAACTAAAATTTGAAAAATCTGAATTCGGGGATCATGTTACGGGGTTGGAAGGTGTTAGGCACCAACCCCGCCCGGCCAAAGCCGGTCTCTACTAACTTCCCAAATATATCACATTGCTAAAAACCTAGATAAAAATAAAAAAATTACATACCTTTCCGATAGCAAGGATTTTGTTCCCTCAGATCTGACAAAAAGAGCTCCTTGTACTGTACTCCCTTGCTTCGTTCTGTCTCCGGATTTGACTTCGGATCTCCTAGATCAAGGTATCTCCTTATTTTTGGATCTGAACTCTTCAAGTTTGTTGTGGATTTGGGGGTGTTTTTGGAGGGATTTTAGGTGTTTTCTAGACTAAAATTGAAGGAGGGATGTTAGGTAAGGAGTTGGGGCTCCAAAACTAGGGTTTATGGGGGGCTAGGAGAGCTTCTAGACCTACTTCTCTTAGGATTTATGATTTTATCTGAAAAATAGGGTGTGAGCACCTCTATTTATAGATGTTTTTAGGGGTTGATTTGGATAGAGTTAGTGTTTAATTAGAGATCTTTTAATTAGAGTTGTGTTTTAGTTAGACTTATTTTAGGTAGAATTGTGTTTTAATTAAAATTGTTTTAGGTAGAATTGTTTTTAAGTTAGAACTCTATTAGATAGAGTTATTATTTAATTAGAGTTCTATTATGACTTTTGGTCTTATTTGATTGACTTTTAATATTTTGACTTTAGTCTTAATTGATTGACTTTTAATATCTTAACTTCAGTCTTGCTTGATTGACTTTAATTTTGACTTCAGTTTTGCTTAATTGACTTTAATACCTTGACTTCAGTCTTGCTTGATTTACTTTTAATTTTTGGAGAACCCCCTTCCATTATTTCTTTAATTATTTGGACCCCCAAATGGAGGGGTCCTTAAAGAAATATCCCACGAACCCTCAACAATTTCCTAGAAAGTCCGATTGATCGATTTTTTAGGTTCAAATTTTTAAATTAATTTCATCAATGTTTCACTTTAATTATTTAATATTTTATTTATTAATTTCGAATTTTTTAATTATGAAAATTGTGAAATTACCATTTTGCCCCCGGAGAGGACTTTTCACGTTTCAAGTCGGTTTTTAATGTTCTAGGATGTTTTAGAATCGGTTTTTCGTAAGGAATTCAATGAGAATGTTGGTTTGTGTCATTTATGAAAATTTTTATGTGAAATGATTGTGAACTTTATGAGGGGCATTTTAGTAATTTTGTCAAATTCTGTTAAAATTGGTGAAATGATTTATTTGGTTCCGATTCGTCATTTTATATGTTCGAATGGGTTTTCCTAAGCGTAACGTAGGCTCTAACGTTGTTTTGAGATTAGGGGTATTTTGGTAATTTGATCAATTTTTAGTGATTTTTATCGTGAAGCTTCTTTTTGTCTGCAAGATGATGATTTCTATGTTTTTGAGGTCGTATTGTCCTAGCGTAGCGTGATTTCTAAGGTTTTATCAATTCGAGATACCTCATCCGGATTTCTGAAACATATCGGGTAACAAAATAAAGCAATGGAATACACACCCATCATTGGGAATCATTGCGATCGGGTTGACGAGTTGATTAATCAGGTGGATGCAAAAATGGGGTGTCTACACCTTAACACATTCCCTGATCTTAAAAGACTTTTGGTGGGACGAAACGTTGGCTTAGGTTAATGGTAGTGGTAAGTCTGGGTCTGTCGATGGGATTTGTTTATTTTTATTTTTAAAAGGTGATCTATGTGTCCTCTCAGCATCTCTCGAACTTGTTTAGGCTGAGGATTTGGGTCGAGCTCAAGATCAAGTGTTTGAGTTTTTGACTTTTTTGATTTTTTTTTGTATTTTTCACCATTCACAGTTTATGCTCATGTAGGTTAGGAGTATTTTGATGATTTGACTTTTTTACCTTTTTTTTTCTTTTTTGTTTCATTTTGTATTGTTCACTTGTCCCAGTTTAGGTTAAGAAATGAACGTGATGGCTCAAAATTATTGACTATGGTTAGATGGTTATTTTTAGGATAAAAAAGATGGCATTTTGTCATCTGTAGATTAATTTTTAGGTGTAATATTTCTTGACATTGTCAGAATTGATTGGTTGAGGGAAGATTTGTCCGTCCATTTCTGTAAGGATCAGAGCTCCTCCTGTCATTACCTTCTAAACAATAAATGGTCTTTTGTAGTTTGGTTGAAACTTTCCTCTAGCATCTTCTTGGATTGGCAAGATCTTCTTCAAAACAAGGTTTCCTAGCGAGAAATTTTTAGGTTTGACTTTTTTGTTATAGGCACGAGCTATTCGTCGTTGATAGATCTGTCCATGGCAAATAGCTGCAAGGCGCTTCTCTTCTATCAGATTCAGTTAATTGAACCGAGCTTGAATCCATGTAGTTTCATCCAACTCTGCTTCCTTTAACATCTAGAGGGAGGGAATCTTGATTTCTACAGGCAAAACTGCTTCCATTCCATATACTAATGAGTAAGGCATTGCCCCAGTCGAAGTCCTAAATGAGGTTCGATAAGCGTGAAGTGCAAAAGGCAACATGTCGTGCCAATCCTTATATGTAACATCCATCTTCTCGATAATTCTCTTAATATTCTTATTGATTGCCTTGACAACTCCGTTTATCTTGGGTCTATAAGGTACCAAGTTATGATGAATGATCTGGAAGTCCTTGCACATCTTTATCATGTCCTTGTTCTTGAAGTTTTTAGCATTGTTAGTTACTATTCCGTTGGGAAGTCCATATCGGTAGATGATGTTGTTCTTGACAAACATCAGGACGTTGCTTTTGGTGACATTGGCGTAGGATGCAACTTCTACCCACTTAGTGAAGTAGTCGATAGCAAGTAGGATGAAGTGATGCTCGTTTGCAATTTTCGACGAGATCTGCCCGATGACATCCATACCCCAGAGTGAGAAGGGCTAAAGAGTAGTCATATTATGCAGTTCTGAAGGTGGATTATTTGATCTTGTTGGCATAAATTTGGCATAGATGGTATTTTCGAACACGTTGATAGTTGTTACTCTCCATTGTTGTCCAATAATCTCCCATCTTCATGATTTTATTAGCTAACATATGACCATTCATGTGGGGTCCGCAGACTCCACTATGTACAGTCTCGATTAGTCGTTTTACTTCTACTTCTGCTACGCATCTAAGTAGGATATCATGATGTGATTTCTTATATAGAATACCATTGCTTAAGAAAAATTGGCCTATCAATTTTTAAACGCTCTTTCGATCATTTAGTGTTGCATCTGATGGGAGGGTTCAATCTTCGAGATATGCCATGACGTCTGAGTACCATGGTTTTTCTTCGGACTCTTCTATTTCAATGGGTAGACAATAAGCTGGCTCATACTGAATTTCGATCTTGATGGGGTCGATGATTAGGTCTTTTGAAATACTGATCATAGAAGCAAGTGTAACTAGTACATCTACGAATTAATTCTTAGCTCTTGGCATGTATGTGAATGAAATCCTATTGAAGCTTGAAGTTAATTCTTTGAGGTATTTGTGGTAAGTGATCAACCTCTGCTCTCGGGTCTTCCATTCTCCAATCATCTGATAGACTACTAAGCTTGAATATCCGAATACATCAATTTCATTTACCTCGAAATCTAATGTTGCTTTTAATCCTACTATGCATGCTTCGTACTTTGCATCATTATTTGAATATTGGAACTTCAATCTAATGGCGATTGGTACATAGGACCCATCTAACTTGATCAAGACTGCCCCTATTCCATATCCTTTCTGATTTATTACTCCCTCAAAATATATTTTCCAGCCTAGTTCTTCGTCATCGTCTTCAATCTCAATAAGTAATATAGATTCGTTAGGAAAGTTCATCTTCAATGGCTCGTAATCGGACAACGGGTGCTCGGGTAGTTGGTCGACGATGGCTTATCCCGTGATGGCTTTTTGACTGACATAGGTGGTGTCAAACTCAGATAGCAATAATACCATTTTGCAGTGCGATCAGTTAGCACAGGTTTTTTGAAAAGGTACTTTTAGAGGTCCATTATGATCGAGTAATCGAGTAAATAGTGACGTAGCTTCTGAGATGCCCATACTAATTCACAACAAGTCTTTTCAAGTGTCAAATACTTTACTATTTACTCAGTAAATTTCTTGCTGAGATAGTAAATGGCTTGTTCCTTTCGCTCTGATTCATCGTGTTGCCTTAGTACACATCTTATTGATGTCTCTTGCACTGAGATGACATCAGCAGAGGTTGTCCTGGAAGGGAGGACCAAGACTAGTGGGTTGAGCAGATATTGCTTAATTTTTTTCGAATGCTTCTTGACAGTCTTTGCTCCACTTCTTTGGCTTGTCCTTTTAGAGTAACTTGAAGACTAGCTCATAGATAGGGGTGAGTTGAGTAATGAATCGACTGATGTATTGTATTCTCCCCAAGAATGCCTGAACATCTCTCTTCCAAAATGGGTGCCTTCATCTTAAGGATATATTTAGTTTTTGTCAGATCTACCTCAATGCCTCTTCTGTTAACGATGAACCCTAGTAGCTTGCTCGATGTTGTTCCGAATACACATTTTGCTGGGTTGAGCCTTAAAAAGTACTTCCTTAGCCAGTCGAACAACTTCTTGAGATTTACTAGATGGTCTTCTTCTATACCAAACTCAGTAATCATGTCGTCTACGTAAATCTTCATTTTTTATGGATCATGTCGTGGAATAAAATGGTCATTGCACGCTGATAAGTTACCCCTACGCTCTTTAACCCGAATGACATGACTTTATAGTGGAAAGTACCCTAGGGTGTGATGAATGTAGTTTTTTCTTGGTCTTCTCCTATAATTTTTATCTGGTTATAGCCTGAGAATTCATCCATGAACAAGAATATGCCGTGCCCTACTGTACTGTTGACTAAAGTATCAATGTGTGGTAGTGAAAAATCATCCTTAGAACTGGCCTTGTTTAGGTCCCGATAGTCAACACACATGTGTACCTTTCTGTCTTTCTTGGGTACTAGGACGATGTTGGCTAGCCACTCGAGATATGTAGAAACTGCAACGAATTCGGCTTGGAATTGCGTCATGACCTCATCTTTAACCTTGAAGGTCTATTCTGACTTTAGTCTCTTCAATTTCTACTTGATCGGCTTACTTCCGAGAGCAATTGGAAGTTTGTGGGCGACAATATCTGTGTCTAACCTAGGCATATTTATGTATGACCATGCAAATATGTCTTGGTAATCTTGTAAGAGTTCGATCATTTCTTCCTTTCGTTGTTGTGTCAGTAAGGCTTCGATCTTGACGATTCATGGGTCTTCTTCGGTACTAAGATTGATTGAGTCTGTATCCTCAATGTTTGGTTAAGCACCTTTCTCGTAACATTCTACTAAGTGATTTCTTTAGGTGAGTACTTCATTTCATTCTTAGACTCTTATTTGATCCCCATGAGGTCAAAGTCGAGTTCGAGAACAAAATTATACTTGTCCCTTCCAAACTTCGTTCAATCTGGGTACTCATTTAATCAAAACAGATCCCTTAAAAACTTTTTTTTTTATTTTTGGAAAATATCTATTATTTTGTTATTTTGAAAGATTTTTTATTTTTGAGGAATATTTATTTTTTGTTACTTTTTGGATATCTGAAATAAGAAAAACAATCATGCAGATTAATTAGTAAAAATAGGGAACCCTCAAAATAGTTTTTCGCCGAGGACGAGGGCTCGTATGATCCTCGGGCAAATTAGCTTTGCTTAACAACGTTTTTTTTAGGTTACTGCAACCTCAAGGGTTAAAGGGAATTATTCCCAATTGTGCAAGACCTCCCCTTCTCTGACGGGGTGGATGAAGTGGGAAGGTGGTTTCTTTGCTGGTTTGGAGATGACCATTACCTCTGGTTGACTGCTATCTAGGTGGGGTATGGTCCCCTCCATACTTGGTGGGATGATGACTGATGCCAAGTCGATGTTGATAGGAAAAAGTGAATCATTCTCTTTGCTAACAGTGACTTCCACTTTTGCGGGCTCATTTGTTGTTTTTTATAGACTTTTGCTGGAATCCCCATTAAACAGGACAATAATGCCTTTCAATAGGGATGGTCGGGACTTGACAATTGAGTCTTCTTGAATATGTTTGGACTTGAAACTTACAGTTCTTGATTTTTTGATTGATTTTGGTAGTAGTGGTTCTGATAAGCAGTCGAGTCTGACTTGTGATTTTGGAAAGTTAATACTGATGTGAGGTACTTTGCCTAGATTCCAGACGTTCAATTCACAATTTTATTTTTTGGCTAACCGAAGTTTCCTCTTTTTATCATTCATATCCGATATATCCTTTTTCGTAGGTCTAAACCCCAACCCAAAATAAGGGGTGTGTTTCTTAGCTATCACTAGCGTGGCTTTCCCTTTTCCTCCCAGCCTAATCCTTGCCTGGGTTCTAATCATCAGCTTTTCCCTTGATAATTCTACCTTTACCTTTTCTTTTTTTTTCTCAACATGGTTAACGACAACGAATTGGTAGGAATGGTATAATGCCTTATCTTTTGTCAGTTCTATATCAATAAAAGAAATGTCCGGAACTTTCCCAACTAGGATTAGGTTTTCTACTAAGATAGATATCATCCTCTGTCCCATGATAAACTTGACTCTATGGTGTAAAGAGGAAGGTACTATCCCTGCAATATGGATTCATGGCCTGCCTAGTAGTAAGTTGAACGTTGTAGGTATTTCCATGACCTCGAACCTTACCTCAAATGTACAAGGGCATATAGTAATCATTAAGTCCACTTCTCCAAGACAATCCCTTCTTGAACTATCAAAATCTCGAACGACCTTATTGTTGGGTTTGACATGCAACCAATCAACGTTGAGTTTGTGGAAGGTTTCAAGAGGACATACATTAAGAGCTGAGCCATTGTCGATTAATATCCTAGCAACCATCATGCCCTTACACATGACCATGATATTTAATGGTTCGACGTGCCCTCGCCCCTCTGGCACGAATTCACTTTTTGTGAATACAATAGGATTGAGAACCATGATTTGATCGACTGTTTGTTCCAGCTATGCGGGTGAAGTGGTCATAGGTGATGAGACTATCGTTGTTCTTCTCACCGGAGTTAATAATAATCTTACGTTTACCTTACTTGTGGGGCAAGTAGGGGATCGAACCCAAGAGAAAAGAGGAATAGAGTTAAGCTAAAAAGATAAAATTCAAATTAACTAAAAGGAATTAAAACTGTTTTTCTTTGTATTTTTGAACTTATAAGAAAATGTAAAATTACTAGAAAAGAAATTAAAGTAAGTGAAATTAAAAGCAAGTAAACTTATGAAATTAAAACACCATTAGAGGTGGATCTACCTAGAACATGTTGATGAGTAATTCTTAGTTTCAAGCCTTTTTATAACTGAATCGTAAGGGCTTGGTGTTAGCTCCTTAGATCGAAAAGTTTTGCAAATGAAATGAAATAAGGGAACATAAACAAAGTAGAATTCTTTGAAAACTTCCTACTACCAATTATCTAGTTTAAGCATACTTTATCTTGATCTAATCTAAGCATAAAGTATCTATATTAAGAATAATAGGTGCAAGAAACTTAAAGAGAATTCATAAGCATTTTAAATAAAAGAAAGGCATGAAATTAAAAATAACACAAGAACTTGCTCTAGGATTTTCCACTCTCTAATGGAGGGGAACTTAGCCTAATGTCATTGTAAGAGAGGGAAGATAAGAGATGAAAGAACTTTTCTTCATTTCATGGAGAAAATTACAACTTCTTCTTCTTCTACTTCTTACAAGACTAATTAGCCAAAAGGAAATAACTAGAAAATGAAAATACAAAAAATAAGAGAATAGGCAAAGAGCCTTAGATTAAAGGAGTCTTGGATAAGAGAACCAAGATGGGACCCTTTCTCTAGAAATGAAGGTTCTATTTATAGAAAAAAATGTGTGTAGAAGAGTCTAAAAGTAGCCTCCACTTTTCTTTGCACAAAAA
This sequence comes from Akebia trifoliata, assembly GCF_017979445.1. Classification (NCBI taxonomy): domain Eukaryota; kingdom Viridiplantae; phylum Streptophyta; class Magnoliopsida; order Ranunculales; family Lardizabalaceae; genus Akebia; species Akebia trifoliata. Next base: position 25,077,883 of record NC_141382.1, read on the forward strand.
GACAAAAGAGGAGAATATGAGTTAAGGATTAGGGCATTCCAAAGTGGGCCCAAATGCTTTTGCCTTGAGATTTTGATTCCAAATTGTTGATTTTCTGCACAAGAAACACATGTAATTAGATTTATCTAGTAAATGAATTTATTTATATATAATTAAGCCTAATTAACATGCAACGGGTGGTTTGAGGCTTATCATGATTATTATCTTAATATAGAGAAATAGGTACAAAAATCAAGATAAATATCCGGAAAATGTGCGTATAATGGAGTGTTTGGAGACACTCATCAATAGGTACATGCGACTTTCCCAAGAATCTCAATAGTCCTTCTTGGTGTTCCTCTGATTTTTGTAGAATACCCAAAATACTGATCTGAGCCAGTTGTTTGTTCAATGGGTCCACTATATTATGCTCACTTTTGCGAATGAGCTCAATAATGTCTATTGCTTCTTTATCTAACACTTTCCTCTTTTTCTCTTCCTTGTCACCTTCGTCCATCTTGCCCTTCCCTTTTTGTTTCCTTTTCTCTTCATCTATCAGTCCTTTTTGCTATTTTTTTTTGTCTCTTCCTTGATGCTTACCCATTTTACTAGCATTCTTTGAAATCTCCCTACTTTTTTCATGTGACCAATGTCAGCCACCATCACCTTTTTCATTGTATCAACCCCTGTCAATGTGATGATGGTTGTCTCGTAGCTCAATTGGACTGTTTGGTTAAAAATATATAAGAATGGTTTTCGTGAAAGTATGGTCATTGGAGATGGATTGGGTTTTACATTAATGATAAGGGGTGGGGGTTGTGATTTGGATGTTGTAGTGGCAGGAGGAGCTACTTGAAAGGTCGATGAAGTATAAGGAATGACGAGTGGTGGTCGTGAAGATGGGGTGTAGGGTATGTGAAGGGGAGGTCGAGTCGTATTACGAGGATTTGGCAATGTATAGGGTATAATGAGAGGCAGTTGGATAATAGTATTGGGAATTTGATGAGTAGGATGGATGGTGAGATCAACCATTTTGAGTGGTAGTTGCAAGTTTCGAGGTGGTTTTGTTGTGCATTGGGTAATGACGTTAACTGTTAATGTCTCTGGTTCCTTCATTGGGTGGATTCTGATCTTCGACCCGATAGGATCTATGAAAGCTGATGGCTTAATGTTTAATTCTCCAAGAATGACATTTACTGCATGCCCGCTTCCCCCTCTATTGTGGGTAGGTAGAGGATTTTGGTTGATGTTCTATTCCTAAGTGGGGTTTGCAGGTCCATCTAGTATGAGAGCCTTTTTATTTATTAGGTTTTGTACCTAATGTTTGAGTTGACATCATTGATCTGTAGAGTGCCCTGGTGCACCCATATGGAATTCACAAAATAGGCTGGGGTTGTACCCTAGTCTTTTCGTAGCTTTTGGATTTGGTAGTCGTTTAATGAGGTATTCTCCCTTGAGCAATATTGGGAGTAACCTTGACAGTGCTATTGGTAATTTGGTGAACACCCTGTTGACTCTATTAGGTAGTGCTTGCTGATTCTGCCCATACTGTGGTACCTATTGGGTGACTGGTGAAGGGTTTGCTCCGAATGGGTTTTGAAGTACAGGGATCCAGGTTGGTAGAGGTGTCGGAGCCTATGAGTTTGATGAAGCATGTGGTTTCTGTGTTGGTGGGGGGATGAAGAGAGGTCGGTTGAGCTGTATATTGTTAATCTGTGTGTTTTCTCTCTTCTTTCCCACAAGTACTGGTTTTTTCTGATAAGAAATCCCTATTGTTGCCTCGAGACTTGTGAAGTCCAATATCAGACTTGTTCAGATCCCATCCTCAACCCAATCTACTACTTGTACTAGATTTGAAAATGTGCCTATAGTGTGTCCCACCAGATGAGTATAAAAAGCATGCCCTAGTATCGAGATAAAAGTAGTGTTCATTTCATGTTCAGTTATCGTCGATTTCACTTGTGAAGCTGATTCTCGCCACCTCTAGGAGTATTCTTTCACCGTTTCCCTCTATTTTCTTGTCATCTTAGCCATGTCATTCCTATCTAACCTTACATCTGTATTAAACTAGTAATTGCACTAAAACATTTCAACCAAGTCCTACCAATTTTTGATGAGCGTATGGTCCAATTCTGAGAACCATTTGAGGGCTGGCCTAGTTAGACTTCTTTAAAACAACTATACTAGTAGCCTGTCATCCTGCCATATTGGCACATTGATCCGTAATACAACTTTAGATGCGACAGAGGACATTTTACTCCGTTATATTTCTCAATTTCAGACACTTGAACTTGGACAACAGTTGTGCGTTAGGATAAAAGTAGATGTCCTTAAACCAAGTTTCGTTCATGGTTTGAGGCCTTTGATTCTCCTCATTTCCTTCTGAAGAGACTCAATTTGTTGGGTCATCTTTTCATCTATTACACTCTTGGCCACTGTGGTTTTATACACACACTCGTCATCAGGAATGACCAACAGGGGGTGTCGATTCAAAGAAGTATAGAGAAGGGGCACTTGGTACCCTGGAACTGTGGGTGACAGGGTGGTCTGTGGCCCTTGTGGAGGTTGTTTGGAGAGATTGTGGTTTGACTTTGATGAATGGTGTTGTATTGTCTAGGCCTGTATGAAGCTAACATTGGCTTAACATGGTGCTCAATATCTTTTCTTGCTGCTCAGTAATTTTTAATAATGCTACGATCCTTGCATCAATGTATGACGTTTCGACGGCTGTATGCTATGGTGATTCAGAGGTACTCATAATGGTGGTTAAAGATCTGAAGAAATACAGAGGCTCCTTTAGGTATTTATATTTCTTTTATTTGGCCACCCGCGGGTACAGAAAACCAAGCATTACTATCTTATTTAGAAAAGAAAAATACATGATGATTTATTAGGTCAGTTAAAGTTATTTATTTGAAAGTAAGTGAATTTTAAAGAAAAAGGTTCATCGGGACGGAATCAGCATCAACATAGAGTTGGCATCAGCACGGAGTTAGATTGTGTATTTTTGAAAAAGTGGTTTCTATCAACTTGGGGTTGGCATCAACGCGAAGTCGGGTTACGTACTTTTTTGAAAATAATTATATCAGCACGGACCTGGCATCAACACGGAGTTGGCATCAACACAGAGTTGGGTTACTTTTTTTTTTAAATGATTACATCAGCATAGAACTGGCATCGACATAGAGTCGGTATAATTTAAAAAATGATTACATGAGACGGAGCTGGTAAAATATTTTGAAAAAAAGGATTACGTTAGCACGGAGCTAGCATCGACATGGAGTTGGTATAATATTTAAAAAAAAAAGATTACATCAGCACGAAGCTGGCATCAACATAGAGTCGGTAAAATATTTTGAAAAAAAGGATTACATCAACATGAAGGCTGGCATCAGCATAGAGTTGGATTAATAGATTACATTAGCATGTGGCTAGTATCAACATGGAGTTGGTTTAATTTTGAAAACAAAGGGGGGTACATCAGTACGGGACTGGCATCAATACGAAGTTGGAATAATTTTGAAGACAAAACAATTACATCAACAGAGGGCTAGCATCAACACGGAATTGTAAAATATTTTGTAAATCGACTTGTTGTGAACATAACAAGTTGGAAAAACACATACACATTTTTTTGTTAGCCTTCAATTCAATTCTCTAAAATCAAGATCGGCCAGTCAGATTTTCAGGGAATAGGTGGCGTTCAATGCTTTTGCAAGGGCACTCTTAAATCATCTCATTTCTTTGAATAAACGTAGTCTATTCCCTTCGTGTCAATAGGACAAGATCATTCTTAGGCACCGACTTTGATCAAGGACTGCAATTGACGCCTTTAAATTTTTTTATTTTTTATTTTTTAAAAAAAATATTATTTTATTGGAAAAAGATTGAATTCATTTGAGTTAATTGGTTAGGTGTTGACCTTGTTAGATCATATATGGATCATGGACTTGGTTTGAGTTGAATTGGAAGACGGACCCCACTTGGGTTGCATTTGGCTTGTGGACCTGATTTGGGTTGGGTTTGGATTGTTGACCCAGTCTGAATAGATACAGGTTGATGGATGTGGGTCGGGGACCCAATCTGGATTGTATATGGGTTGTAGACCTCATTTGGATTGGATACGGGTTGTGGATCCTATTTGGATTGGATATGGGTCGTAGACTCATATTTGAAGTGGATATGGGTCGTGGACTCATTTGAGTTGGATATGGGTCATGGATCTAGTTTGGCTTGGATACGGGTCGTGAACCTGGTTTGGATTGGATATGGTTTGTGGGCCCGGTTTAAATAGATTTGGGTCGTAGACTCGGTTTGGAATGTGAATGGTGGGTCCTACTCGGGTCAAACCATTAGATCGATTTGATTTGAGAGAAATCCCCCCTTTTTGTGTTTATTTGTTTTTTTGAAATGGTGAGTGAGAGGTTTAAAGGTACTAAATTTCACTTGTCCCCAAGTTTTGGGGTCGATTGGTTGGTTGGATGGCTCCTCATGGTTTTATAGAGCGCAATGGGCCTGCTTGGGGCCCAAGGTCTCAAGCTATCTTAGTTCGGCTTGTTGACGGATGATTTGTTTTTCTTTTAAAATTTTTTTTTTTGTATTTCTTTTGTATTTTTTATTATTTTGAAATCATTGACTAGAAAAATCCGCTTCGTTTAATTTTCCAAAACATGGGATTCCCCTTTGAAGGTGCAATTAACATTTAAGCAAGGGTGGGAAGACCCAACAACAAATCTGGCCTGTGCTCATTTCCTTGGTTCAGATTCTTACTAGCCCATGTTTGGAACACGAATAGAACCACTATTGCTTTACCTGTGCTGTAAGCATGGATGAGGCATATATTGTCCTGTTCGTGTTTCAAACATGGATGAAACATGCTTCTGGCTATATGTGTTATGAGCACGGACCATAAAAAAATCCAATTTCTAGAAATCACAGAAATTGGTTCCTTGGCCTCCTTTTTGAATGCCCTTCACTATTTTTCTTTGAATGTAATGTAGCAAGCACCTCTCTCCCTTTTTACCTAAGGGGGAAAGTGAAGCAACGGAAGGAAATTCAATCACAATCTATACAAGGTTGCCTTTATGGGCTTACAATTTGGACTTTGAAGCCCGATAGCAACTTAAGCAAATACAACTTTATTTTGGGGGTCGATATAAACTTGAGAACTCGTGTCCTAACTCATCTAATCGAGCACATGCATATGGCTAATAGGTGGATTTATGGTTACCTGATCTTCAAACCTCGATGCATACTGGAGTACACACGTTGTTGGTTGGTGATCGAATTTGATGTGTTCATCCCCGACACTTGAAATAATGATCTCAAGTCGTAGAACTACTAGGTATCAGGGCTAGCTATATTGATGATGAGGTGGCTTGTGCAATGGGCTATGCTCGCAAGTACTTTGTGCATTCTTTTCATTCATTTTTTTTTCATCGACCCTCGTACAAGTATGTAATAAAAGAAAAGGAAAATAAGTAAATATTACAACATGATAAGTGCAAAATAGAAAAAAGACATAAACAACAAACAAATAGTGTTAGCAAATAAATAAAATAATTTTCTTTCAATAATGATCGAGTTGACATGAGGGATGAACACATGCTCCCTAATGGAGACGTCAGCTGTAGAAGCTTGATTTTCGATTCCGAAGATCACTTCTATGAAGGTTTGGAGTCGCTACCATTCATTTTTGCAAAAGGGTGTGAATGGTCACCCGATGTACATTTTTAGAAATTTTTTTATTTTTGGTGTTTAATGACTCTCGTACGGATAAGATACCAATAAACCTAAGATCGGGGTAAATGACTCGATTAGAGAAAAGGGAAGATGTTAGGTACTCATTTTTCTCTACCATGTGGTGGTAACCTCTGGTACGAGTAATATAGTTGGTTGGAGTCTCTAGCACAAGTAATGTAGCACTGAATTGGGCTCTTCTAAGAGTCTGGTCCTCCCAGCTCTCCTCTATTTTAACCAGTAGAGCAAAGAACTAGATGGCCATGTTCTGTCCAGAGTAACCAAGCAAAGAGGTTTATTTAGCAAAAAATAGATCCTCGAAGATATCTACTTATGGGTAGGAGAAAAGTTGTTGAAAGACTACAGTTTACCTTAAAATAATAAAAGCACTGAAGAATAACCAATTCAGGAACAAAGAAGTAAAGCTGAGTTAGAGCCTTCTTGAAGGATAGAAAATTGAGAGTACCTCCTTTTATAAACGTGATTTTCGATTTTGAAGATTACTTCTATGAAGGATTGGAGTTGCCATCATTCAATTTGCAAAAGGGTGTCGATGGTCACCCAATGTACATTTATAGAAAAATTGTCATTATTGGCATTTAGTGACTCTTGTACGGATAAGATACCAATCAACGTAAGATCGAGGTAAATGGTTTGATTAGAGAAAAGGGAAGGTGTTAGGCACCCCTTTCTCTCTACCATGTGGTGGTAATCTAAAAATAGCTCGATTGTTTTGAATGAAAATGCAAATAAAATAAAAGTGCCACATATTGACGGATTGTACCCGAAGTAGGGATTTGCTATTGGTTTTGTCCTACAAGGATCATGGAGATGATTTTTATATGGACCTATCTTTGGGAACAACATATTTTTGAAGAGTGATGGTAATGGTTAGGGGTCCATGCTCATGGGTTGAGAAGCACCTGAATACCGATTGCCTCAAAACTAGTTGAAGGATTAAAACGGTTTTATTTTGAAAGGGGTTACAACCCTTCTACATTCAACCAAACTGAAGTCCGATCTATCAAAAATAGGGGAGGTGGAACATCACATCTTAAGTCTTTCTAAAAAGGAATTAAAGAGGTAAGGGGGGAGGTAGAAGAGGAAAATGGATAAGGAAGAGAGAGGGGAGGTACAATGCTTCATTTGACTTACCCTGAGACTTAACTTAATCTTTTTTTCCTTCCTCCTTCTTCTTCTTCTTTTTGAGTCCTTAGTAAATTTGTAAGAATAACAATTTTTTTAGAGTAGATGAAGTGAGGAGAGTAGAGAGTTTTTGAGAAATTATTTTTAGACTTAGATTGGAAAAATAGAGAATGGCATGGGATTTGAAGGTGGGGGGTATGAAATTTAGAGTTTGGATGAGGGTAGTTGTGTAATGAGGGTAAATAGATAGTTTTTTTTTTATCCAAATAGTTTGGATCCTACCCAATCTATTTGGGTAGAGTGTTTGATGAGGTAAGATGATAGATATTTGGTTTAAGAAAATGAGAATGTAAGGGAGTGGTTTGTTGATTGAGTGTTAGGTAGGTTGAAGGGGAATGGTATTTAGATTAGGAGAATGGGTTGTGTAAGGGGTTACTTGATTGAATTTTGGGAGGGTTAAGGGGATGATGACATATGTCAAAAGGGGATAGGGAGGTAAGGTGATTAGATGAGTTGATTGGAGAGAAGGAGTGTTTGATTGGAGATGAGGGGTATGGGTTTGATTTGTGGAGATGAATTTATAAGTGATGATGATGATAGGTTAGAGAAGGGTATAGGTTGAGATGATTTTAGAGAAAGGTGATGTGGGTAGGTTTTGGAAGGGTAGGTTGAGATGATTTTTAGAGAGAGGTGATGTGGGTTGATGGTTTGTTAGAGAAAGCTAATGGGGGTAAGTAGTTGGATGAGGGAGGTGAGTTAGGGTGATGACATGTGTCACATTTGATGATAAAATGATGATTGGTTGATATGGATAATGGTTTGTAGGTTAGGGTTATGGGTGTAGATGTGGATTTGGTATGGATAATGGTTTGTGGGCTTTGGTGTGTTAGGCTTGGGTTTTTGGAAGGTTGTAGATTATTTATGATTGGGTAAGGTTTATTTTAGGATAGGTTTTAATAGTTGGTGGTTTTTAGGGTTTGGATAATATGAAATTAGGTTTAGGTTAAGTTGGATAAGATGAGAAATGAATTTTGGTAAGTTGAGGGTTCATAGGCCTTAAGCGGGTTTAAGATGACTCGATTTTGAAGGTGGAGCGGTGAAAGGGAAGGAAGGTGATGGGTATCCCAAGTTTTATTATAAATTCATTAATCCTTTTAGGGGTCTTAGGAATCTTCAGATTGATCGAAATGACACGTTTCAATAAATTGGGCTTTTTTGGCTCGTTGACAAATTTTAATGAAAATATGATATTTTTGGGCCCTTTTCGAGTGGTGGTCCATTCAAATTGGGTTGTCTACAGCCCCCAAGTCACAAGGTGTGAAAAGGTTCCACCTAAATAGAAATTACTAAAGGTAGAACTTGGGGGTAAGAAGTAACAAGACATAAAGTTCAAGAATAATAGTTGAGTGTGCAGCGTAGAAATGTAAGTAAAGCATTTTAGTAGTTGAGTGTGCAGCACAGAGACATAAGTAAAGCATTTTAGAAGTTGAGCGTGCAGCGCAGAAACGTAAGTAAAGCATTTTAGCAGTTGAGTGTGCAGCACTGAAACGTAAGTAAATCATTTTGTTAAAGTACAAGTTAAGTTTAAAAGATCTTGACTTTTAGTCTTACTTGATTGACTTTAATTTTTTTTACTTGAGTCTTACTTGGTTGACTTTAAGATTTTGACTTTAGTCTTACTTGATTGACTTTAAGATTGACTTTAGTCTTACTTGATTGACTTTAAGATTTTGACTTTACTCTTACTTGATTGACTTTAATTTTAATTAGGATTTCAATTTACATTAATAAATGTTTTAATTATTAATTTCAGAATTTTTAATTATTAAAATTATAAAATTACCGTTTTACCCTCGGAGAGGACTTTTTGCATTTTAAGTTCGTTTTTTATGTTCTAGGATATTTTGGAATCGATTTTTCGTAAGAAATTCAATGGGAATATTGGTTTGTGTTACTTATGAAATTTTTTGTGCGAAATGGTCACGAACTTTATGAGGGGCATTTTCGTAATTTTATCGAATTTTGTGAAAATTGACAAAATAATTTATTTGATTTCAATTTGTTATTTTACGTGCTTGAAAGAATTTTCTTAAACGTAACTTAGGCTCTAGGGATGTTTTAAGGTTAGGGGTATTTTGATAATTTGATCATTTTTTAGTGATTTTTATAGTGAAACTTCTTTTTGTTTGAGAAATGATGATTTCTATGTTTTTTGGGATTATATTTCCTTGTGTAATGTGATTTCTATAGTTTCGTTAGTTTGAGATACCTCATCCGAATTTTTGAAACATATCTAGTAACAAATAAAGCAATGGAATAATCATCCATCATTGGGAACCGTTGCAATTGGGTTGACGAGTTGATTAATCAGGCAAGTGCAAAAATAGGATGTCTACAAAAGGTCAAGTGGGAAATTGTTGGAATTATTATTATTATTATTTTCATTATTAAAATTATTTTGTGGTCCTTTCACATATACAAATTTTATATAAATATTGGATTGTAATTGGTTCAAAACATTAAGGGTAAAATTGAAAATCATGCTTGTGGTCTGACATTAATTACCAACATCAAATATGATGAGTTAGTGAGCATCTTATCAAATCTTAAGTGGTATTTACCTAATACTAGAATTTTATAATGGGTAGAAAATCTACTATCTTCTTTTATAAATAGGTGGTCGTCCCCCCCTCTCTTATACACAGATTATTCTATTATTAGGATAGAGGTTCTCATCACCAAAGGTGTAGGCAGAGTTGGGGTAATACACCTATTCTTCGTAGATCAAGATCAAAGTGTTCTTTGCGAATTATCGGAAAATCAAATCTAGGTATTTTAATGTTTATTGTTTTTCGATTTGATTATTATGTTTTCGTTCAAGATTAAATCCTAGATCCATGAATATTATGTTTGTAGTTTTTTTATAACATGAGAATCTTTCTATTTTTGCCTAAGAATTTGTTGGATTTATGATCAACCACACTACCTCTCCCCCGCACCTAACCCAAGATTTCAACTTGAACTAATCTCTCTCTCTCTCTCTCTCTCTCAGCTTTTAAGGGATGGGTCTTCTTTGTTTCCTTTACTACTATTGATGTAAGCTAGATTATTCTTCCTATCTTACTTATGTTGCAGGTTTTCAGCTTTTGAGAGATGGGTCTTCTTTCTTTCCGTTATTTGAGTTTATTTAAGCTATAGATTGTTTGCTCATCTTTTATAATTTCATTTAGTTAGGTTGGACTAAATCAAAATCTTGCATGGCGAGGAACAGTTTGAACCAAACAAAAGATAGTGGTACTGTTGATGGTAGAAGCTTTACATACAACAACAAGAAGAAGGCTAAAGAGTCATGGAACTATAGTAACTGTTATTATGGAGAAGATTTTCTTGGTGGGTATTCTTGGCCTCCAAGAACTTATAAATGTAGCTTCTGTCAAAGGGAATTTAGATCTGCTCAAGCTCTTGGGGTTCACATGAATGTCCACAGGAGAGAGAGAGAGCTAGGATGAGACAACCACCTCCTTGGGATGGTCAGAGTGTTAATATCAACCCTAACCTTAATTTCACATCATTGCCTCCTTCAACTAGGCTTTCATTTCCTTCCATTCCTAATCTATCTCTTTCTAGTTTTGCATCATCATTTTCGTCTTCTTCCACCGAAGAGATAATACCGAGTATGGTAGGTAGTCCCATCGATCCATCAAACTTGATCGACAGAGATTCGATCAAAACCATGAAAACTGTAAAGGGTTTTATGCAGGAAGATAAGTGCAAGATTTTGAAGAAGGGAGAGATGGTTATGCTGGATTTGAAGATTGGTGTCTCTAGAGATTTGAATGAAGATTCGGATTTAGAGCTGAGACTTGGGTATTCTTAAATGCACTATTAACAACTTCTTGCACTACTTCAATATTTATATTTTGTAGGAGGTATCAAATGAATGTTATATTATGTTTTCTTTTAGAAATGAAACTTGGTTTTGTTAAATTGTTGGCGATGAAATTTAAGATATCATTGCTGCATGTAGTCTTGATAATTTCATACTCTTTTTTGATTGATTGTTTTGTTCTCTTTACGGATGAAATGTGGTGGTGTTTTTTTTTTTTTGTTTTTTTTTTTTTTTTTTTTTTCTAGTTAAAAGTTTAGGTGGTATGGTCCTTGTTAGGTTAACTGTAACACAACGACATATAAAGTTATTAAAAAGATAAAAATAAAAATAAAGAAGGGTTGCTCAATTATTGATTTGTTTCTCTAATGAGCTTTCTCAAAATATTTGCTGACCACATTGTTATTGTTCTTGTTTGGTGATCCTAGAAGGGAGTAGAAAGAAATAATTAAAGAAAAAAGAAATACATAATTGATATATACTTTATACAACAAACTTTATAATCACAATGCAAGTCAAGATCAGAAATATTGCTGAACACATTGTTTTTGTTCTTCTTGATTTTTATTTTTATTTTCTTTCTAGCTCCTATTTTCGTTTGTACCACTACATACCTGAAATGGGTGAAAACTTCTCTCGATCGAAAATCATCATTATCATCAAAATCTTATCTTAAAAATTTGGGGTCAACCGAACTAATCTTAAAAACTGGGAATTAGAAAGTCTTTAAGCAATTGGAGATGGATGAAGTTTTAAAACAGTAGGGGTCGTGTTTAGACTTACAACTCAACAATAAAATAAAATCTTTTATTTTAAACATTGGTAACCGATTTGTATCAGATAGAAACACCCCCTTGATCCTTTGACTTTTGACTAGAAAGGGTTGTTTAGGCACCCCTTTTTAATTGATGTTTAATGTTGATCGTTAATTGAATCATTGGGCTAGATTTCATTTAAAGGGTTTGGTTGCACTCAAATTTCTCACATTCAATTTGTAATAATTTATCCTCTACAATTACACTATAGTTTTGTGAAGTTATATTATCCATATTTTGAAATTCCCATAAGTGTGAATATGGTTAGCAAATGATTTACAAGAATTCAGACTGATTAATTCTCATGAATCTTAGAATCAACTTTGCCAATATCTCATAGCTAATCAACATTTTCTTGTTGAAGGCAAATATTTTTCTTTTCCAAAGACTGATATTTTCATATCTCATATCGATTTTCTGATTAATTATTCCAAATTTCTCAATCTCATTGCTTCCACATTTCTCCAACATATTCAAGTCAATCAAAAGTACTCATGTCATTTGCTAATTCATTTCTCTTTTTCTTTTTTTTAAATACAATTTTATTAAACAAATTATTAGTATGTGGACCATAATCCTAGTGAACTAAGAATATTAAGTGGTAGGAACAACTCCAATTCATATATGCTTGTCACATGACACAGTTCCTTCGGGGTTAATTGACAACTAAATTTTTTTTCCCGCCCCAAGTATCAACTCAAATTACTTATATCTAGTAAAAAAATGCAAGCTAGTTATTAGGTTATGTATATTTAATATTTTTGTCGAGGACAAAAATATAAATAATTTTATTGGACTCATCCAACTCAACTTGCAAATCTGGACTTGACACAATGGACTTTTCAAGTGAGTAGAGTTTTAAAAACTATATATGATAAAAAATAAAAATAAAAACTATATATTAATTCCATCAATATTTTTCTTCCAAAAAATTAATGCCTCAATATCTCCACTACTTAATTTCTAAATCACTGTCATTGTCTTCTAATTTCTAATAAAAAAGGAAGAATTACCATTTCGTGAGCCGAATATGACCAAATTCCCATTCCAGCTAAATGTTTATTTTAATTCCCAACACATGAAGGTGCGAGATTGCAGGTTTTTCAAGCACTACAAAAATTAGGGCCTTTAGAGGCTCTTATTTTGGGCGGTTTTATTGAAGGGTCACGATAAGAAAATGAAACGGGCTTGTGGAGGCTGTTTCATCGGAAACCGCCGTGAAAGAAAAAAGAGGTAGATTGATTAGAGGCGTTTTCGCACCGGCGGTTTGTTGAAGGGTCGGGATAAGAAAATGAAAGGGGCTTTGGAGGCGATTTAGTCGGAAACGCCATTGAAGTACGAGATATAGAGGCAGTTTCGTTGGAAACGCCATTAAAGAATTAGGAGCAGCTTAAGGGAACGAAGGAACGAAACGACACCATTGAAGACTGAGGAGCAGCTTAAGGTTAAGGGAAAGAAGAAATATTTTAATGGAAAAAATCTGAGGCGTTTTTCTTTAAACGTCGAGATAGGCGATGAGGAATAAACGAGGCTCTTTTGAATGGCGTTTTTAAAATCGCAAAATTTCTTATCTTCAATCGTCCTCAACCCTCTCTTGCTCCTAAGCCCTAAATCCATTCTCGCAGTCTCTCGCTATCGATCTCTCACTCTCACACTTTCTCACTGAAGAAATTTTTGGATTTTTGGATTGAAAATAAGGTTAAGGTTCTCTTACTTCCTTTATTAGTTTATTTTGGGATCTAATCGGATTTTTCAATTCAGAATCACATTTTCCCTCCTACAAAACGAATTCGAAAACCCCAAGATCTTATCTAGGGTTTCACTGATTTTGTTTCTCTCTCTCTCTCTCTCTCTCTATTTTTATATATTTGCAGAGAATTCAGGACTTCCTTTGCTTGTCGTGTACACTAAGGATTTTGAAGATAACAGTAACTAGATTTACATAGCTTCTCAGGCTTCTCTCTTCAGGAAAGGAGAGGTACATTTAAGAACAACTCATTTGTTCTGATTTTGATGTTGTTTTGATGCTCTTTAGATTTTTGTTCTTTCGAAATTCAAATGAATGTTTTGTGAATAAGTCAATTATGATAAAAATACCCTATGTGATTCATCTTGTAATTGGTCTTGCATATAAGTTAGAAAACTTTGAGTTTGGGTTGTTCCAAAGATTTGAGTCTTCTCGGGTGAGTTGGAGCATCCTTAAGCTATTGAGTTTTCTGTGGCCAATGTTTTAGAAATTCTATTTTGGAAATTCTGTTTTGAAGTTAGAACAACTTCATTGTAATTTTCTCAATGTTAAACAAACTCAACACTTTCCATAGTTATACTTTTTCTTAAGACATGGTAGGATTGTCTGAAAATGTATACTAAAATTATTGATAAAATTTATAAGAATAACAGAAAAAATTATAAATTACTTGCATAAAGGACTTGTAAATTACTTAATAATAGTTATTCATTGATAGAAGAGAATTACAACTGATTAGGTACCCATACATCATCCTATTTTGATGCATTTGAAGTATATCAGCACATGTCTATAAGCATACACATACTTCATTCATGCACTAATTAGTTGGATACGTCAATAACCTACATTCTTACTTAATAGCAAGCACACATAAGCAAGTGTTTATTATAATCATGTATAGATAGTTGATGTGAGATAAACAATTTTCATTTTCATGAAAAATATAGTCCTGGCTGTCAGGCTCTCAAATGCAGGCATCGGTGTGTAGTGGAATGCTATTTATCTTAATTTCTACACTCCAAATGGTAGTTTATTTTAGTTTTACTTCTGAGTGTGTTTTCATGCTTGTTCTATCACTCTCCATGGTTTCATTGAAAATGTCCCCAATACTTCTATAATTTCCAAGAAAATTGTATTAATTGTTATATTGACCAAATTTTCAATGAAGTTTTCTTAGTGATTTGATTAGAAATGCATTTGCAACTGCTTGGAACTGGAATTTCTGTTTCTGATGGAAATTTGATGGTTTTGGGCAATTGTATCATGTGTTCAATGGTAACTCTGAAACACTTGTTCAATAGGGTTTCTATTTCCATCAATCACATATTTCTACATTGAAAGACTTGGAGTCTCGGTTTTTGCCCTTGTTTTCTATTACATTGCCTAGAGTTACATGTTCTTTTTGAAAAAACAAAAAAGAATAAGATATTTTTGGTTAATTTTTTAAGAGGATCATTAATGGGTAATGGATTATTTGCTGAGGAAAATAGATATATTTACTTCAATTGTACAATTAATGGATAATGGGTATCTCTCTTGTGTGTCTTTCTTGTCTTATTTATGGAGTTATGAGAGAACTCTTTCTCTTATAATTCTATTAATTGTTCATTTGGATTTTTTAAGCTTCAAAAGAGTTCACTCTGCAAAGAATCTAAAATTCTTATTTTGTTCTTTACTTTTTGTTGATTCTTCACTACCTATAGATCTAACAAAAATAGGTAGATCATCAACAATTTCTTCTAAATGTTATTTAATTTCAATTTTATGATCTATGAGTAGTAAATTTGTTGCAAAATCCTAATTTGTTTATTACATTTTAGACCTAGGGCAGAGCCTGTAAACAAATGAAGCCTCTATATATGAAGGTGATTTATGTGGTAAGTCATTTCTTTTCACATTATGACCATAATTGATCAATTATTTACCTCATTTATTATGCTCAAAGAAGATTTTGTCTGAATGTTTTATATTTGATTTCAAAATTACAATTACTTTTCCCATGGCCATGAAATCCAAACACGGGATTATGTTGGGTCTGATTTGGTGGAAGCCAATTGGACAACAACTTTAACGTATTCATGCTTCATCGTTTGTGTTATATACTTGATGCTTATCAAATCAGTTTCAAGTCCAATCTGACCCTCATAGGCCCAATTTGACTCTTATAGAATTTCTTCCTTGCCCTTTTTTCTACTATCCTATTATGTTTATTTGTTTTTAAATATAATCTATTTATCTAATCACATTCTTCTAACCACTTCTAATAAAATTGAACGTTCATTACTTGTTTGTTATTAGCATATAGCTTTGGATTTCTCATGATCCATTGTTTTTATTCCAAGTCTGAAATTTACACGTATATGCAACGAACACATGATACATGGTTTCCATTTAGTTGTGTCACCCTTTAAGCTCTTTTTTTTTTTTCCGTTGAGACTTAGCTTTTCCTCTTGAGTATACTATTCTTTAAAGGTTTCAGCCATTCACACTGGATTAATGGAGGTAATCTTATTTTTCTTTTTGTTCTGCATTTTTTTCTTAATATATATTTAACTCAACTAAAGATGTGTTCTCTTTTCTATGTTCTATATATTTCAGTAATAATTTATAAATCCATGTCGAAACGTTCTTCAATAACAGTCTCATTCTCGAGTTTTCTTTGAGTTACAGTTTTCTTATATTCAGGTTGTACAAGCAATCTTTCAAATTTGTTATGGGGTCATCTAGAACAAGATTTTCAAATTCTCTTTCTTTTTAGGACTTCCCTATAGGAAGGGGGGGGGGGTGTTCCTAAGCTAGTCATATAATTTTTATTTATAAATAAATAAATAAAAGTTAACTTTGTCTTGGACAAAATGTTTCCTTTTAATTTGATTGGGATGCATTCTTCATCCTTGCTTAGGTTACCTTCTATATTCTCTAGTTTGGCTTGACTTAATTATTTTGGGGGTCTTGGATACCTTCCTCTTTCGATGAGTATTTTCTTCAAATTATAGATGTCTGATATTCTTGTTGATATCGTCCTTGTAGACATGTGAGGTTTTGGGCAAACCATTTGGTATTTTTACTTGAGACATACTGTGGTATAGCCTTAGATTTTTTATGCATAAAAAAGTACTGTGGTGTAGCCACAAGCAAAATGTTACAAGTTCGTCATTGAGACTGTCTTACTATTATGCATTTCTCATGCTCTTTGTGATTGGCTTATGATTATGGTGGAAATGAATTGTGGTTGCAGGGGCAGCATGCACCTTGCCTTAAAGTTGGCAGATTCTGAGGAAAAAACCCTTAAACTCGAATTATCAGATTTTTTGTTTCTCCAAACTCAATTTTATAACTATATGTCCTAGGAGTAATTTCATCTATATAATTTACGTACTTTCTCACATTTTATTGTATCAAACTCCTTTTGGATGGGGACATGGTTGATCTAGAACCAATTGGATTCGATAGGTTTTCCAATTGGATTGGATTCTTATTAGAATAGGTTAGATTTGGAATCTAATCTGATCCATTGGTAGCCCTAGATATAGTCCAATATCCAAACATGATACAATAGAGTAATAATTTGAAAACTCTGGAATATTTTTGAGCAATGATTTTCCCATCCCAATGTTCGAGGAGTCCCAGCTTGATGCGAAGCCTGGATCAATTGATACATAAGCCTTTCTAAAGTTTTGTAAGTACTACTTTATTTTAGATTTTTTCTTCCCAACCTCCTTTGAATTCCTACTTTATACCAATAAGGTGATTTCTCTTTGCAAGCGATAACAAATGCCTAAGAAAGCACGCCATTTATGAAATAGACCTATATAATTGTGCCATATAATAGGCTTGATAGCTAGTTATTTATATTTTTTTAATGTTAGAATGATGTGTGGTTACTCTTAGGTAAGATTTTTATGCATTTTTAGTTTATCAAAAAGTAAATGGTCTCTTTCAAATCTTTGGTACAGTTATCTTGTCTCTGGAACAAGAAGGGGGATGCTCCATATATTTGATGATCATCATCTCTTTCAAAGGTAGTTAAGAGCTACACTCACTATTATCCATAAAATAGATTGGCTCTTCTGGGTTATATTTTATTTGGCATGTGACAAGCATGTTATGAATTTTTATCTTTTTAAATTGTGGTCTCTAAATTTCTGACTGTCCACTATGAGGAGGATAGCTTGTTCATTTTGTTTTTTACTATAGTCTAATTTGGGACAATTCTCTCTAGATTAAATTTTGATAGAATATTTTGAATTTTGATTAATCTCTCTATTTGTATTCTTCATTTCTTCCTTATATTACACATGAGATCTTCATGAATGATTTCTTCTTGCATGGGGATGTAGGATACATAAGAATTCTTATGAACTGTGTTGCATTTGCACGATGCTTTTACGACAAAAAGTTGTTCTCCATTCTTTATTTTATCAGGTAATTATTACTTCATTATAATTTCCTTGAAATCTTGAACTCTATTACCTTAATTGCTTGTAGAACTGCGAATAATAGCTGATAGAATCTGTGGTTGCAGTTTTGTCTATGATGGCTTGGACGGTTGGTTTGCTCGAAAGTTCAATCAAGGTGCAGTTGAATTTATCCATATCATAACTAGGAATATTAGTTGTTTACCATCAAAGCTTGAGTGTTACTGCATTCGTTTGTACTAGTAATATGTTGTGTTAATATAAAATAGCTTCTTCATTGGATAATTAAATTCATTTGTGTTATGCCCTCGGGCCAAGCTTGATTTTGTAGCCTTTCTTGTTTATGAAAATTTGAAGTAAAAAGTGGGAAGTGAAGAGGACATCAGGGGAATTAAAGTACTTGGAGAATGCATTGTACTAAATCTAATGCTCATAGTTGATTTTCATATTCACAGTTTCTTTTATGCTTTATAAATATACTTAAGCAGAAATGTTTGGGCATGGCTAAGTGATATGTGACATGCATCCCATTCCTGTAATCAAGGAATGTGGTCTTACTCTAGATAACATAAAATGAACAATTGAAGGGGTATTGGGCCGTATTTCTCTAGTGGAATATCAGATGTGTTTCAATCTGAAATGGCAGAATTGAATTAAGTGAAGATGTCGAAAGCTTGATTCAAAATTTAGTTTGTAATTTAGCTCTTGAGTCAGTAGAGTATGTTACTAATTAGCTTGTAATTGAAAATGGGGTTCATGTTGCTGACACTAATCAGATGGGATAGGGTACTAGAAATGGCGATGAAAGGTAGTTTTTATTTAATTTTAATTTTTTCCTTAGATCTTAGATCTTAGGGGAGCACAAGCTCACTTACTTGAGATCCTTCAATTGAAAAATTACTGACATGTCTTTATCGGCTATCTTTGTGTTATCTCTGATGTGCATGTGTTCTATCATATATTTGTTGTTACAATCTATGGACTTCTATAGAAGATAGGCTGACATGAATAAATAGTAAAATGTCTGACCTCTTTGATATCCTGCAGTTTCAACTTTTGGTGTTGTTTTGGACATGGTAACAGACAGGTGCTCTTCCATCAAACTTTTTGGCTGCTCATAGAACTTCATTTTTTTTTTTTTTTGCTTAGGATTTTCCATTTCTATTACATCCTTATCTGTTTGTATATTTTGTGTGAATCAAGAGTTCAATACTCCAGAATCTTCATTCACCCATCTCGGTTAGTATTTTTTTTTTGTTGTTCTCAGCTACTTGTAATCCTCTCCCAATGTTACAGGTATAGATCAAGTCTTGCAAGGCTTTTATGAGGATGATGGTTTGTCCTGACGCTTACATAATTTGTTTTGAATTAGAGTATGCCCTTGTTTCTAAGCATTTCAATGTGATTCTTTTTGCAGCCCTGACTTGATTTTCTTGCCACTGCTCGCTTTGGATATTGCTAGCCACTGGCTGCAAATGTACAGGTGGGTTACTTGAATAGTAGATCCTTAGATTTCAGGCTAAATGAAGAATTACTTCTGCTAGCTCAAGTTCCTCTTTTATACGGACTTCTCTTTTATCCTTGCAGCCCTGGCTTGATTTTCTTGTCACCACTAATCTGGAGAACTCTTTTCTGGAGCTTGCAATTGATTGTGAATCTGTTATTTGCTGCCGTTCTTCACCTAAACAAAAAGCGCTTGTAAGTGAAACCTCTTCATGTTTATTTGGGTGTTTTTTGAAAATTAATTTCTGAAGTTCCTCTAGATCGATGGTTTCTTTTGTTTACATAAAAAAGAAATTGAAGAAATGTAGAAAATATGCAGGTTACAAGATTGGTAAAAATGAGAACCGGTAAAACAACACTAGCAATTGGTGATGGTGCAAATGATGTCGGCATGCTTCAAGAAGCCGAGATTGGAGTTGGCATTAGTGGTGTTGAGGGAATGCAAGTTGTTACATTTTCTGTTTTCTTATACCTCTATAATCTTTTTCTTGGATTTGACACATCTTGTCTTAGAGTTCTCCAATTACTGATGAAAACTTTAGGAAGTCGTCCTATTCAAGCCTTCTCTAATACATGTATCTTCTCTTCTATTTATTTCCACTCCTTTTTTTCATTCTCTACCTCTTTGTTCTCTCTAGCATCTCATTTCCTCCCATTTACTCTACTTTCTCCTTGACACATTTTACTTTACCATTGTAATTTTTATTTTTTTTGGTTTACTTAAACTCTCATGACACTTTATTTTATTTTGTTATAGCACAGTTATTATTATAAAATACAAGTATTTATACTGAATTGGGTTCTATTATTCTCCTATGCTTTTTGCAGAATTAGTTTTGGAATGAATATTTTATTAAATTTTTATTACAACATTAGAGGTGGTTTTGAACTGCCTCTAATGTTGTTTGTTTTTAAAACTAAATTTATTATTAGGGGCGGTTTTTAAACTGCCTCTAAAGTATAAGAACCGCCCTTAAATCATAGTCTTTAGAAGCGGTTTTAAAACTGTCCTTAAATTATTATTATTAGAGGCGGTTTTCAAATAGCCTCTAAAATATAAGAACCGCCCTTAAATCATATTCTTTGGAGGCGGTTTAAAACAGCCATTAAATTATTATTATTAGAGGCAGTTTTCAAATAGCCTCTAAAAATATACAAAAGGCCCTTAAATCATTATTTAGAGGCGGTTTTAAAACCGCCCTTAGTCGGCCACTAAAAGGAATCAGCGACGCCACTATAGTGGGCGGTTTGACTAAACCACCCTTAAATATATTGGAGGCGGTTTAATCGAAATTGGAGGCAGTTTAAAACCGCCTCTAAATACCTCATATTTTGTAGTGAAGTGAGGAGATCGTAGGTTTAAAGTGACAATCTTGCTGATTTATATAGTGATGATCATGCTAAAAGTAGCGAACCTGCGAGATAGTCACTTGATACCTGTGAGATTGTCACTTTAAAACCTCCGAGATCGTCATGGTTCATGTTTTGGGAATTAAAATGAACAGTAATCCAGAATTAGAATTTCTTCAAAAGTTGATCAGTTTTGGTAAATATGTCAATAAAAACTGTCCAATAAATAAATAATATACACTAAATAAGGTTTTAAAACCATAGGATTTCTTATGAATAAAGTGTTGGTCAGTCAAATGGGTCAGCCTGAAGCATGGTTTAAAATGTCTCACCTGGGCCATTAAAACTGAGTAAGCTTGTCTGAATGTTCATCTTATTGAATGATTCAAATCATTTAAATCAATTTAAAAAATATTTATTATTATATATTTAGTCTTAAATATATAATTATTAATTTTGTATTACAAGGTGAATTGGTAGATGCTCATTACAAAATCTTATTTTATATATAGATTATTAACACTTAATTTATTAAATATTGGATTATTTAATATGAAAAATTAAACTCTATATTAAATTGACTGAATTTTCATAAACTTTACTGATATTTTGATAAGGAGTTAATGTGACTCATAACTATAAAATTATGGTTTGAGGATTCTATAAAATTATTTTAATATTTTTAAAATTTTATTTTTGTAATTGAAAATATGTAAAATGGAGTATAGGTGCTTGATCCCGAAACGGTGAGAGTGTGCCTCTTTCCTTAAAAGGAAACAGATATTTTGGTCAGTGAGATCAAAATAGTCACCAAAACCTCTTTCCCAACACACAAACATCCCCTTCCGATTCCAACTTTAATCAATTATTATAATAGTAGTATATTTCCATGCACATTTTTCCTATTGTCAGTCATTAAATAAGGGATGGCTGAAATGACCTTGAAAAATGATAAAAGAAATTTATATTCATAAATGAAGGGACCAACACACTTTCAAAAAATATTTTCAAAATCCTCATTAACTATAACCAACTTAATATATTTCTAATCAGCAAAGTCTGATGTAACTCTGTTTTTTTTTTCAAACCACACAAATCCAATAAGCGTGACACTTATTAGGAACATTGATTGAGTTGATTGAATAACCTATACAAGTATTTGATTCCCTTAATATCCTTGAAAATCTAGATTAACATTCCGCTATCTCTCTACTGTGGGACTACTAGGTTTTCAGTTAGTGATGAAGAATTTTTAGTGAGCATGTTACAGGGATGATTGTCACCTAGATAGATGAGAGAAGAGGGTCTAGAACCCCTCTCTTAAGTCTTAATAGTTTTTTTCAAATTTATCAAAATTTTCTCAAAGACATTTTAAAGAGGATTGCAATCTAATTTATCTATATAAATAAGATACTTTTTTATTTATACTATTGGCTTTCTAAATTAAAGTAAACTGAATCTATCGCTTATCAAAACCATCAAATCATGAAGGCCAATGGGCAAATACTAGCTAAAACGTGGTCCAACAATAACTCTATGCAATATATTTTGGAATATATTTTTTTTGTGGCCCAATTAATCTTTCAGGTGGATCTTTTGGTTGAGTTACATATAAATGTTCAACTTGATTTATAGCATATAAATGGGGCTAGTCCTTACTGTCACATGCCCGACGTTATGGAATTTTTCCAATCGTGTAACAGGGTAAATTATGAGGTTAATAAGTTCCAAACACATGACCAGAGGGTCCAAACCCAAGCCGCTAGAAGGGTTATTTGATTGTACTTTTATACTTTAATTTTTCTGCCAATTTTTTTTTATAATTGTAGTATTATGGCTAATCTATTGTAGGTGGATCAAAAGTCCAATGCCCCCCCCCCCCTCAACTTAAATTTATTTGGTTGATTTAGATCCGCTCTATGTTTTGTTGAATATTGAGATATAATCACCCAATGTTTCCAATATGCTCCTTTGATCTTGTTGCTCCCTCCCCATTTAATATTTTGGGTGATTCAGAATGCCTCTAAGACTATTTATTTATTTACTTTATGAAAGGGTGTTTCGGCTTGTAAGCAGAGAGGTGACCAGTCTCTTAAAGCACTATATGTTGCCCAAATTTCCTGAGTACATGCAGTACCCCATAATCACACATACTAAATCCCTGTGGGTAACAAGGGGTTTGAACTCAAGACCTCTATGTTTTAGTGAATATTTGAGAACCTCCCCCTCCTCCCAGACACACACGTACAACAAGTACACTATGTCTGTTTACCATCCATATTTTGTTGAATATTTGCGATACCCCTTCAATTGCAACTGTTTTGATGATTTTGTGATAACTCTTCCCAAACAATACATATCTCAAGGAAATTTTTTAGCAAGACATGTGAAGCCAGAGAATATGAAAATTTGTACATAAAGAATCTTTGATTAAGATTTGAGTATCAAAAGATTTATTAGAGAAACTGCACTTAAAAAATTAACAAAAAATTTAAATGAGTGGGAATACGACATAAGGACAAGTGATAAAGGAAGAGAGTTTTGACAAATGGATGACCACCTTGACACTAAAACCTTGCTTGTCATTTAGAATGTGCTCTAGGGTTATAAGCATGTCACCACCAGCTGACCATCAAGCTAAGTGGCAGCAAATGGACATGATGTGAATTAATCAAATCATGGTTAGAAGTAACCATAGTTAGATTCACTTGGTTAGTATAAGTAGTACTTTTAAGAACATTATTTGGTTGTTTATGTTTCAGCTATATTTTTCAGTTGTTTTAGTTTCTTATATTATCCCATGAAATTCAATCCAATTCTACCTATAAGTCAGTCAAGCTCTAACCTTCAAAGTTACTTCATAAAGCTGAAACATATAGTTACAAAGGATTGATCCAGACTCAAAGGAGTCCAACAATTTCAAAGGAATTGGAAGAGTAGGACATCAAACTAGCAAAGGTAGAATCCTTTCCCTTTCGAATTATTAAATAACCTCACTATATGATTGTGGTATTTATTTTATAACAAAAATATAAATATGCTTCTTAGGGCTCGTCTGACAGGAGAGAAAATATTGCCCGACAAATGATTTGTTAGGCAAATCCTTTTCTATTGTTTGAGCACAACATGAAAAAGTTTCGGAAAATTATTGTTGTTGTTAGAGTTGCATAAAAAAAGATTAATTTGAATTTTGTCATAATTATATAAAAAAATCATGATAAAATTATTCTTTTGTGAAAAAAATAGAATTATTACACCCCAATTAAAGATTAAAACACACCCTTCAAACATTACAAAGGTTTGGCTCAAATTATAATCTCAACATTATAACACTCTCTCAAACAAAATTAGTGTTTGTTTACAATTATGCTTAGGTTCATATAAAATCGTAAAAAAAAAAAAAAGGTAATATCTAGCAAAAACCTGAGAGTTTTTATTGGCACCCTGACTTTTATTTATGATGTTTTTTTTTTGTTTTTTTTTATTTTATCTAGGATCAATAAAAGTTGGGATGCCAATAGCAGCTCTTTATTTTTATTTACAAAAAAAATATTGAAATAATTTAAAATTATTTATTTAATCGGAAATTTATAAATAAATAAAAAAAACAATTGACTAAGCTAATTAAAAAAACTATATATTCATAAAAATAATTAATTTATAATAAATTTAAATATTTATTTTTCAAATAAAACTATGATCTTCTTTTTAATGCTACATGTGATGGCAAATTATTTTCCTAGGGAGGAGGGTAAGAAAATTATTTGCTGCTAATGAAGAAAAATCGCGTGTGTTGGAAAATTATTTTTCCCGCAATTTTCTAATTTTTGACACACCAAACGCATGAAAATAGCAATTTTCACCTAATTTTTCGAACAATCAAACATACCCTTAGTACAAATAGATTAAAATGTTTTCATTGTAAAAAAAATTACAATTGTATGATCGTAGTCACAAATTCATGGTTTTGTATGTTAAAAGTGTTTGATTATTTTTAAATAGAGTTTTAATACGACTGTTCTATTATCATTATCTTAGTTAAAGCTTTTTTAGCAAAAGATGTGAATAATGCAAATGTTTTAGACACCAAACCAAACCTGCAAAAGACAACACTCACTGTCTTAGTCTATGATTGCACGGTGGAAACCATGGTGGGAGTCATAGTGGCACCCCCACTCACCGTTAGTCATTTCTATGGTGGCACCGCAGAAATCAGCCCACTACAACTATAGGTGGTACATTTGTCACCCCTCTCCAGGGAGACAACCACACATATCATTTTTATATAAAATATGAAATAGCAATGGCACATGAACCAATTATGGGGTAAATAAAAATAGACAAATCCTCACAAGGTATATCAAAACTATCGGAGTGCAGCTTTAAAATATTTATATATACAAACATGGTGAAACTCTAAAAGTATATGTACATCAAGTACTCAAGAAGAAAATATCAGAGATTTGCAAAATATCCAAAAGTAAATCTATAGACACCCCATTTTTGTACTCGCCTGATTAATCAACTCATCAACTCGATCGCGACGATTCCCAATGATGGATGATTATTTCAATGCTTTATTTGTTACTAGATATGTTTCAGAAATCCAGAAGAGGTATCTCAAGCGAACAAAACTTAGAAACCACGCCACGCTAGGAAAATATGACCCAAAACATAGAAATCATCATTTTTTAGATAAAAAAAACCTTTATGATAAAAATCACTAAAAAATTATCAAATTACCAAAATATCCCTAACATCAAAACATCCCTAGAGCCCACGACATACTTAAGAAAATATTTTCAAACACATAAAACAACAAGTAAAATCAAATAAACCATTTCACCAAATTTGACAAAATTACTAAAATACCCCTCATAGGGTTCACAATCATTTCATGCCAAAAAATTCATAAGTGACACAAATCGATAATCCTATCAAATTTCTTAGAAAAAATCGATTCTAAAATATTCTAAAACATAGAAAAATGACTTTTCAACGCAAAAGTTCTCTTCGGTGGTAAAAAAATAATTTTTCAATTTTAATAATTTAAAATTTCAAAATTAATAATTAAAGCATTAATTAATGTAAAGTGAAATCCTAATTAAATTTTTTTAAAACCAATCAATCAAGCTCTCAGGCAAAATTATTGATGGTTGCCCACTTATTTAAGTGGAACCTCCTGATATTTATTAAAAAATCCCTCCATCTAGAGGCCTAAAGAATTAAAATATAATTAAGGGAGGTTCTCCAAAAATCAAAAATATATTCTTTCATTATAGGTAAGAATTAAAACCCTAATCTAAAGAAACCTAGTCAATCAAATAAGACTTAAGTCAAAATCCTAATTTAAAGAAACCTAGTCAATCAAATCAAACTTAAGTCAAAACCCTAATTAATCTTATCCTAAGAGATCTAATCCAACACCAACTATACCCAAAAAATTCTATAAATATAGATCCTCCATGACTTAATTTCACAGGTGAAAATAAATCATAGAAGAAGTAGGTCAAAAAGTTTCCCTAGCCTTCTCCAAACCCTAATTTTGAAGCTCTAACTCCCTACCTATCATCCAAACCCTAGTTTTTACTCAAAAAACACCCATAAATCTTTCAAAAATATTCAGAAACCCTTCAAAAAAATATAAAAATACTCAAATCTAGATACCTTAACTTGGAGGTCAGAAGTAGATCCAATGACGAAAACAAAATAAGGAATCTCATACGTGGAGTCTCTCCGTCAGCTCTAAGGGAACAAATCGTTTCAATCATTTAAATATACTTCTTATTTTTTTATTGATTTTAGGTCTTTTAGCAATGTAATTTTTTTAGAAAATAGTAAAGACCGACGTTTACCGGATGGGATTGGTGCCTAACACCTTCCAATCCCGTAATGTGATCTCCGGACCATAGTTTCTTTTTATTCGTAGATTAGCTATTTTTATCTATTTAGAGTCAATGCTTGGTTCCTAGATCGTAATAATTAGGTGGCGACTCCCAAACCTCAAAAATCAAAAATGGATCTGCACATCCCATAGATTGAGGGCATTTTCAGTGACGACTCTGCTGGGGATTATTGAGGATCAAACTTGAAAAGCCCCAAGTATGGGAACATTGCCAAAATGACTTAGTTTTTTATTTTTATTTTTTTTTGTTTATTTTTATTTATTTATTTATTTAATTTTTTGTTTATCGATTTATTTTTGTTTTTATTATTCTTGTTGGATCAATTATTGAGCATTTGTTTGGACTTTGAATATTTGGTTTTGGCATGTTATTTTCTATGGTTTAATTAAGGGTCATTTGGAATGACCCTAAATAAGGCAAGATTTCAAGAAGTTAACTAAAGATGGAATGATGATCATTGAATCGTGAAGTGTTTTTTAAGCATGGTCTATCTGCTTTTTGGTAGTAAATTTCTTTTTAGGCGTATGTCCATTGGCAGTAAAAATAAATAAACAAATAAAAAAAGAAAACAATTTTCGGGGTTGTTGTTAGCAACAACAAGACACATGATGGTCTTAAAGTGATTTTTTAGAAAGGGGGTGTCTGTAATAAAAACGATATTTTAATTGTTAAACCCTTAAGGTTTTAATTCAATGGATGATGTGTTTTCAGTAAAAAATTGTTTTTAATTTTAAACCCTTAATATTCCAAACCGATTTCTACCATTCTATTCATCGTCTCTAACAGAGTTCATCGTTTCAAATAGTGTTCTACCCAATCTCAAATCGGTTTCAATAGAAATCTCTCATCCCAATCGATTTAGAAACCAAGAAATTGTCGATGAAGAGACACCAAACTTTGAATCAACAGCCCTTCTTGAGATCTATTCAAGTTTAATTACCCTTTCGTTTATCTGTCGAAGAAAATGGTGTACTGTTTCATATCAACAAAAAAAAAATCTCCATTATTTTCTTTCTAAAAACCGGTTGATGCTTCGATCGAAGATTTCTATTTTGACTTGAAACCCATTTTTTATTTAAAAAAAAAAAGAAAAAAGAAGTTAAATACTGATTTATATTTGTTTGGGAGTTGGAGAGATCGGAGATCGTAGAAGAGAATTGAAATTAAATAAGCAATCCTTGGCCAATTTTTTTTTTTTTTTGATTGATTGCTTTTTTATTTCTATTGAATTTAATCTAAAAGGGAAAATTGTATCCATGGCTATGTGGAGATTTGTACTAGATCACCAAAGAAGAGTTGAAATTGGGGGAAAAAGATTGCTTATACCTTAGTTGCTCTCTTTATATAACTGTCATCCGTAATAGGGAAGATTTTATTGGAAAATTTACTTCAAACCCCAAGAACACAAT
The DNA here is from genome assembly GCF_017979445.1 of Akebia trifoliata. NCBI lineage: Eukaryota > Viridiplantae > Streptophyta > Magnoliopsida > Ranunculales > Lardizabalaceae > Akebia > Akebia trifoliata. The sequence continues at coordinate 25,105,784 of NC_141382.1, forward strand.
CCATATGATTGCAAGGGAGATTTGTGGCGACAGAGAGAGAAAAATTTGAAATTTTAGCTAAAATTATCAAGTTAGAACAATCTCATAACCATTGAGTTGGATGAAATCAAATCTATTTTGAAAAAATTGGTGTAGATGTGTGGACGCCCATTGATTCTTCTATTTCAGTTGCATCTTGAGACAAAAGAAACAAATTGAAGGATCGAAGATATGGAATTGTTTAGCAGCTCCATGAATCGATCCCTTCTCTTTGCAGAAAACGTGATCATGAATCTTTTAATCTCATTAAGGAGAATACATATCAGGCAGCCATAGTTGAGAAAAAATAACTCTCTGTGTTTATTGAGATTGGCTATAGACACACCAATTTTTGCTAGCGCCACATGGGTTTATGATTTCTTTTATTAAAAAAGAATCATGGCTGCCTATCTCAACAATTATCATTGTATCCTCAATTCAATATTCTTTGAAAATCTCGATGTATTTTGGGTCGCTCAAAAGCAATCCTTGATTGAACCATAGAAAAGAGTCTTTTTTTGTTTTAGTTCATTTAAAATAAGTATAAAAAAATCATTTTGTTTTAATATTTTTGTAAAAATAAAAAAAATAAAAATAAAAAATAAAAAAAAGAGCTTGTTCTTGTGATTGGTTGATGCTTAATTATTGATGTGCTATCTTCATTGATTGATTATCTGAAATGCCCTAATCTTAATTGATATATACATGAGATGTGTATGCTTTGATTTTGAACTGAATGATGTGAATATATTTTGTTTCTTAATCAATATTTGAAATCCATATTGTGATGATCTGATTTGGCCCACGACCCATTCATCTAAAAAAATGCCCCGGGCACACCCCACCCTATTTGGCACACTCCACTAGCATGTTTATTTTATTGTGTTGCATGCTTGCATGTCCCTTATAGTCAACGTGGCACTATTGCTTGGCCCGGTCTCCTCGGAGATACGACGTCATTCATGAAAACCACAACTCTAGTCACGTACCTTTACAGTATATAAAATTGGGACATTAGTATCGTTCGATTAGGTGACACTGAAAGGTATATCAATGCACCCAGACTGGAGCAACTTGAGCCTTTGTCCTGTTGTAAGCCGCAAAGTCACATGTCTCGATCGCCAATGCTAGACTCATACCTATATGGTATATTAAAGTTAATCTAAGTTCACCAACTGCACTTCTTAGTTAAAATCAGTGCCTAAACGAGATCCTACCCCGATATACTACGGTACAAGGGGGATAAATTATGTCTATTCTAGACGAGAGGTGACTTAAGAGTACCCTTCCTCAGCATTGTGCGCCACCTCTCAATTGGGGATTAAACTGGCTATTTTTGACTTTAGAGATTTGAGTTGAAGTTTTAGGTCATCACCTATACGGTATATCAAACCAAGTCATCACGTACCGTCTGATTGAGTATGCTCGAGAGGTATGTAGGTGCACTTGGGCAAGGGTGGCCAGATAAATTACATTGCACGCAGTAAACCTAGAGTCTAGAAAGCTCCCTATACGTCACGAATCGAACTTATCATGGGTGTTCCCAGGTTGCTTTTCGGAAAGGGACTTTACAAATGTTGAGATCAGGAAGTGTTACAGTTTGTCCTCAAGATGTAAAATTTTTGTTTAATTTAACTCAAGGCTAGGTGCACCAACCCAATAAAAAATTCATTTTAAATGTGGTAATGATCCATAATGATCCAGTTCATCTCAGTCCAACAATCATGATGGGTCGAACCATTCAAATCAAAATGGTATTCAAATATTTTTCTAATTCGGGTCCCAACTCATTTCAAAAGAAGAAAAATATTTTCTAAAAAGAAAATAAAATGAAGGAAAAATGATTTACAAAAGATCTATTTTGCATGGAAAAATTTTGAAATACGTTTTTTACAAAAAATTATTTTTTGCATGGACCTTGAAAAATTACCAAAATATGTTTTTCTAAAAAGAAAATGATTGCAAAAAATAATCAGATTTGTAAAAAATTTTATTCAATAAAAACATTATTTTTCAATAATTTTCAAGAATGCAATAAAATTATTTTTCTTCTAAATAATCATTGAATGGATGAATTGTTTAATGGATTGGTGCAGAGAATTCAATAAAATCTCAGGGTTCATTTAAAATGTTACCAAGGGGGTAACACTGAAATTGATTAAATTCATTTTCAATGAGGTTTAAGGGTTATTATTGCACCTAACTTCAATCGTCCATCGTCTAGCTAGGGTTGTAAGTCTGGTCAATTAGAACAAACGTCAGTACTAAGTGAATCGTCAGAAATGATCCCAAAATCTTTCAAAATTACATAGTGCCTCAGTCCTGTCGGTTGTAAGCAATGTCCCAGTCCTAATGAAGCCCATTGTGGGTAGTTGTCTTGAGTTTTTATGATTCATTTGGGTTAGCTTGAGTCATTTTTTTTCCAACAAGGTCATCTTTTCTTTAAATCAAGTCCATTTTTTTCTTGGTGAGTCGAGTTAGTTTGTCAAGTCTATAGAGGTGTTTGTTGTCCCAGCTGAATTTGATTAGATAAAGAAAATTTATAAATACCTCAAGCACATTAACGAATAAACTAATAATCTGATAGATTTCTCTCCTGAATAAAAAGATAATGGTCGAGTTTAACCTTTAATTGAAAAAACAAAGGTCATTGACCTCGAAATAGAAAATAATTCCTAGAGAAATTCAAATAGAAACAATCATATCCCCCAAAGGAACACAAAGGGATAATGGATTTACTCAGAAACTTCGAAAAAAAATTTTGCGTGATCCTATAAGGATATGTTAGGTGCAAGCTTGGGTGTTATCCGACACGGAATAGATACTCGTTCAATGGAATGGAAATACCAATGAGATCAAAGAAGATGTTACAAAACGTATCGATGTTACCCTCATTGCATCTCAAGTTGCAAAGTTCATCAAAGTAGATGTCATAAGCCAATATAGGATACATTTGGAATTAGTTTCTAATAATGGGTCATACTTCAAAGTCGAGGTTATCACTATATGTTCAAAGTTCAAGATCCGACATCACAAATCATCTTTCTACCGTCCTTAGACCAATGGAGCTGTTAAAAAAGCCAATAAGAATCTCAAAATGATCATCAAGAAAACATGTCAATCAAAGCAGGATTGGTTAGAGAAGTTACCGATCATATTAGGGGTATATCGTACTTCAATACAATCTTTTACTGGAACTACTTTCTACCGTCTAGTGTATGATATAGAAACAGTCTTACCAGTTGAAGGGAAATTTCGTATCTCAAGGTCTTGATGGAATGTCAATTGCTAAAAATAGACTAGGCTAATAATGGGATACGAAGAGCTAAACTTGATTAAAGAAAAATAACTTAGAGTTTTGTACCACGTGAAAACTTATCAAAGAAGAATCACTCGCACGTTTGACAAGAAGGTTAAAGTTTGCCACTTACAAGTCAAGGATTTAACCATTAGACTTCAAAGAAAATTAAGCACTCCTCATTGATTGTAGGAAGAAGTCTGAACCCAATTGGAGAGATTAATTCATTAAGAAAATACTTTCTGAAAAAGTGACCAAACTTCAAGATCATGATGGAATTGAACTACCACAATCAATAACCTTGACCAGATCAAGCGGTACTACATTTAAGGAGGCCATCTTCGGTCGAATCAATTTCTTGTTACCCAATTCAATATCTCATTTCTCAACCCTTTGCAGCCTTTCTTAAAAAAAAGTCATTTTTCTTTCTCAGTCCAATCACCCAACCCAAGGGAGGGAAAAATTCGAACTACATTTTAATCTGATCCCAAAATTCTAGGCAACCTTAGAAATTACTTCAAGCTCGACCACTTCAAAATAAAAAAATAAATTTCTCCACAAAAAAATCCAGAAAGAAAAAAATTCAAAAGAAAAAGAGATATCTTCAAAATGGGGAAGAAAATTTAAAGAAAAATAAAAGAATTGCTACACAAGGGCCATTCGGATTTTTGAGCCTCAAAATTCTTTTCTTTTTATGCCCAGTCCTAAGCTTACCCATGGAAGTCTTCCTAAGTATTGTGCAAAAAAGACAAAGAAGGTAGCAAAGCATGATCAGACAGTAACTCCAGAAGTTCAAAAGGAAAGACAAAAAAAGTCTAGTATGTTGAAAATCTGAAAGGGAGACTTAGGCAGAAATTAAGACAAGTTCGAGAGGTTGAAAATTAGAAAGGATGGCCTTAGCAACAATCAGAGCAAAAATAAAAAAATATAAGCTCGCTAGATCGAAAATCTTAAAGGCAATCTAGGGAAAAGCTAGAGCAAGCTCATTAGATCGAAAATTTAAAAAGGCAATCTAGGCAAAAATTAGAGCAATCAAAAAAATAAAAGAAAATCTCCGTTGAGTTGAAAGGCTAAAAATGCGGTCCGAGCCGAAACATTAGAAGTCTGAATGACCAAGTTTCAATACCCAACTTAAACCAAGCAAAGGCTCAAAAGCTACGAATATTGTCTACGATTGATCTAAAAATTTCTACTTCTCCAAGTGAACCAAGAGGAAAAATGGTGGATTCTACAATGAATTTCAAAAAAAAATATTTTGTTCTCTTGAGCCTGACTCAAAATCTTCAATTTAAAAAGTTAAAATTAAAAGTTGAATCATTATTGTGCTTGTGGTAATCAATATTTCAAACCTTCATAACATGGGGCACTTTCTTTTTTTTTTCTATAGCATATAGTTTTTCGCCTTACACAAGGGGCATTTTAAAAAAAATAGTGTTCAATTATTTCCAGTGCAATATTTCTTGTCAGACTAGGGGCATTTTTGTTCTCAAGGTTGATCAATGTTAATTCTAAACGATAATGGGACTGAATTTAAAGTTACCCTTTTGATAGCAATTTTTTTAAAACCCTTGAGGTTTAAAGAAGATTTTAAAATTTAAAAAAAACTTGAGGTTCAAACATAGGCATTTCTGATCTCATATTTAGTTTTGCCTAGAGAAAATGTTCATTACTCTTTCACCTCGAGTAGGTAGAGTAGAACTCCCGAATTTATTCATTATCTCCTAGATTCATTCATTCTTTTCTAGATTCATTCATTCTTTCTCAAATTTATTCATTTTTTCCTAAATTTATTTATTCTTTCCTAGATTCATTCATTCTCTCCCAGATCCATTCATTCTTCCCTAGATCCATTCTTTATTTTTCATATTCATTCATTCTTTTCCTAGGTTATCCATTTTTGCTCAGCCAGATACTGCCGAAGATTTTCTCGGATTTTGCTCAAATGTTACTCAAATAGTTCATTATTCTTTCACCCCGAGTAGGTAGAGTAGGACTCCCAGAAAAATAATTCATTACTCTTTCACCCAGAGTATGTAGAGTAGAACTCCTAGAAAATTAGTCCATTACTTTTCACCCTGAGTATGTAGAATATGACTCCCAAAAAATTAATCCATTATTTTTTCACCATGAGTAGGACTTCCAAAAAAAAATATAGTTCATTACTCTTTCACCCCGAGTAGGTAGAGTAGGACTCCCAAAAAAAAATTTCATTACTCTTTAACCCAGGGTAGGTAGAGTAAGACATTTAATTTTTGCTCAAGTTATGCTCAGTTTATACTTATATTTTACTCAGATTATGCTCAATTTATACTCAGATTATGCTCAAATTTTACTCAGTTTGTACTCAGATTTCGCTCAGACCTTCTGAGATTTATCTCAGATTTCAAGTGCATACAAATGCACATTTGTACCATTAGTCAGGGAAAATTTTCTAAAATTCAAGGATCTGATGCCGTCAAAGAGAACTTGTGCTCGAGGACCTGACAACTTTTAGTTCGGGGAGACTTTTATTATCAAGGATCTGAACATCCCGACGAATTGCTAAATTAGGCTGCAAAATGAACTATCACTAGCTTTGTCATTCGGATATCATACTATCTAATGAAATTGATTTCCTATCTATTTTGCTTCAACCCGCTGTCAAAGAGGGGCATCTGTAGACACCCCAATTTTACACTCGCCTGATTAATCAACTCATCAACCCGATCGCGACGATACCTAATGATGGATGATTATTCCAATGCTTTATTTATTATTAGATATGTTTCAAAAATTTGGATGAGGTATCTCAAGCAAACAAAACTCTAGAAACCACGCCACACTAGGAAAATATGACCCAAAACATAGAAATCATCATTTTTTGGATAAAAAGAAGTTTTACGAAAAAAATCACTAAAAAATGACCAAATGACCAAAATACCCTTAACATCAAAATATCCTTAGAGCCCACGGTACGCTTAAGAAAATCCTTTCAAACATATAAAACAACAAAGTGAAATCAAATAAATCATTTCCCCAATTTTCATCAAATTTGACAAAATTATGAAAATGCCCCTCATACGGTTAACAATCATTTCATGCCAAAAAATTCATAAGTGACACAAACCGATAATCACATCAAATTTCTTATGAAAAATTGATTCCAAAATATTCTAAAACATCGAAAAATAACTTTTCAACGTAAAAGTCCTCTTCAGGGGCAAAACAATAATTTTTCAATTTTAACAATTTAAAATTTTGAAATAAATAATTAAAACATTAATTAATGTAAAGTGAAATCCTAATTAAATTTTTTTTAAATCCATGAATCAAACTCTTTGGAAAAATTGTTGATGGTTGCCTACTTATTTAAGTGGAGCTCCCTGATATTTATTAAAAAATCCCTCCATCTAGGGCCTAAAGAATTAAAATATAATTAAGGGGGGTTTTCCAAAAATTAAAAATATATTTTTTCATTATACATAAGAATTAAAATCCTAATCTAAAGAAACCTAGTCAATCAAATAATACTTAAGTCAATATCTTAATTAAAACCCTAATCTAAAAAAACCTAGTCAATCAAATAAGACTTAAGTCAAAATCCTAATTAACCTTATGTTAAGATACCTAATCCAACACCAACTCTACCCAAAAAACTCTATAAATATAGAACCTCTACAACTTAATTTTGTAGGTCAAAATAAATCCTAGAAAAAGTAGGTCAAAAAGTCTCCCTAACCTCTTCCAAACCCTAATTTTGAAACCTTAACTCCTTACTTATCATCAAACCCCAGCTTTTACTCAAAAAATATCCTGAAACCTATCAAAAACATTCAGAAACCCTTAAAAAATATAGAAAACACTCAGATCTAGATACCTCAACTTGGAGATCAAAAGCAAATCCAGTGACGGAAACAAAATAAGAAATCCCATACGAGGAGTCTCTCCGCCACCTCTAAGGGAACAAATCATTGCGATCATCTAGGTATACTTTTTATTTTTTTTATTTATTGGTTTTTAGTCTTTTAGCAATGTAATCTTTTTTGAAAAATAGTAGAGACCAATGTTTGCCGGACGGGGTAGGTACCTAATACCTTCCAACCCCGTAACGTGATCATCGGACTATAGTTTCTTTTTATTCGTAGATTAGTTGTTTTTATCTATTTAGAGTCAATGCTCGATTCTTAGATCATAATAACTAGGTGGCAACTCCCAAACCTCAAAAATCAAAAGCAGTTCCGCACACCCCACGGATCGAGGGCGCTTTCAACATTCCCAAAAGGTGAATACCCCAAAAATTGACCTCCAACTTTACAAACTTACATATCTAGTATACTACTAATACTCTACAATAACCACCATCCTAAGGTCTACATTAACAGAAACCATCCTCCTGGGCCTCCAATTTTGCCATATAGACATAATCGACTATTGTCTCATTACTTGACATCGACTTGAAACTTCTCCTTACAAAGTCCTCTAACCCATCTATTTAGATCGATGTGTTATTCTCATTTGGGTTGGATCTAAGGTGTAGATGGGAAAGTGATAGGTATATTACATAGGATCACAATATGTTTGTAGAATGAAAAAGTAATCATGCTAAAATCATAACTTACGGGCTCAATATCAATGTAGTTTTCATATATATGTAGGAAAATTTCATTCCACATTATGATGTGGTTTGTCCATTAATCTAAGTAATTATATAATACTTACACAACATACCATAACTTATTATAAAATTCACCAGTACAATTTATCCTGACCATCTAACACCTTTTCCTCATAATTTTACAAAATTCACATAATTTATTTTCTTCCTAGGTTCCATGATTACAACCTGTATTTAGAAATCAAATTCCTTGGTTCAAATGTCTAGGTATCATGATTTTGGTATTCTCAAAATATAAATTATAATCCACATCTCATTAACAAAAAATAAATATATTCAGCATATTGACACTATAATGCAGACAAGTACGATAGATTTCACAACTGACATTTATGCGTTAATAAAGGATTGCATGTTTGCCATTGAGGGACTGTAACGTTAGTTCTTGATTCTACGGTCAACCTGATCGCAAGTGGTTCGTCCTTTGTCGTTCTCATGTTAGATGTTGACCGGGATGTCCCATGATAACGAGAACCCTTATTTACTATTATAATTTTTCCTCAATCATGGGGACTAGTTGTCTTCATTGTGCCTATCAGGATAGCATCTAGATCAATCGATTTATTATTCTAGATTATTTTATATTAGTTATTTATTTAGTTTTATATTTTAGGACTTTAATTTTATGTTCTTTGAATTTATTTTGATGTTTTATTAGCCTATGGTCTTTTATAAAATTTAGGGGTAGTTTAGTAACTTTAGTTCATCTTTTATTTAAGTTTATTTTCTTATCTCCCCTCATCGTCCTATATCAAATTTGATATTAGAGCTAAACCTGGAATATATTGAGATGGTATTGAAATCTCATAATTACATATTTTCATGACATGTACATATAAAAGATACAAGGACTCTATGGACAAAGGCAGATAATACATCAGTCATATGACGGGGTATAATATGATCAAATTTGTGCATTGTCTCCAGTACTCGGGAGGACGGATGAAGTCCCTGGAACCGCACCCGAAGTCATCTCAACTACTAAACCCAATCTAGACATCCCTAAATCTATCTCGAGAGCTGATGGTAAACCTTCGGGATGCGCTCGCAACCGTCCAGTCAAGTCAAGGAAAAATGTGTCAAATGCCAGCGGGGGATCAGAATCAAAACTGGTCTTTGAGACACAACTAGTAGGGGCAAAAGGCTCGACAAAAGTAGAATCCTGAGAAAAAAATCTCGATTAGGCGCTAGAAGCAACAAATAACTATAAGAAACTAAAATGGTAAAAGGCCTTACCTGGGGAGGAGTAGGAGGACGAGCCGAAATACTCGCACCATCTCAACAACGATAATAATCTGAAACATCCACAAGAAATGAACCATGTGAAGGGAAATATATAAAGGATATCAATAAAGCAAAGGGTTACATGGAAAGAGTTATACCATCTCTACCTACATCAGTGATTCTCTCAGAGCAAAGTTGAAATTATTTTTGGTCCATTTTTAAAGAACGGATAGTAGTAAGTTATATGTATCCGTTTTTCAAAAATGGATTGCCCTACATTGATCCTGTCCATTTTTCCAAAGTGGATTAATGTACAGTACCTCTATCCATTTTTCAAAAATGGACCAGAAACAAATCTTTCTTCACACACTTTTTCATAAGCACCATGCTTACTGGTTTTGAGTCTATGGTTTACTAGTTTTATTCTTAGTCCAAGAAATTTTCTATTTTATTTTTTTTGCAAAGTAAGATGAGTAAAGGTTGAAAATACTCCCCTTTACCTAGGGGAGAGTAAAAGAAATGAATCCTAAATACTATACAATGTTGTCTTCATGGGCTTCAAAATAAACTTTACAAAGTTGTCCCCTTAGATGGAAAAAATTACAATAATGAAGGGTTGATAAATTATTTTCTCAAAATTGTGTCATAAGCTTTTAATCGTATTTAATGCATGTGGCTATAAGTGGTTTCATTATTTACCCATTCTTCAAACCTTGATGTATACCGAAGTATACACTTCTTAGGTTGATGATTGGGTTGGATGTGTTCATCCTCATACCCGAAATAAACGACTCGAGTCGTGAAACTACTAGGCATCAAGGTAGTAAACTTTCATAGGTAAAGGAGGTTTGTGTAATGGGTTATGCAAGCGCAAGTACACAAGTACATTTAAAAAAAATATTAGCCCCCTTACAGGCATTCAACTCACCAAAGAAAATGACAATATTACAATCATTTCCAAAGAATAAGAAAACAAAGTACCAAGCAAAACACAAACGACAACAATGTTAATGAACACATATCGATTATTTTGAAACTTTGTAAAAATGGCCAAATAATCATGGTTTGAATCCACCACCTCCCTAGTGGAGTCGCCAAGTTGTAGACATAAGATGTTTATATGTGAATTTTAATGCTACGTTGTTTGGAGTCGCCACCATTTTTTTTTTGAAAATAGGTGTCAATAGGCACTCGAATCAAATTTTGTTTAGAAAATCATTTTTCATGACATCGTAGTAACTCTCATTAATGGAGAAGGTGTGATCTACCTAAGATCTAGGTAAGGGGAATCGGTTAGAGAATGGAAAAGGTGTTAGGCACCCTATTCTCTCCACCTAGGGTGGTTACCTTTTAAATTTGACCATTTTTTAAAAGATTAACATAACAATAAAAATACATGAGATGCATGAAGTAAGCGTGTGCACATGGTGAATATGTTCTTATTTGAAATAGAATTTAATGTTAGTGTTGACATTAAGAATATCCTATGGAAGAGGATATACCATGGAGCCAATATGTTTTTGCATGAGTTGAAATGTTGGTTTAGGATTTTAGAAAAATTTCATGGATGGAGTTCCATTAGATCCACAACCTTAATACATGCATGCTTTGTCAGAAATTTAGTATTTTAACCTCATTGAGAGAGTTACACAATTCTTCATCATAGCCAAGCATATATGGTATGTGTACATAATGTACATTATAATTCATGAGATTAAAATGGGTTATAAGTGATTTCAGCATTCATCTTTTCGACCAAACTATCTCAAGCATTCCATGCCCAAGATTGAGGTTCAATCTACTCGGGATGAAGGTAGGTTCTCCATTGCGTCCTAAGGGCTTCTAAAAAGAAAAATGAGAAGGATAGAAGAATAAGATGCAAGTATTAAAAAAGCTTATCTATACCCACCTTGTTTCTTTGGAAGTCTTGAATGAACTTGAGCTTTGAAAGATGAACTAAAGAGTTGAATGTTAAGGGATGAGAAAATGAGTAGGGATTTTGGTAGAATTTTAGGTTGAGAAATAGGAGTTTGAGAACATGTCTTGTTCATAAAAAATGAGGGTATATATAAAGCTTTTGAAAAAAATTTGGGGATAAAGTGGTCTAACCCTAAAAATAAAGAGAATGGACATGAGATTTAGATTATATCTTTTTGGATTTTTCATTTGTATGAGGGTAAATGTGACATTTGTGAAAAAATCCTAAAAACATTCTTTAAACTTTGATTTTTTTCTAAATAGTGGTGAGAGAACAAAAGTATTTTTGGGAGAGTAAATAGGGGAATGACATATGTAAAGGTGAAGTAGTACGTGAAAAGTAGACTTTAGTTCATTTGTAAATAACTTATAAAGTAAGGGTGAACTAATGGAAGAACAAAAACACTTTTGGGAGGGTGAGTAGGGGAATGACATGTGTAAAGGTGGAGTAGTAGGTAAAAAGTTGACATTGATTTATTTGTAAATAACTCATAAAGCAAGGGTCGATGTATATTTTTAAAATGGATTAATGGGAGATCTCAATGTATGCACTTGAAGATTCCTACCTTTTGAGGGTATGATTGGAAATTCTCTCAACTTTATAGATTATTACTAAAGACCAAAGAATTATTTTGATTTGACTACACTTTTTGATAATAATATTCTTGGATTTTCACTAGGGGGAGTTGATTCTCCAATTAGATTAAAACATTGGGTATTGAGGGTTTATGGGAAATCACAATGTGTCATCCTTTGAGGGGTATGAGAGAATGGGCTTAAAATGGACTTGAGTTTGGATTTTGGTTATAAACTTAGGTTATGGGTAATAATATTATAGACTTTGGGTTAAGGTATGGGTGATGGATCGGTTAATGAAGAACGGATATGAATCTAGATTAGATCATGGAAGTAGTATGGAATTAGATTGGATTAGGGACAAGGTTGATCATGTCAATATATATGACATGATGCATGTATGCCTATGTATGAAAATGATGTCAAGTGGCAATGCGGGCTCGTTGATGTCGATTTAAGAAAAATTAAATTTTTCTAAAGGGGTTCGTATAAATTGGAGTGTCTACAACTGCCCCTCTTTACAAGAGTTGCTCACAAAGAACTGCAAAGAATAAATTAGACCCTTATTTTTGTAAATCCAAAATGATATATTGCAAGATGATTAAAAAAATTGGATGGATGGTGGAGATTTTGTAGAATGTGGTTCCCCAAGCATAGGGTTTGACAGGGTTAGTTTTTTTGAAAATCCTTAACTTCGTGGCATAGAGCCCGTTTGAAGTTTTGGATAGAAATTTTGATGATATTTAAAAGTGATCAACATTTCAAATCATGCAATGTGGTTTTCATAAACTTTCCTTCTCTTTTGCCCAATTTTTATTATTTTGAGTTTTGATTTTGTTTGATATCTTGGTTTTGTTTTTGAATTTTTGAATTTTTGATTTTTTTTTTTTTGATAATTTGATTTTTTTTGAATTTTTGATTTTTGATATTTTTATTATTTTTATTTTTGAATTTTTTATTTTTGATTTTTTAATCTTGATTTTTGATTTTTGAATATTTTGAGTTTTTGATATTTTGATTTTTTTGAGATTTTTTATTATTTTTTTATTATTTATATATTATTATTTATTAATTATTTTTTTTATCAGTTTTATAAAAATGGATTTCGCTAAAGTTTCATTATCTGTTTTGACAAAACGAATTGAGCAATTTAAATTTCATCTGTTTTATAAAAACGGATAATGCAATGTTATCTCCATCTGGTTTTTAAAAACGAACCAGTAATCATTTTTTTTAAACATCAAAAATTCGCGCGACCCCTCACTTCATCTTCTTTGTTGGACATTCTGATTTTTCTCTTTTTTCCCTATGTCCTTGATTCCTTTATTGTCTTTTTCGTCATTGGATTTAGGCATGCTTCTTCGTTCTTTCTTTTTTTGGGCTTGATTGAGGTGGTATTCATAGAGGCAGTAAATTGGTCAGTCGAGGGGCATTGGGGACTACCCGTTTGATTGGATCTTGATCGAGATAGGCCTATTGTTGTTTCTTTTTTATTTGTTTGCATGCCTAAGTATACCTATATACATGCATATTATTTTGTTTTTTTTTTTTTTTCGTTATTACTTTGCCTATTAATATGTATGCAATATGGCTTATGGAACGTTGGTTTTGATTCAAACGAGTCGTGTGGTGGGTATGAGAATGATCTTAGTATGGTGATAGGTTTTGTCATAGAAGGTGAGTTGATGGTGCAATGTTTGGAGGATGTTTCAAATGAAAAACATCTATCAACATTACATAATAAAGAAATATACATAATACGAATACGGCGGTGTAATTAATAAGAGAGTAGAGGAACACGTAGATATAATCATCTCGACTATGGCAATTCGATATTTCAAACTTCCAATCGGACGTGGAATTTCATCGATATAATCTGATTTTGTGGCCGGTCTAGCATACCACAATTGGATGATCATTTATCTGGCTCAGACTAGCCATTGACAAATAACCCAATACTAAGTTCAACTAATGGTAAGGTCGACCGTTTATTGACTACAGACTAATAGTAATCACTAACTAGTCCAGGAGACCCCTTGTGTAGAAGCCTATCAAGAGGTAATGCATGTGAATCCTGATTATCTCTACATTATATAGAGACTATCTTTACATATAACACTCCTCAGGAAATAAGTAGGAAAAATTTATGGATCTCATAAGCTGTAATATGCTCTAAAGTAACCCATATTATCGAAGAGCATATGACATCTAGTGCTACCCTAGATAGACCCACCACTCCCAGATATATAACAACGCGTTACTTTTTGTAGGTTTTTTACGACTTTTTTCTAGTAAACAAAATAGTTATTTGGTATACTATATACTAGTTTATTTTTATCGAAAATACAAGCAAGATTCAATAGTGCTCTCTAGTGGTATCCATCTATCATTTCCATCCATCCATCTATTTATCTATCATGTCTTACGTGGTATAACCACCACAAATGACTGGATGCACTGTCCATTCAATTAGTCAAGAACATACGTTCTCTCTATCCATCCATCAATCAATCGATCAATCCATCATTTAAGTTTCTACTTATCTATCGAAGTATTTTCACTTTTAAAGTTATTTGATATTAGAGCCTTAAATAATTTAATTCGAGTTTTGGTTTGAGTACAAAGATTCAAAAAACATGATAAAGTAATAATATGTAAATATTGAAAAAGTTGTAAAAATTTGCCTAAGTGTTGGAAATGTGATTTTTCAAAGTTGTTTAAATTGAAAATAGATTTTTATAACTAGAAGCTCTTGATAACTAAAGTCAAGATATTAAAGTCAATCAAGTAAGACTAAAGTCAAAATATTAAAGTCAATCAAATAAGACCAAAAGTCAAAACCCTAGTAGAGTTCTAATTAAATAATAATTTTATTTAACAATCCTAATTAAATAATAACTCTATTTAATAGAATTCTAATTAATATATAACTCTACCTAAAATAATTCTAATTAAAATATAACTCTAACTAAAAAAATTATAATTAAACACTAATTCTATCTAAATAAACACTTAAAAAATCTATAAATAGGGATCCCTACAACCTATTTTCGTATCAAATAATAAACACTAAGAGAAGTAGGTCAAAAAGCTTCCCTAACATCCCATAAACCCTAATTTTGAAGCCCCAACTCCTTACCCAACACCCATACTTTAATTTTAGCTCGAAAAACACCTAGAAGCCTTTCAAAAACACCCAGAAATCCATAAAAAAATCTAAAGAATCCAGATCTAAGAAAGAGATACCTTGCCTCGGAGATTAGAAATCAGATTCGGAGACAAACGAAGCGAGGAGTATTGTACAAGGAGCTGCTCTATCAAATCTAAGGGAACAAGACC
This sequence comes from Akebia trifoliata, assembly GCF_017979445.1. Lineage (NCBI taxonomy): Eukaryota > Viridiplantae > Streptophyta > Magnoliopsida > Ranunculales > Lardizabalaceae > Akebia > Akebia trifoliata. Next base: position 25,120,870 of record NC_141382.1, read on the forward strand.
GTTTTCTTCAAAAAGGTATAAGTTTCTTATTTTTTGTTTTATTAGGTCTTTTAGCAATGTAGTTTACTTGGGAATTAGTAGAGACCGGCGTTTGCCGAGGGGGGGTTGATACCTAACACCTTCCAACTCCGTAATGTGATCCTCGGACTCAGTATTTTTTAGTAGATTAGTCATTTTTATCTGTTTCGAGTCTATATTCGATTCCTAGATCATAATAGCTAGGTGGCGACTCCCAAAACTCAAAGGTCAAAAGCGGATCCGCGTACCTCGTGGATTGAGGACGCTTTCACAAAGCCAGTCCTAAGGATGATTTTTCACTTCCACACATCGATACTCTAGGTGATAGTAGAGCAGGGTACGACATGTTCTTATTCATGGATGGCTTCTCAGGCTATAATCAGATCAAAATGGTAAAAGAAGACCAGGAGAAGACTGCATTCATCACGCCATGGGGTACTTTCTACTACAAAGTCATGCCATTCGGATTGAAGAATGCAGGGGTGACTTATCAGCATGCAATGACTACCTTGTTTCATGACATAAGCCATAAGGAAATGGAAGTTTATGTAGACGACATGATCACTAAATCTGGTATAGAAGAAGACCATCTGCTAAATCTCAAGAAGTTGTTCAACAGGCTAAAAAAGTATAGTTTGAGGCTCAATCCGACAAAATGTGTATTTAGGACAACATCGGACAAACTACTGGATTTCATCATTTGCAGAAGGGGCATCGAAATAGATCCGGCAAAGACTAAATATATCATCGAGATGAAGGCACCCGTTTCTCAGAGAGATGTTCGGGCATTTTTGGGGAGAATACAGTATATCAGTCAGTTTATTGCTCAGCTCACACCTATCTGTGAACTGATCTTCAAGCTACTGAGGAAAGACACGCCAAAGAAGTGGAACAAGAACTGTCAGGAAGCAGTCGATAAGATCAAGCAATACCTACTCAATTCATCGGTCCTAGTCTCTCCTATTCCAGGGTGACCCCTGTTGATATACATCTCAATGCAAGAAACGTTAATGGGGTGTATACTAGGACAACACGATGAATATGGACGGAAGGAACAGGCTATCTATTATCTCTGCAAGAAGTTTACTGAGTGTAAGGCAAAATATTCGATACTTGAGAAGACTTGTTGTACATTAGTCTAGGCATCTCAACGACTACGTTACTATTTGCTTAGTTACTCAACTATGCTTATTGTCAGAATGGACCCCCTGAAGTACCTTTTTGAGAAATCGACATTAACAGGTCGTACAGCAAAGTGGCAATTATTATTATCTGAGTATGACATCACCTATGTCACTCAAAAAACCATCAAAGGGCAAGTCATCGCCGACCACCTCGCTGAGCACCCGTTGCCTAACTATGAGTCACTAAAGACGAACTTTCCGGATGAAGCCATACTACTCACTAAGGTTGAGGACGATGATGAGAAACCAGGCTAAAAAATGTACTTCGACGGAGCAACTAATCAAAAAGAAAATGAAATAGAAGCAGTTTTGACCAAGCCAGATGGGTTCCACGTACCAATCACCATTAGATTGAAATTCCAATGTTCTAACAATGAGGCTGAATACGAGGCATGCATAACAGGGTTGAAAACAACATTAGATCTCGAAGTTGATGAAATCAATGTGTTTGGAGATTGAAACTTAATAATCTATCAGACAACTGGAGAATGGAAGACTCTAGAACAGAGACTAATCTCTTACCATGAGTATCTCAAAGAATTAAGCTCAAGTTTCAACAGGATTTCATTCACCTATATGCCAAGAGTTAAGAATCAATTCGTAGATGCACTAGCTACGCTTGCTTCCATGATTAGTATTCAGAAGATCTGGTCATCGACCTTATCGAGATTGGAATTCAAGATGAACTGGCTTATTGTCTACCTGTAAAAGAATCTAAAAGAAAAAACCATGGTACTCAGACATCAAGGCATATCTCGAAGATCGAACCCTCCCTTAGATGCAACGCTTAATAATTAAAGAACTAATCAGAAACTAGTAGGTCAATTCTTCTTAAGCAATAGTATTCTATACAAGAAATCACATCATGTGGTCCTACTCTGATGCGTACCAGTAGACACCCCATTTTTACACTTGCTGATTAATCAACTCGTCAACCCGATTACAACGGTTCCCAATGATGGATGATTATTTTAATGTTTTATTTGTTACCAAATATGTTATAGAAATCTGGATGAGGTATCTCGAACTAACAAAACTGTAGAACCACGCTACGATAGAAAAATACGACCCCAGAAACATAGAAATCATCATCTTATAGACCAAAAAGAAGTTTTATGATAAAAATCACTAAAAAATAACTGAATTATCAAAATACCCCTAACATCAAAACAATCCTAGAGCCTACATTATGCTTAGAAAAACCCATTCTAACACATAAAACAACAAACCGAAACCAAATAAATCATTTCGCCAATTTTAACGGAATTTGACAAAATTACGAAAATGCCCCTCATAAAGTTCACGATCATTTCACACAAAAAATTTCATAAACGACACAAACCAATATTTTCATTGAATTTCTTACGAAAAATCGATTCTCAAACACCCTAGAACATAAAAAATCGACTTAAAACACGAAAAGTCCTCTCTGAGGGCAAAACGATAATTTCACAATTTTTATAATTAAAATTTTTGAAATTAATAAATAAAATATTAAATAATTAAAGTGAAACATTAATAAAATTAATTTAAAATTTTGAACCAAAAAATCGATTAATTAGGCTCTCAGGCAAAATTGTTGAGGGTTGCCAAGATATTTCTTCAAAGACCCCTCCATTTGGGGGTCCAAAGAATTAAAGATATAATAGAGGGGGGTTCTCCAAAAAAATTAAATTCAATCAAGAAAGACTAAAGTAAAAATTAAAGTCAATTAATTAAGACTAAAGTCAAAATCTTAAATTCAATCAATTAAGACGAAAGTCAAAATCTTAAAGTCAATCAAATAAGATCAAAAGTCAAAACTCTAATAGAGTTCTAATTAAATAATAACTCTATTTAATAGAGTTCTAACTAAAATATAACTCTACCTAAAACAATTCTAATTAAAATACAACTCTACCTAAAATAATTCTAACTAAAATACAACTCTAACTAAAAGAATTCTAATTAAACACTAATTCTATCTAAATCAACCCTTAAAAAAATCTATAAATAGGGGTTTTCACACCTATTTTCGTATCAAAGGAAAAATCCTAAGAGAAGTAGGTCAAAAAGCTTCCTTAGCCTCCCACAAACCCTAATTTTGAAGTCCCAACTCCTTACTAACACCCATACTTCGATTTTAGCCTAAAAAATACCTAGAAGCCCTTCAAAAATATCCTAAAATCGATAACAAAATTTGAAGAATCCAGATCTATGGAAGAGATACATTGTCTCGGAGATCCGAAATCAGATCCAGAGACAGAACGAAGTAAGGAGTACGGTACAAGGAGCAGTTTTATCAAATCTGAGGGAATAAAATCGTTGCGTTCGAAGGTAAAATCTCTTTTATTTTTTCTATCTAGGTTTTTATTAGCAATGCAGTCTTATTTGGGATAAGTAGAAACCGGCATTGGCCGGGCAGGGTTGGTGCCTAACACCTTCCAACACCGTAACGTGATCCCCAGATTCAGTTTTTCTTTAGTAGATTAGTTTCTTTATCCGTTTAGAGTCATTATTCGGTTCCTAGACCATAATAACTAGGTGGCGACTCCCACACCTCAAGGGTCAAAAGCGGATCCGCACACCCTGCGGATTGAGGGCGCTTTCAGTGGCGACTCCACTGGGGACTATTGAGGATCAGACTTGAAAAACCCCAAGTATGGGAACATTGCCATGATAACCTAGTTTGTTTTATTATTTAGTTTGATTTATTTTATTTATTTATTTGTTTTTTTTTTTTTTGTGGCTTGATTGTGGATGATTTTTGTTATTGCATTTTTATCCAATTAAGGATTTCTTTTTTATGACCCTTAAATAATGAAAGATTCAAATTGACATATGAAAATGATGGAATGATGAAGGTTGGGACAGTAATGTTAAAATGTTTTTACAGAACATTTTAGTGAGAATTAAGTCTGGGAATCTTTAATAAAACGTAGATCTCATCGAGTAGATTAATTTAGAACCTGAGTTCACTTGATTTCATTATCCAGAGCCTTAGATATCATCGATGCAAGATCAATCTGTAAATCTGGAATTATTGCTGAATGAAGGTTGGGACAGCAATGTTAAAACATTTTTACGGAACATTCTAGTTAGAATTAGGTCTGGGCACCTATTAATAAAATGTAGATGCCATCGACTAGATTAATTTAGGACCTTATTTCATTCAATTTCATTATCGAGAGCCTTAGATATCATCGATGCAAATTCGGATTATATTTTCCTAATTCACAGAAAATCCGAATTTATCTAGAGTTAGCATAGTTAATATTCCTGAAAGCGAGCTCATCTCAACAATTATCATCCTATCATCAATGTAACATCTATTGGAATCTCAATTTATTTTGGATCACCCAAAAGTGATCATTGATTGGACCTTAAAAATTATAAAAATCATGCCTATTGCAATGCTTGTTTGATCAATTATTATATGTCATGCGCATTAATTGATTTGCCATTGATCTTGATCAGATATATAGTTGATGTGCTTATTGATAATATTATTGGATTGATATTTATTTTGGCTAATATTCAATGTGTGATGGTATGATCAGGCCCATGGGCCCATTTGTTTGGAAAAGGCCTCGAGCACACCCTGTTTTGCACACACCACTAGCATGTTTATATTATTGATTTGCACACTTACACGTCCCATATAGCCAACGTGGCACTAGTGCGTGGCCCGGTCTATTTGGAGATGCGACGTCATTCATGAAAATCACAACTCCAATCACGTACCTTAGGGTATATCAAACTGAGGCATCAATACCGTCTGATCAGGTGATTCTGAGAGGTATATTGATGCACCCAGACTGGAACGACCTGAGCCTTTGACCTATTGTGAGCCACACAGTCACATGTCCCGATTGCTAACGTAGTACTAGTACATGGTCGGCCCCCTCGTGGGATGCCAAACCATTTATAAAAGCTACAACTCTTGACTTGTACCCGTAGGTATATAAAAGATAATCCAAGTATATCAATTGCACTTTTTTTGTCAAAACCGGTACCTCAGCGAGATCCTGCCCCGTTGTACCCTACTATACGAGGGGGATAGACTATGTCTATTCTAGACGAAAGGTATTTACGTGGGCCCTTGCTCAGCATTGTGTGCCACCTCTCAACCGGGGATCAAACTGGTTGTTCTTTATTTCAGAGAAGTGAGTTGAGGTTTTAGATTATCACCTATACGGTATATCAAACCAAGTCACCACGTATCGAGAGGTATATGGGTGTACTTAGGCAAGGGTGGCCAGATAAATTGCATTACACGTAGTAAACCTAGCGTCTAGAAGCCTTCCTATAGGTCACGACTCGAACTGACTATGGGTGTTCCCGGGTTGTTTTATTCAATCCAACCAACAGGTAAGTAGGCGGACCAATCCAGAATAATCAAATAAAACCCGCAATATCAGTCCGACCCAATCGGTGAAATGGACCGATTAATTTGAACCACTTAAACCAGTTAGCCTAATTGACAAATGGATCAAACTGATCAATACCAAATCAATTGAACTAATTGGTTTCACTTTTAAAGATCCAGACCGCTTTATATAGAAAGATTCGATCTTAGGATTAAATTAATTTATCTGATCAATGGTTTTATCCTAATCAGGGGTAGACTCATAACTAATCTTTTTCACATTCTTTGTCACTATAACTTATAGTGTATTTGGATTCGATATTTCCCACCGGACGGCTAATTTATATCAAAATTTTAATCATATGGTTAAGAGTGACACTTTCAGAATCGATGGTTAATTTTAGGTACCCCTAAACATTCTTAACCCTCATCTGTGTCATTTTGGGTCCATCAAAAGAGTCGTCTAGTCAAAATACCAATGTCAAGTCCAAGTAGTCCATCCACCCAAAATGACCTTCTCTCTTTGTAGGTAATTGTCGCTGAGTTTTTTTTGAATTTCAATCCAGTTTTCGTCAGTTTTTAAATGCAATTAATTGTTTCAGTTACGTTAGTTTTTCTTCAACTTTCGAGTTTTAGTCAAGTTTGTTAGTCTATGTCTTCTAATTCCAATAAAATAAAGAAACTTTTGATTATCTTGTGTGCAATAATGATAATATCTAACATGAGGATTAACTTAGAGCTCACTAGTCAAACTTAATAAATATTAGAATTAAAGAGTATACTCAAGAAGTACAAATTGATTATACATTATCCTCAGGAGAACATGAGATAATAGTAAACTTACTTGAAAAATTCAACAATATTCTTGCATGGTCTCATAAGGATACATGGATGGATCGCACAAAAAAATAGATCAAGACATAAAGTCAAGAGTGATTTTAAAGTCAAAGATTATTGATCAAAAATGATATAGCTGAAAGCATCAACAAAGACGCTAAGACCTACAAGTAAATCTACCATGTTTTTCACTCAAAAGATGAGAGTTTTCATTCATAAGAGAATAAAAACAAATTTCGAAGTTTTAGAAGAGTTGAATAGTCAGAAAACTCAATCATACTCGATTTCACAAAAGAAGACTGAAGAATATTCATTCTCAAAAAAAGACCTTACTCGACAGAGCAATCCAGATATCTAATTCCTGAAATTTTGACCAAGTCGAGTAGCATTCACCAAAGGAGGCCTTCTTTGGTCGAACCATTTTTCTGTCTTACCAAGAAAAGATAACTTTCTTTAGCCCCTCGCAGTTTTTAAAAAATTAATAGCCTCTTCATTCTAAACCACACCGAATAACCTTGGGAGGGAATCTTAGTATGAACTACGTTTTGACCTGATCCCAAAAGAAAAAGAAATATTTGGGGTTCGTAAGTGTAGACACCCCATTTTCACACTCGCCTGATTAATCAACTCGTCAACCCGATCGCAATGATTCCCAATGATGGAAATGTGTTCCACTGCTTTATTTTCTTACCAGATGTGTTTAAGAAATCCGGATGAGGTATCTCGAACTGACAAAACCTTAGAAACCACGCTACGTTAAGAAAATATAATCCCAGAAACATATAAATCATTATCTTGCAGACCAAAAAGAAGTTTCACGATAAAAATCACTAAAAATTGACCAAATTACCAAAATACCCCTAACCTCAAAACAACCCTAGAGCCTACGTTACGCTTAGAAAAATTCTCTCAAACACATAAAATAACAAATCGAAATCAAATAAATCATTTCACCAATTTTCACAGAATTTGACAAAATTACGAAAATGAACCCTCATAAAGTTCACGACCATTTCACACAAAAAATTTCATAAATAACAAAAACCAATATTTCCATTGAATTTCTTACGAAAAATCGATTCTAAAACATCCTAGAACATTAAAAATCGACTTAAAATGTGAAAAGTCCTCTTCGAAGGTAAAACAGTAATTTCACAATTTTCATAATTAAAATTTTTGAAATTAATAAATAAAACGTTAAATAATTAAAGTGAAATATTGATGAAATTAATTTAAAATTTTGAATTAAAAAATCGATCAATCAGGCTTTCAAGTAAAATTGTTGAGGGTTCGTGAGATATTTCTTTAAGGACCCCTCCATTTGGGGGTCCAAAGAATTAAAGATATAATAGAGGAGGGTTCTCCAAAAAATTAAAGTCAATCAAGCAAGACTAAGGTCAATGTATTAAAGTCAATCAAGTGAGACTAAAGTCAAAATTAAAGTCAATAAGCAAGACTAAAGTCAAGATATTAAAAGTCAATCAATTAAGACTAAAGTCAAAATATTAAAAGTCAATCAAATAAGACCAAAAGTCAAAATCATAATAGAGTTCTAATTAAATAATAACTCTATCTAATAGAGTTCTAACTAAAAAATAATTCTACCTAAAACAATTCTAATTAAAACACAATTCTACTTAAAACAATTCTAACTAAAAAACAACTCTAACTAAAAGAACTCTAAGTAAACACTAACTCTATCAAAATCAACCCCTAAAAAAAATCTATAAATAGAGGTGCTCACACCCTATTTTCGTTTCAAATCATAAATCCTAAGAAAAATAGGTCTAAAAGTCCCCCTAGCCTCCCAGAAACCCTAGTTTTGGAGCCCTAACTCCTTACCTAACATCCCTCCTTCAATTTTAGCCTAAGAAATGCCTAAAAGTCTTCCAAAAACATCCCAAAATTCACAACAAACTTGAAGAATTCAGATCCAAAAATAAGGAGATACCTTGCCTTGGAGATCCGAAATCAAATCTAGAGATAGAACGAAGCAAGGGAGTACGGTACAAGGAGCTATTTTTGTCAGATCTGAGGGAACAAAGTCCTTGCTATCGGAAAGGTATAAATTTTTTTTATTTATTTTTATCTAGGTTTTTAGCAGTGTAATTTATTTGGGAAGTTAGTAGAGACCGGCTTTGGCCGGGCGGGGTTGGTGCCTAACACCTTCCAACCCTATAACATGATCCCCGAATTTAGTTTTTCTGTTCTAGATTAGTTCTTATCTATTTAGAGTCATTGATAGGTTCCTAAACCGTAATAACTAGGTGGCGACTCCCAAACCTCAAGGGTCAAACGCGGATCCGCGCGCCCCGCGGATCGAGGGCACTTTCAGTGGCGACTCCACTGAGGACATTGATGATCAAACTTGAAAAATCCCAAGTATTGGAACATTGCCGATGACCTAGTTTTTTTTTAATTTTTAGTTAGTTTATTTTGTTTGTTTCTTTTTTTTGGTATGCTTGTTGGTCCAATCATTAACCATCCGGTTCTAGTTATAGTACCTTGATCCAATATTTTTTTTTATGATTTAATTAAGGGCCACCCGGAATGATTTTAAATGATGCAAGATTTCAATATGATGATTATATTGAGGATGGGATAGTGATCATTGGGTTATGATTTTTTTTTTTTTTTTATGTTTTTGTTTTTTATGTTTTGCGTGTTAATTTGCTTTTCAATAACATTATTATTATTATTATTATTTTTTAGGTATCGATCTATTTTTTTCTCCTTCTTTCTCCCTTGGATATATCACGGTCCTTTGACAATATTATTATTGGTAGTTTTTTTTTTTTTTTTGGGCAGCAAAAACTAAAAAAAAGAAGGGAATTTTGGGTTGTTGTCAACAACAGCAAGGTATATATAGCTGGTGAATCAGTTTTTTTTAAAGGGTGTTATTAATAAAAAACGGGTTTTAATTATTACACCTAATGAATTTAATTCATAGATTGGTGTGTTTGTAGCAAAACAGTTTTTTTTTTAATTTATCCCAATTTGTGTCATCTTCTTCATTGGTTTCCAATAGAGACGTTGTCTTCCTTGCTCCCCAACAGAGACCACGGCTTAATGTCTCAAGCCAATCGGTTTAAAACTTTTGTTCCGATCGGTTTAGGACCATTAAATCCGATCGATGTCTTCTGAAATAGAAGCACAAAATCTCGAATCAGCAGCCCCTATTAAAATCTAATCGATTCTGAATGTTCTTACTAAAAATCATTGTCTCTTTCGTCTGTCAAAGAGAGTTTTAAGGTTGTTGGTCATCGTTGATCTCGCTCAAAGAACCAGAATTTAAAAAAAAAAAAAAAAACAGAGAGAGAAATTAAATCTATGTTGGTTGCTTAGTAAAAATTGTTCGAATAAAGATTTATATGGATTTATCTATGTATCATCGATACATCGCTGTCAATTGGTTGATCTTGGTCTGGTTTGATCTTTGAACCTCATATATTAGATCGATGATGGAGCATTCGAACATGAATCTAGAGCCAAACATAGAAGTTTTGAAATTTTGGTTTTCTTTTTGGTTGCTTTTAAAAGTGGATCACAGGGGTGTAGGAAATCTAGTGGAGTTGAAGCAGATTGCTCTCGATTGATCTGTTTTCACAAAATTAGATTCTGGAATTTTTGAAATCTAGCTTTTCTTTAGACATTTTCAAAGAACATCGATTTGCGGTTGAGATGGATGGCGATGAAGAGAGTTTTTTTTTTCTCTTGTTTCTGATTTAACAATATCAAAGCCAATCCGGTTGGCTTTGGACCTTTTCATTTTTCATGTTTATTTTTAAAATTTCTGGGGGACAAAACCGATGGATCAGACGAGAAATCGGACTAAATAAACACATTTTTTTTGGAATATTGGCTTAATTTAACTAGTGAAGAATGTGATTGTTTATTTTATCATAAGCTATTATCAACGCACCAATATTCATTTGTAACACACCAATCCATATGTGAGCAATTATTTATTTTTTCTAAAGGATTGATGTGTCATAAATCAATAATGGGGTGCTAATATACCTCAATGTTGTCCTAATTGTTATAAAAGACTAGTGGCAACCCTTTTTTGTGGCTGAGTGATTTGTTTTTTTTTTTTGACACACCAATGTCACCTAATGTTACCTCAATGATGTGTATTTAACTCACTAATTTACATAAAAATTGGTGTGGTACCAATAAAGGGTGGTATGACAATCACTTGTTTAATTGCACGTTGTGTTAAGGACTTTTGTTAGTGGTAGTTTTAAAAAAAAAAAAAAAAAAGGAAAAAAAGATTGTTTTTTTTTAAATCCTCCAATAATCATTCTTATCCTCAATCTAATGTTCATCGAAAGCCCAATTTTTTTTTGAGTTCACCCAGAATAACCCTTGATTGGAACACATAAAGAAATATTTTGGATTGAATGCCTGCTTATAACATTGATATATGTTTGATGTGTTTATCTTTAATTATGTGATTGATTGGAATGGTGTTTGTTTTGAATAAATATTCATGTTATAATGATTGGTATGATCAGGGCCATGGGCCCATTTGTTTGAAAAAGGCCCCGGGCACACCCCACCCTGTTTTGCACACACCACAAGCACGTTTACTGTTTTACCCACTTGCACGTCCCATATAGCCAACGTGGCACTAGTGCTTGGCCCGGTCTCTTCGGAGATGCGAAGTCATTCATGAAAACTACAACTCCAGTCACGTACCTTAGGGTATATTAAACTGGGGCATCAATACTGTCTGATCAGGTGATTCTGAGAAGTATATTGATGCACCCAGGCTGGAGCAACCTGAGCCTTTAACCTATTGTGAGCCACACATTCACATGTCCCGACTGCCAACGTAGTAATAGTACGTGGTCGGTCCCCTCGTGGGATGCCAAACCATTTATGAAAGCTACAACTCTTGACTCATACCCATAGGTATAAAAGATAATCTAAGTATATCAATTGCACTTCTTGGTCAAAATCGGTGCCTAAGCAAGATCTTGCCTCGCTGTACCCTACTGTATGAGGGGGATAGACTACGTCTATTCTAGACGAGAGGTATTTAAGTGGGCCCTTGCTCAGCATTGTGCGCCACCTCTCAACTGGATATCAAACTGGTTGTTTTTGGCTTCAGATAAGTGAATTGAGGTTCTAGATTATCACCTATACGGTATATCAAACCAAGTCACCACGTATCGAAAGGTATATAGGTGTGCTTGAGCAAGGGTGGCCAAATAAAAATGAATTGCATGTAGTAAGCCTAGAGTCTAGAAACCTTCCCTGTAGGTCATGACTCGAACTTATCGTGGGTGTTCCCGAGTTGCTCTATTTAATCCAACCAAAAGGTAAGTGGGTGGACCGGTCCACACCGCTCCAATCAAACCCGCAATATCGGTCCAACCCAATAAACTTAATTGGTGAAACATACTGGTCAATATCAAGTTAAACCAATTAGGTCAATTGGTAAATGGATCTTATGGATCAGTTGAACTAATTGGCTTAAAAATATTGGATGAAGTGATGCAAGTAGAATATTCAGATCTATTGGGTCGAACCGGCCCAAACTTAAATGGGTACATAGTCCCAATCACCTTACATCGGCCAGTTTGATTCAATGGACTGAATATTACATACTTAACAAGATCAGTAAATCATATTCATGTAATATTTCTTGATCAAAATATTTCATTAGTTAGAGATTTTGAATCTAGGGGTTAACTTAACCCATGCTATCAAGAGAAATCTCTATTTATTAAAAGTCTACTCTTGGATCCATAACTAGTAATCCTAATTTGATGGGGTTTTCAGGATTATAATTGCACCCAAACTCAAGTGTCCACCTCCTAGTTGGAGTCGTAAGTCCAGTTGGTTAGAACGGGCCACAATACCAAGTCAACAAGTAGAGATGGCGTCAGAATCTGAGCTCACGGAGATCCGTAAGATCTTGGCAGCCTTTGCCAATGATATCAACAATATAAAAGGTAAAGTGGAAATGTTAGAACAGACCTCGGAATCGACGGGAAATCCTCTAGATGACCCAAAAGGAAAGAAAGTAGAAGAGAAACGTCCATGTGAAGTCTTCAAACTTGATGGAGACGAAGAGTATGTTAATGAGAATCCAGTGTTAGCCAACAGAATGTCTCAACTGGAGTCAGATCTGAAGAATATAAAGGGTATCGATGAAATCGCAGCAGGCATTGAAGCCCTAAGCCACATCCCTAGAATTCATTTGCCAGAAAAGTTTGTAATGCCCGAAATGGATAAGTTCAGTGGGGTAGGTTGTGCAAAAACGCATCTTAAGGTGTATGTTACTAACATGCGTATTATGGGACTCAGTGGTGAATAGATGACATTGCTATTTTAGATAACTCTATCCGGGTCAGCTTTGCGATGGTTGATGTCTCAAGACCCAACTATAGTAGGTACATGGGAGAACATGTCAAAAGCTTTCTGGCATCAGTATAAATACAGTACCGAGATTGAGACTTCAAGAAGGGATTTGGAGGCAACTAAACAAAAAAATGGGGAGACATTCACTGATTTCATTGGTCGCTGGAGGGCCAAGGCTGCACAAATGTGGGATAGACCTTCAGAAAAAGAACAAGTGGTTATTATCTTAAAAAACCTCTCGCAAGGGTATGCCCGACATCTAGTTTCCCAATACCTTCCTACATTCGAGTCTCTATTGCAAGCTGGTAGTCAATTGGAAGATGCTTTCGCTTCCAGAATCATTTCCAATCCTTCTGACAACAAGTTCAAAAAGCCTTTTACCAATTCTAAGTCTAGTACTGATCACGCCTATGTAGCCAATACGTCTACTACACCCGTCCAATCTACTATCTTGCCTAGTAACCAAGTTAACCCTAATCAACCTTGATCGCGTAGGAAATTCACCAATCTTGGTATGCCTTTGAGCATTGTCCTTCAAAAACTATTAAGTAAATGGCTCATTGCACCTCTCCAACCTCGACCTTTACCAAATCCACTCCCCACTTCTCACAATCCCAACTTATTTTGTGAGTTTCATCAAAATCCCGATCATCTTACTGATCGTTGTGTCGCTCTTCATCATACAGTTCAAGACCTCATCGACGCCAAAAAAGTTACTGTCCCTGCCCCTGAGCAGCCGAATGTTACTACCAACCCTCTACCCAGTTACCAACTTCCTCAGACTTTGAACATGGTATCCAATACTCAACTCTTGTTTGACCCAATCCTTCTCATCCGATCAGTCAATCATAAACCTCCTAGCCCTCCTTTTACCAAAGTGACGGTCCCTAATGAGGTTTTCACCACCAAATGCAGTCTTGGCCAAGAGAGAAGAAGTAAGTCTGAAGAATGCAAAGAATCTGAAGAAGAAAACTCAGTCTAACCGCTTGAAATAGTTTCTCGAATTCTCAGTCTGTAATCAAGCCCGTTGTGGGTAATTGTCTTTAGTTGTTTATGAGTCTTGAGTCCGATTCTTTCTATCAAGTCAGTAATCAAGTCTGTCTTTTTATTTCTTATTTTGTTCTAATCAAGTTAGTTTGTTGAGTCTGCAATGGTGTCAGTTGCCCCATCTAAATGTAATTGAATAAAGAAAATTTTTGAATACCTTGAGCGCATTAACGAGTTAACTAATAACTGGCTTCAAAGAGAAATTCCTCTAATAAGAAACCCCCTCTTGAATGAGAAGATAAATGTCTTGCTCGAGGAACTAAAGGTCATTTACCTCGGAACAAAAATAATTCCCAAGAAATTCAGATTGGAACTAACTTATCCCTAGAGGAGCACAAAGAGATGATGAATTTATTCAGAAAATTCAAAGACTTGCTTATGTGGTCCTATGAGGATATGTCGGTTAAATTTGGACCCATCCTGTGAGAACACCAACAAGAATAGATTGACATAGCCAGATGAGGGATTATAAAATGTATCAGTGCTGGAATTTTAAAATCGATGGAATAGTTGAAGCAACCAGTAAAAATCTCAAGACAATCATCGTGAAAATGTGTCAATCACACATCACACCGGGATTGGCCAGAGAAGTTACCATTCGCATTATGGACATATTACACTTCAATACAGTCTTCTACTAGAGTCAATCTAGTATGATATGGAAGCAATCTTACCGGTTAAAAGGGAAAATCCTGTATCTCAAGGTCTTGAAAGAAGTTAATTGTTAGAAACAGTTTGGGTCTGTCAATGGAAATGAGTCACTTGCATGTTTGACAAGAAAGTCAAAGTTCATCACTTATAAGTCAAAGATCTAAGCATCAGACTACCAAAAAAAAATTTGAGTACTCTTCCTTGATCATAAAAAGTTTGAACTCAATTGGAGAGATTCAATCATCAAGGAAATATTATCTGGAAAAATTGTTAGACTTCAAGATCATGATGGAATCAAATTACCAGAGTCAACCAACCTTGACCGGATCAAATGGTACTACATTTAAGGAGGCCATCTTTGGCTGAATCAATTTTTCTGCTACCCAGTTCATTATCTCCTTTCTCAGCCCTTTGCAGCATTTTCAAAAAAAATGATGCATTTTTCTTTCTCAGCCCGATCACCTAACCTAGGGGAGGGAAAATTAGAACTACGTTTTGGTCTGATCTCAAAATTCCGGGGTACGTAGGCAACCTGAGAAGTTACTTCAGGCTCGACCACATCAAAATAAAAAAAAAATAGATTCCCCGACAAAGAAAAAATCTAAAAAGAAATAATTCAAAAGAAAAAAATTGTCAAAGTGGGGAAGAAAATTCTAGGAAAAAGAAAATAATTTAAAAGGAAATGTCACACAAGGGGCATTTGGGTTTTTGAGCCTCAAAATCCCTTTCTTTTTATACCCAGTCCTAAGCTTACCCATGAAAGTCCTCCTAAGTACTGTGCGAAAAGTCAAGGAAGATAGCAAAGCATGATTAACAGCAACTCCAGAAGTTCAGACAGGAAGAAAAAAAAAAAGAGCCTGCTAGGTTGAAAACCCAAAAGGGCAACTTAGGCAAAAATTAAGACAAGCTCGCGAGGTTAAAAATCTGAAAGGATGACCTTGGCAACAATCAAAGCAAGGAAAAAAGAAAAAATTACAAGCTCGCTAGATCGAAAACCTAAAAAGGCAATCTAGGCAAAAGCTAGAGCATGCTCGCTAGATTGAAAACCTGAATAGGCAATCTAGGCAAAACTTAGAGCTATCAAAAAATAAAACAAAATCTCCGTTGAGTTGAGAAGCTGAAAAGGTAGCCCGTGCCGAAATATCAGAAGTCCGAATGATCAAGTTTCAATATCCAGTTTGAACCAAATATAGACTCAGTGGATACTAGTATCTCGTCTATGATTGATCTGAAGAGTTTCATGTCCCTAAGCGAACAGACGGGGAGAAAGAACAAATTCTATGATGAATTTCAGAAAGAAATATTTTGTTCCAATTTCTTTGAGCCTGACTCAAAATCTTCAATATAAAAAATCAAAATTAAAAGTTAAACCATTATTGCGCTTGCGGTAATCAAGGATTTCAAACTTTCATAACAAGGGCACTTCCTTTTTCTAAAGAGTACAGTTTCCCCCTACACTAAGGGTATGTATTTTCAAATTATGTTCAATTATCCCCAGTGCAATGTTCCTTATCAAACTAGGGGCATTTTTGTTCTGATGCCTGGTCAATTTCAACCCCAAAGGATAAGGTTAACTTTGAATTAAAAGTTACCCTCTTGATAGCAATTTTGAAAATGCCTCAGATTCAAAGAGAGTTAAAATGTTTACCGGACCTTCGTAAAATTCAATTTTTTATTAAAAAAAAAATTAAATGCGAGGTTAATCCCCCGTTTGTTTCCTCAAAGCTTAGTTCATTATTCTTGCACCCTGGGCAGGTAGAATAGAACTTCCTAAAAAAGAAAAAAATTAGTTCATTACTCTTTCACTCCGAGTAGGTAGAGTAGAACTTCCCAAAAAAATTAGTTCATTACTCTTTCACTCCGAGTAGGTATAGTAGAACTTCCAAAAAAAATTAGTTCATTACTCTTTCACCCTAGGCAGGTAGAGTAGGACTCTCAAAAAAATTAGTTCATTACTCTTTCACTCCGAGTAGGTAGAGTAGAACTTCCAAAAAAAAAATTAGTTCATTACTTTTCACCCTGGGCAGGTAGAGTAGGACTCCCAAAAAAATTAGTTCATTACTCTTTCACTCCGAGTAGGTAGAGTAGAACTTCCCAAAATAATTAGTTCATTACTATTTCACCCTGGGCAGGTAGAGTAGGATTTTCAAAAAATTAGCTTATTACTTTTTCACCGAGGGTAAGTAGAGTAAGACATTCAATTTTGTTAAGATTATGCTCACTTTTGCTAAGATTATGCTTAAATTTTACTCAGATTATGCTCAGTTTTTTCCCAATTTTTACTCAATTTCACACAATACACACACTCACACTTGCACTTTTTAGTCAGGAAGAATTCTCTAAAATTCAAGGATCTGACACTGTCACTGAGAGCTCTCACTCAAGGACCTGACAACCTTTTTGTTCGGGGAGAGTTTTACCCTCGAGGATCCGTACACCTCGACGAATTGCTAAATCCGGCTGCAAAATGAACTGTCACTAGCTTTGGCATTCAGATATCGCACTATCTACCAAAATAGATTTGCTATCTAGTTTACTTCAACCCTCTGCCAAAGTAGGGCATCTGTAGACACCCAATTTTCTCAATCGCCTGATTAATCAACTCGTCAACCCGATCGCAATGATTCCCAATGATAGATGTGTGTTCCATTACTTTATTTTATTACCAGATTTGTTTCAAAAATCCGGATGAGGTATCTCGAACTAACAAAACCTTAAAAACCACGCTATGTTAGGAAAATACGACCCCAGAAACATAGAAATCATCATCTTGCAGATCAAACAGAAGCTTCACGATAAAAATCACTAAAAATTGACCAAATTACCAAAATACCCCTAACCTCAAAACCACCCTAGAGCCTACGTTACGCTTAGGAAAACTCTCTCAAATACATAAAATAACAAATCGAAATCAAATAAATCATTTCACCAATTTTCATAGAATTTGACAAAATTACGAAAATACCCCTCATAAAGTTCACGATCATTTCACACAAAAAATTTCATAAATAACACAAACCAATATTTCCATTAAATTCCTTACAAAAAATCGATTCTAAAACATCCTAGAACATTAAAAACCGACTTAAAACGTGAAAAGTCCTCTTCGGGGGCAAAACGGTAATTTCACAATTTTCATTATTAAAATTTTCGAAATGAATAAATAAAACGTTAAATAATTAAAGTGAAATATTGATGAAATTAATTTAAAATTTTGAATAAAAAAATCGATCAATCGAGCTTTTAAGTAAAATTGTTGAGGGTTCGTGAGATATTTCTTTAAGGACCCCTCCATTTGGGGGTCCAAAGAATTAAAGATATAATAGAGAAGGGTTCTCCAAAAAATTAAAGTCAATCAAGCAAGACTAAGGTCAAGGTATTAAAGTCAATCAAGTAAGACTAAAGTCAAAATTAAAGTCAATTAAGCAAGACTAAAGTCAAGATATTAAAAGTCAATCAATTAAGACTAAAGTCAAAATATTAAAAGTCAATCAAATAAGACCAAAAGTCAAAATCATAATAGAGTTCTAATTAAATAATAACTCTATCTAATAGAGTTCTAACTAAAAAATAATTCTACCTAAAACAATTCTAATTAAAACACAATTCTACCTAAAACAATTTTAACTAAAAAATAACTCTAACTAAAAGAACTCTAACTAAACACTAACTCTATCAAAATCAACCCCTAAAAAAATCTATAAATAGAGGTGCTCACACCCTATTTTAGTATCAAATCATAAACCCTAAGAGAAATAGGTCTAAAAGCCCCCCTAGCCTCCCATAAACCCTAGTTTTGGAGTCCCAACTCCTTACCTAACATCCCTCCTTCAATTTTAGCCTAAGAAACGCCTAAAAGCCTTCCAAAAACATCCCAAAATCCACAACAAACTTGAAGAATTCAGATCCAAAAATAAGGAGATACCTTGCCTCGGAGATCTGAAATCAAATCCAGAGATAGAACGAAGCAAGGGAGTACGGTACAAGGAGCTATTTTTGTCAGATCTGAAGGAACAAAGTCCTTGCTATCGGAAAGGTATAAATTTTTTTTATTTATTTTTATCTAGGTTTTTGGCAATGTAATTTATTTGGGAACTTAGTAGAGACCGGCTTTGGCCGGGCGGGGTTGGTGCCTAACACCTTCCAACCAACCCCGTAACATTATCCCCTAATTTAGCTTTTCTGTTCTAGATTAGTTCTTATCTATTTAGAGTCATTGATCGGTTCCTAGACCGTAATAACTAGGTGGCGACTCCCAAACCTCAAGGGTCAAAAGCGGATCCGCGCCCCCCGCAGATCGATTGCGCTTTCAGTAAGTAACCTGAGAAGTTACTTCAGGCCCGATCACGCAAAAAGTAAGTGTATTCTCTTAAGAAAAGTGTCATCCAAAAGGACAATCCCCTATTGAAAGATTCAAAAGAAAAAAAATGCCAAAGTAGGGGCATTAAAAAAAAATTTGCAGAAAAAAAAGAATGCCAAACTAGGGGCATTTAGAAAAATCAAAATAATTGACAGAAAAGAGAGAATATCAAACTAGGGGCATTTTGAGAAGTTGAACCTTATATCTTTTATTTCTAAACCATATCCTAAGCCCACCTATCAAGTCCTCCTAAATGCTAATTGACTCGGTGAAGGTGCAGGGAACCAAGAAGTTGTCGAGTTAGTTATTCAAGATCATCAAGAAAAAAAAAAAGAACCCCGATAAGTCGAAAACCCGAAAAGGCGATTTAGGCAAAATTTAGGGCATAATCATAAAAAAGAAAGCCTGCTAAGTTGAAAACCTGAAAAGGCGACCTAGGCAAAAATCAAGGCATCATCAGAAAAAGAAAAATAAAGTCCGCTAGATTGAAAACTTGAAGAGGCGATCTAGGCAAAAATTAGGGCATCATCAAATAGGAGGAAAGGTCCCATCAAGAAGAAAAATTCATAAGGAAGCTTGTGTAGAAATTAGAAAATGCAGAACCATTCAAGCCATAATATTCGTTTTTCAGTCAAGAGCTCACATCCAACGAAAATAATGTTGAAGTCAAAAAAATGATAAGTCATCTTGAACATTGTAGGATCTTCAAAAGTATGTTTACTTGTTCAAGTGTTCGCTAATGGAAGATGTAGAATCATCAACCACTTTGAAGAGCAAGATCTTCTATTTTAATATTTATCAAGATTTTTTAAGTCCAGCTCAAGCATTTCTTAAAAATAATGATCAATTCTTTATTGCACATATGATAATCTTAAGAGTCTTAAATTTAAAAGAATGTCAGTTCTTCTATCTGTCATACATCAGAGTCCATATTTTTCAAGCGTAATCCATTCCATCAGTCTCATAGTCAAGTCCCAGTTAAAGTCAACCTTGAAATTAGGGGTATTTTTTAAAGTCATTTAATTTCAAAGTTTTGTTATTAATCACATGATAAAATCTTATTTAAAAGTTCGATTAAGTCCAATGACAATTATGAATCCAAATGCATAATAAGTCAATAAAGGCCCAATCTTTCAAACTTTAAGCTCGATTTTGAATCATAGAATGAATTAATAGGATTGTTTAAGTTCCTATAAATCTAAGCTCGAGAAACGTGGCTTAGTAAGTTCGAGTCCAAGAAACGAGACTCCAAATTTTTGAATCATAGAATGAATAGGTTTTTTGAAGTGCCTACAAACCTAAGTTCGAGTCCGAGAAACGAGACTCCAACTTTTTGAATCATAGAATGAGTAGGCTTTTTAAAATGCCTACAAATCTAAGTTCGAGTCTGAGAAACGAGACTCCAACTTTTTGAATCATAGAATGAATAGACTTTTTGAAGTGCCTATAAACCTAAGTTCGAGTCCGAGAAATGAGACTCCAACTTTTTGAATCATAGAATGAATAGGCTTTTTGAAGTGCCTACAAACCTAAATTCGAGTCTGAAAACGAGACTCCAACTTTTTGAATCATATAATGAATAGGGCTTTTTGAAGTGCCTACAAACCTAAGTTCGAGTCCGAGAAACGAGTCTCCAACTTTTGAATCATAGAATGAGTGGACTTTTTGAAGTGCCTATAAACCTAAGTTCGAGTCTGAGAAACAAGACTCTAACTTTTTGAATCATAGAATGAGTGGGCTTTTTTGAAGTGCTTACAAACCTAAGTTCGAGTCCGAGAAACGAGACTCCAACTTTTTGAATCATAGAATGAATAGGCTTTTTGAAGTGCCTACAAACCTAAGTTCGAGTCCGAGAAACGAGACTCCAACTTTTTGAATCATAGAATGAATAGACTTTTTGAAGTGCCTACAAACTTAAGTGCGAGTTCAAGAAACGAGACTCTAAATTTTTGTATCATAATATGAGTTGATTTTTTGAAGTGCCTACAAACCTTAGTTCGAGTCCGAAAAACGAGACTCCAGCTTTGTTTGAATCATATTGAATTAACAGGATTATTTAAGTACTTTAGCCCGAGAAGCGTGGCTATAATAGGCTCGAGTCCGATAAACGAGACTCAAACTTTTTCGAACTCTAAAAACGAATTTAAAATAGGATTTAACGAAGTTCCTACAATGTTATGACTCCAATTACCTCATTATTCAACCTTGCCATGATTGCTTTCGTTGCATAATCACATTTCAATTTTAAATCATTATTGTCAGCGAGAGAAGAACTCTAGGACCTAACACATTTTACTCAGTAAACATCACACCATTGCACACATGTGCACTTTTGCATTAGTTAGAGAGAATTTTTTTAAATTCAAGGATCTGACGTCGTCAATGAGAGTTCAAGCTCGAGGACCTGACAACCTTTTAGTTCGATGAGAGTTTTACCCTCAAGGATCCGAACGCCCTGACGAATTGCTAAATCAGGCTGCAAAATGAACTGTCACTAGTTTTGGCATTCGGATATCGCACTATCTACCAAAATAGATTTGCTATCTAGTTTGCTTCAACCCTCTGTCAAAAAGGGGCATCTTTAGACACCCCATTTTTACACTCACCTGATTAATCAACTCGTCAACCCGATTACAACAGTTCCCAATGATGGATGATTATTCCAATGCTTTATTTGTAACCAGATATGTTTCAGAAATCCGGATGAGGTATCTCGAACTAACAAAACTGTAGAAACCACGCTACGCTAGGAAAATACGACCCCAAAAACATAGAAATCATCATCTTGTAGATCAAAAAGAAGCTGTACGATAAAAATCACTAAAAAATGACTAAATTACCAAAATACCCCTAACATCAAAACAACCCTAGAGCCTACATTATGCTTAGGAAAACCCATTCTAACACATAAAACAACAAACCAAAATCAAATAAATCATTTTGCTAATTTTAACAGAATTTGACAAAATTACAAAAATGCCCCTCATAAAGTTCACGACCATTTCACACAAAAAATTTCATAAACGACACAAATCAATATTTGCATTGAATTCCTTACGAAAAATCGATTCTAAAACATCCTAGAACATCAAAAACCGATTGAAAACACGAAAAGTCCTCTCTGAGGGTAAAACGGTAATTTCACAATTTTTATAATGAAAATTTTCAAAATTAATAAATAAAACATTAAATAATTAAAGTGAAACATTAATAAAATTAATTTAAAATTTTGAACCAAAAAAATCGATTAATTAGGCTCTCAGGCAAAATTGTTGAGGGTTGCCAAGATATTTCTTCAATGACCCCTCCATTTATGGGTCCAAAGAATTAAAGATATAATAGAGGGGATTCTCAATAAAAATTAAAGTCAATCAAGCAAGACTAAAGTCAAAATCTTAAAGTCAATCAATTAAGACTAAAGTCAAAATCTTAAAGTCAATCAAATAAGATCAAAAGTCAAAACCCTAATAGAGTTCTAATTAAATAATAACTCTATTTAATAGAGTTATAACTAAAATATAACTCTACCTAAAACAATTCTAACTAAAATACAACTCTAACTAAAAGAATTCTAATTAAACACTAATTCTATCTAAATCAATTCTTAAAAAAAATCTATAAATAGGGGTCCTCAAACCCTAGGTCAAAAAACTTCCCTAGCTTCCCACAAACCCTAATTTTGAAGTCCCAACTCCTTACCTAACACCCATACTTCGATTTTAGCCTGAAAACACCTAGAAGCCCTTCAAAAATACCCCAAAATTGATAACAAAATTCAAAGAATCCAGATCTAAGGAAGAGATACATTGTCTCGGAGATCCGAAATCAGATCCATAGACAGAACGAAGTAAGGAGTACGGTACAAGGAGCAGTTTTATCAAATCTGAGGGAATAAAATCGTTGCGTTCGAAGGTAAAATCTCTTTTATTTTTTCTATCTAGGTTTTTGTTAGCAATACAGTCTTATTTGGGATAAGTAAAGACCGGCATTGGCCGGGTGGAGTTGGTGCCTAACACCTTCCAACCCCGTAACGTGATCCCCGGATTCAGTTTTTCTTTAGTAGATTAGTTTCTTTATCCGTTTAGAGTCAGTATTCGGTTCCTAGACCGTAATAACTAGGTGGCGACTCCCAAACCTCAAGGGTCAAAAGCGGATCCGCGCACCCCGCTGATCGAGGGCGCTTTCAGTAACAGAAGCAGAAGTAGAAGCGAAACGACTAATCAAAACCGTATACAGTGGTATCTGTGGACCCCATATGAATGGTCATATGCTAGTCAAGAAGATCATGAGGATGGAATACTGGTCGACAATAGAAAGTGACTGCTATCAACATGTCCACAAATGCAATCTATGTCAGATTTATGCCAACAAGATCAACGCTCCGCCATCAGAATTGCATAATATGACCACCCCTTGGCCCTTCTTACTCTGGGGCATGGACGTCATCGGACAGATCTCACCAAAAGCTGCAAACGGGTATCGCTTCATACTAGTTGCCATCGACTACTTCATTAAATGGGTAGAAGCTGTTTCATATGCCAACGTCACGAAAAGCAACGTTCTGAAGTTTATCAAGAACAACATTATCTGCAGATATGGGCTTCCCAGTGGACTAGTGACTAATAATGTCAAAAACTTGAAGAACAAGGACATGATTAAGATGTGCGAAAACTTCCAGATCACTCATCACAAATCTATACCCTACAGACCCAAGATGAACGGAACAGTTGAGGCAACTAACAAAAATATCAAGAAAATTATCGAGAAGATGGCAGTTACATATAAGGATTGGCACGACATGTTGCCTTTTGCACTTCACACCTATCGAACCTCGTTTAGGACTTCGACTGGGGCAACTCCGTATTCATTGGTATATAGAATGGAAGCAGTCTTACCCGTCGAGGTTAAGATTCCCTCCCTCCGGATCTTAAAAGAAGCAGAGTTGGATGAAACTTAATGGATTCAAGCTCGGTTTGATCAAATGAATCTGATTGAAGAAAAATGTCTTGCATCCATCTACCACGGACAGATCTATCAGCGACGAATAGCTTGTGCCTACAATAAGAATGTCAAGCCTAGAGATTTCTTATAGAAATGGACAGACAAGTCTTCCCGCAACCAATCAATGCTGACACTGTTAAGAAATCTACGCCTAAAAACTGACCTTGAGATGATGAAAGGCCATCTTTGTTATCCTGAACAAACTATCTTATCCTAGTCAACCCTTTTGAGCCATCACGTTCATTTCTTAACCTAAGACTGGGGCAAGTAAAAAACAAGTCAAAAAAAAAAAAAACAGAAAAATCAAAAGCATCAAAGTACTTTTGGCCCGCATGAGGATAAATTGTGAACAATCAAAAATACAAAAAAATCAAAAAAGTCAAAAACTCGGACACTTGATCTGAGTTCGACCCAAATCTCCAGCCTAAATAAATTCGAGAGACGCTGGGAAGAGACATAGATCACCTTTTCGAAACAAAAATAAACGAACTCCATGTTTAATCCATTCTTGATAAACCCAAACCTTAACCTTTTTGTATCCTTTTACTACCATTAGCCCAAGCCAACGTTTCATCCCAACAAAAATCCTTTTTGATCAGGAAATTTTCTAGGACAACACAGTGACGATGGCAACACCAATGATCCTGTGACTTGGTCCGTAGCACAAAAATTTTGTTAGTCGTTAGCAAACTCGAGAAGGGAATCTACATCGATTACTCAAGAAAGAGTGCCACTACAAGAGTAGAGTCGTCGATCTCGCAGTTCAACTTGAGTCACCAAGCCTCAAGGACACAGAGACTTCGAGCAAGAATTGTAATGTAAAAATCTAAAAATACAAGCATAGTCTGAAAGAACATAGTGAAAACTCGAAATGGCTCTATGAGTAAACGAATTAGACTATTGCAAGATCAAAGCCATTGGCACGATGAAAATCCCAAAAGGGACGTTGATGCACAAAAAAGTGAAAATCGGGTCTGGTGAAAATCGTAATTTGCACCAAGGTAATAAGGGTAAACAAAAAAAAAGAGAAAAAAAACTCCTGGCTCGTAAGAATATAAATTGTGAATGGTAAAATCCTTCCAAAAATCCTGCGTCCCGAGCAGATAATAGTCTTCCAACACCAAGGCATTGGGGATGATTCTAAAGGGATCAAAAGAATAATTGACGCTTGTATCCCCTGTGTTTGGTAAAAGCATCAAAACTGTCACAACCAAAGATTTTACAAACTTTGAACTTATCTTACTCATGTGATAAAGAACTTTCACAAAATTTCAAAACAAAAACTATTATTTTGGCCAATGATGACAATCTAAGACTCATTCAACAAAACTTCGTGTTTTCAAGAACAATAGATACACCTGGGGCCAAGTAAATACAAAACCTATTTTATTTACATTAATCTTTCAACATTTTGCATACATTCAGATAATGACAAGAAAATACAAAAAGTGGGAATACAACGCAGTTGATCAAACATCAGGGTAAAAAATGAAAAATAAGTCAAGGCGTTCCTCCAAAGCACGGATCCGGGCAGCCTGGCTCATCATCATTATTTCAACATCTGAAGCATCACAACTTACCAAGTATGTTGCAAAGTCATCAAAATGAGGAAACTGGACAAGTCAGTCCCTCAACTCAGCAACTTCAGCTCGAAACCTAGTCACTTCATCGCTATCACTAGATCCCGACTAGGCAAGTTTGGATGTCAGCCGAGCAATCTCTTTCTACATTTTCTTCTTGGATTTGAGCCAGATAGTCTGAATTCGACGATAATCAGTCTGAGACTCCTCCACTCGATCTCGATAATCAAAGAAGGATAAAATACTAGGGCATGTTCGGGGAACTATCGACACCGATGACTTCCCAAAGACAAGTTCTCGAATCTAATGTGAGTATGCCGAGAACAAGTATGCTGCGAAGATGGGTCGACTCAGAACCTCAACTTGATTCCATTCTTTTACGAGTCGACTCAAAAGTACAGTCGATAAATGACCAATCAAATCATTGAAATTCTCGGAGATGAGCACACCCTGATCATAACCAAATTGTCGAAGAATTTGAAGTGGTATATAATGAGTTACCCTGTGAAGACCAATCAAAATGAGAAAACGGGCACCACTAAATGCAATCACGGGATACCCTCGAGGTTGGAAGGCACTGACCCATCTCACCTCTTCATCATCAAGGTTGCCAATAAAGGAATACCATTCTTATTTACCACCCAAGATGAAAGGGGCAACTCGTCTCGACATAATGAGTGCAAGATCGGCATTAATGCAAAATAGGCGACTAACAACTTCAGTTGAAGTCATGTGATTCATAAACCGAAGCTACAATAAATAGAGCATTCTAAACTTTGAAAACTGGTAAATTTTAAATTTAAATTTAAATCTAAGCTAAGTTTGGAACTTACCTGCAGGAGTGGAACACATCCTCAGAAAGTTTGATCAAGACCAGGCGAACAAGTTGTGAGAGATTGGAACATCTCTCTTAAGAGCATTAGTGCCAATCAGCGTCCCTCCCGGACTTGTTGAATCATGTGAATGATAGAAAAGTCCATGATGTCTCTACCACCCAAAAATAAGAGCTGACTCACCACCATCAAAGTGAGGGCATTAAAATGAATCAACGGCTTCAAAGGATCCGTGAGGCTTTCAATCAAAAAGGATTTGGACATTGTCTTCAAAATCGATCCGTCATCTAGAATTGTCAAAATTTACGGTTTATCCCCAAGAAGTCAGAAGTCTCGCTTCGATACCCATCATGCAAGGGTGGAACTGCAACCTCACCCAATATTTCAAGCCCCAATAACACTTCAAATTCCTCAATGGTGGGAGTCATTTCATGTTCCCCAAATAGAAAGAGATTAATCTCGGGGATCCAATAAGCTAGCATTGCCTCAATCAAGCCCCATTGCAATGAGACCTTTGTAGGGAGAATGTGAACCCTAGCTTGTTCAAACCTTATTGAACCTTCTCACAAAAAAAAAATAAAAATAAATAAATAATTAAAAAATAAAAATAAAAATACCAAATAAATACAAAATCAAATCAAATCAAAATCAAAATCAAAAATCAAAAATCAAAATAAAAATTCTTTCAAAAATCCTTTTGAGTTTGTACTCAATTCCAATTTCTTAAAACACGACAAAAAAAAATTCAAATTTCAAAATTCATTAAATTTTCATCAAATCCGAGATCTCACACGAGCTCTGTATTATCGAGATCAAGGAATTAATAAGGTAAAGCTCTGTCAGATCTCGTGCTTGAGTAATTATTTTCTACAAAAATCACCAATACAATCGGTAATTCAAGGTCGTGTTTTTGCAAAAATTTTCTAGCTCGTATAAATAAGGGTTTAATCTATTCTTTGCAGTTCTTTGCACGTAATTCCAACAAAGAAGGGCAGCTATAGACACCCCAATTTGAACGGGCCCATACTCGAAAAGGACCAAAAATATTGATTTTTCAACAAAGTCCATCAATGGGCCTCAAGAGCCCAAATTAGTAAAAAATAACATTTTGATGAAGCCGAGGACCTTAAGACTTCCTGATGGTCTAATGGGCCCACCTAAAAAGACTCGGTATACTCCCATCAACCCCACTCCACTCTTAAAATCCAAAAATATCAATTTCCCAACAAAACTTGTCAATGGGCCTCAAGGGCCCAAAACATTGAAAAAAGACATTTTGATCGAACCAAGGCCCCTACGACCTGCTAATGGTTTAGTGGGCCCACCAAAGGGATTTGACCTACCCTACACCTTCCCAACCTGCATCGCTCCACTCCCAAACCCAAAAATACCCGATTTTCAATAAAAGTCATCAACGGGCCTAAAAAGCCCAATTTGCCAACACGTGGCATTTTAATCAATTCAATGATTCCAAAAATCCCTACAAAATAAAAAAAATGTAAAATGAGACTTCGGATACCCACTACCCTCCATCGCTCCACCTCCGAATCCGAAAATGCCTAAAACCATCTAAAGCCTACAAACCCTCAACTCTCCAAAATTAATTTCTCATCTTACCCCTAACATAAATTTAATCCCATATCACCTAAACCCCAAAACCTACCTACCCTCAAAAACCCATTCCTAAAACAAACCCTATCAAATTCCAAAACCATTCCTAAAACCCAAGCCCAATACCCCTAAGCCCAAATCCATGTCCAATCTATATCCAACCTATCAACCCTAACACATAAGCCACTACCCACATCAACCAATCACCATCTTGATCATCAAAGATGACACATGTCATCATCCCCCCACAACTCCCTCATTTAATCACCTACCCCCATCACTTTTCTTTAAACAAGTCATCTATCTTCTCACTTATCTCCAAAAATCACTTCAACCCATATCTTACCCTACCCTAACCTAACCTATCACCCTTCTCTAACAACATCAACCACCCATACCACAACCCATATCTTCTACACCCTAACCTATCACCCTTCTCTAAGACCATCAACCACCCACATCACAACCCATATCTCATACACTCTAACCCATCACCTTTCCCTAAAACACTCCAACAACTTACATCACAACCCACACCTCCCATCATCATCACCAAACTAACCCATACCCTTCCCTCTAATCAAACAACCACCATCACCAATCAACATACCTCATCAGCTCACTTTTCCATTACCTTTGCCACATGTCATCATCCCCTTAATTCTCCCAGAATCCAATTATTTTAATCTAAACACCTCACCTCCTCAATCAACCTAACACTAAATCAAACACCTAACACCTTACATCCTCAATCTCTCCATCAACCATCACTCGTCTCATCTCACCAAACACTATACCCAAATAGATTTGGGTAAGATCCAAACCATTTGGATCTAAAAACTATCTACTTCCATTCATTACACAATTACCTTCTCTTTAACTCTAAATTTCATACCCTCTATCCTTAAAACCCATATCATTATCCATCCTCTCAACTCTTCACCCTATTATACCCCTAAAATACCCTCTAAACATATGTAAATACCCCCATCCTCTCCCCAAAATGGGTTATCAAGTCTTACTAATTCTCCTTCACCAATTCTCCCTTACAAAATCTCACTTACCAAATGTTACCAAGTCTCACTAAATTTTTTTACTTTCTGATCATTTATTCTCTATTTTCACATCAATCTTCTAAAAAGAAAAATATACTATCACATTCTACTAAAGACCTTAGAAGACATTGAAGAAGAAGAAGAAGAAGAAGAAAAGAAAGCTAAGCAAGAGTGAAAGCTTTAAGGTGGGTCAAGGCAAATTCCCCCCTTTTTTTCTTTCTCTACCCTCTTCATCTCCCCTTTCTATTATCCCCCTCTTCTATTTATTTTTATTTTAGAAGGCCTCTAAGATGTAATACTCCCTTCCCTTATCTCCGGTAGATTGGACTTTGGTCCGGTTGAAAGTATAAAGGTTGTAACCCTTTTCAAAAATAAAATTGATTTTAATCCTAAAAAACTGTTTTGAGGCAAGTTGGAGTTCAGATTCTTCTCAACCCATGAGAATGGATCTGAAACCTTAGCCAACATTTTTTATATCAACTATGTCTAAGGCTAATTCCCTTTAAGGTCATCTCTTTCAATGAGATGATCCTTACAAGCTAAAGCCAAAAACAACTCCCTACTTAGGGTACAAATACATGACATGTGGTACTTTATTTTTCGCATTTTTTAAATCTAAATGACCAAGTTAAGTTGAGGTTACCGCCACTTGGCAGGGAGAAAAGGGTGCCTAACATTTTTCCTTTTCTCCAATCGAGCCGCTTACCCCGATCTCAAAGATTGATTAGTTCATATCCATCGTGAGTCACTAAAAGCTAAAATGTCATTTTTTCGAAAAATATATATCGGGTGACCATTCACATCCACTTACAATATGAATGGTGGCGACTCCAAACCTTATCAGATGTGGCAATCGTAATGGAGAACCATGTATCTACATTATATTTGGACTATAGGGCACATGAGTTCAATAGGAGAAATTCACTTCAAGTTGCACCAATTCACTTCTTAATCATTTTTGGAGCCTACGACGACCTGCCCTTTAAGGGGATAGATATTGTCTATTTTAGAAAATAAGGTGATTTAGGAGTTCATTTGCTTATGCATTATGCACCACCTCTGTCTATAGATCCACTTGGCCAAATTTGATTTTATAGAATCGGGTCGGAAGGTTACTTGTGTTATTTCCACCCATTTAAGAGTTGTCTAGAGTTAAGGCACCCTATCTAGGTCAAGTCTTTTTTTTTTTTGGACCAACTGTATGTTTTGCATGCTTAGTAGACGTTCAAGGAGTGATATATTAGAATATCTAAATCTAGAGATCGAGCATATCCTTAATAGAATTTGTAGGAAACCATCGTTACCCATGATGAGTGATCGCGAGTGAACTTTGAACGAGTTTTTCACTCCTGCTTCTGCTACCCTGCCCACATACATTATTTTACCATTCAACAATGCCAATCAATTTGAGATAATGTCAGCCACCATAAATATGTTGCCTAAGTTCCAAGATTTAGAATGTGAGAAAAAAAAAAAAAAAACCTTACACCCTTCTTAATAGATTTTTGACCATATGTCAAAATTTAGAAATCAAAATCTAGTTGAGAAGAGTATTAAGCTTAGATTGTTCCTGCATTCTTTGGAAGATCACACTGTTGCATTGTTAAAATCCCTAGTACCCAATAAGTAATGACTCCTATGAGAAAACTTTTGTTATTGGACGTGCCTCAATCCATCAATGATTTCTTACTATAACCTTTTTGAAATTAATGTTGAGCTTATTAGGTACCACCTGCCTCGATCTTGGGGCTTTGCTAGGAACTCCGATTTAGAATTGGGAAAGTCAAACATCTTCTATCATTATGACACCTCAAATAACAAGACCCATGTTAATGCCTAAATCGTGATCAGAAACACAGAGCATAATATCAAACTTTCCTAATATATTTCCTATCACTATTCAATAGCTAATATATTTTCCAAAATAAGTAACTAGATATTTGATTTTACTTATACACAACTTCCAGAGTTTCCGTGCATGGTTACATCTCATTTCAGTGTCACATATTAAGGAAACAAGTCCAAGTTGATGATACATAGACATTGTCTAGTGTTAGTGAGTGTCTGATCTGACCAGAAACAATATGTTCTTAATGAATAAAATTGTGGCCCCATCCTTTACTTGGTAAACATTCTCCTCTGGAGTATACTCTGGTGGGTATAATGGCAGCAACATTAATTACAATTGAAATTAACCTAGTGGTTAATATATACACTGATAATTTTGCTAACTTACATGTTTCTCTTCTTCTTGTAATTTTCAGAAAAAAGAAAGTGGTTTTTCCAGCGGTGCATTCATGTATCGTGGGGTTACAAGGTACATGAGAATGTCATTGAAACATACTCTCTCTCTCTCTCTCTCTATCTATCTCTCTTTTGGAATTAGTAGCTGAACGGAAGCTTGGGTGATTTGCTACATAGTAGTAAAGCAGGAGTTATCCAACTTGCATCACGACTGCGTTCCTCCAATTGTTCATTGAGACGTAAAATCAAATAACATTTTGTTGGACAGAGAGTTTGGTGCACAAGTGGCAGATTTTGGGGTTGCCAAAACGGTTGATGTGCGTTGGGCAGTCCATGTCTGCGATCATAGGTTCACAGATTAGTCAAGATTACATCATACATGTTTAATCTATTTCATATTCTCTTCTTTAATTGAAATATGTTCTGTTCTTCATATTGGGTATTTGAATTTTCATCAATTTATTTGCCATATAATCTTTTCATGGTGTATTGACTTATAATATCTCCCATTGTTGTTGATTTACAATGTCTGATTACATATATTTTCTACTTTGTACTTGGCTTGTATGATCGATCTGAAGAGCTTACATAGTTATTTCTATCAGCCATTGTTTTGTTTCTAACAAACTTGCACAATCAATTCAATATTTCCTTGTTTAGTTGTCTTCTTTTTGTTTCAATTTTAATTAAATCTATTGTGTTTGGCCTTAAACTTGGTGCAGAGAACGCATACACACTTCGAGTGAACGAGAAGAACAACATATCCAACTATGGAGTGGTGATTCTAGAGCTGATAATAAGAAGGTGTCCCATTGAACCCGAATTTGGAGAAAAAGGACAAAAATTGTCCCCATATTACAATGAAGGCACCTACGATCAAGGAAGCATAGTGTGAAGTAATGGTAAAGGGAAGAGAGGAGCTTTTCTCCCTTGTTTACATAAGGATTTCTTTGAATCTATATAGAAATTAGACTTTTAATGGTAGGGGGGGTAGGCAGTAATAGTTTAATGGACCCCAATTTCCTCTAATATTTAAATTCAAAACCTTGGAATTTTTATCGATTTACCCATGTTGCGGGATATATATATATATCTAAGTTGATGAAGTTATTTATTGTTGGGTCCTCATTTATAAGAAGGGGACCTGTACTGTTGTTTATCTTTGTAGTAAATTTAAAGACTCGTGTATTCTCAAGCAAAATCACAAGAAATCCTCAAAAACTGATCTAAATAACTTCTAAATGGAGCATTGTGAGTTTCTACCTGTTCTCTAAACTGTAAAAAAAATTATAGCAATTCTGAAATTTTGATCTTTTATGACTGCTTGCATTGAGGCCTAAAAGTCAAGTAGCATATTTCAACATGTCTAACCCCATACAAAAGTCATAGTAGTGTGTTAAATCAGTCCAACTCGATCTAAGATTTTGTTGTCATGCACCCTACCATACTACAAAAACTCAATCATGGGCGTCGATCGTGGAGACTCTAAAAAAAGCAATGACAGTTTTTTTAATTTATCATTTTTTCAGAATTATAATCTGGAACGTTTTGTAACTGTTTTAATATTTGGAACGGTGTCAAGCTGTTCCAAAACATTCATAATTTCCATACGTAAGTTCAGCCTTTTTCATACATTGTAGGAACCGTGGAAAACCGTTCCTAATGAACTTAGGAAAGATTCTGCAATCACATTCTTCCAAACACTCCAATGATAGGTAGCACCAACTCCACCAAGAGTTGCATTTGTTTAAACAAAAGAGAATCAGATATTTTGAAACTAAATGTTTTTAATTGATTTAATACTTGAATTTTAGAAATTATATTTCTTTTAGAGATGTGATTTTCAGAAAAGACAATATGATTCCCATCATGAAAAAATATTTTATTCTAATCAACGTTCATAGGACAAATTTAATTCTAATCTTTAATGAAAATAAGAAACGCAATTTATGAAAAAGATCATTTATCTCACAAGTAGTCTAACTAGATGATCTAATTGGAAGGTTAGAAAGATTAAGAAAATTGTTCACACCTAGTAGAGGAAGAAAAGAATCAATTAGGGGATAAAAAAATTAGATTATTCACTTGTAAATAATTTTCAAATTTTTTTAAATTTAAATAAACTTAAAATTGTGCAACCAAATCGAAGTCTGCCATTAACATATAAATCCCGAAACACTTCTTGGGCATGGAGGGGCATATTAAAAGCAAGGGATATCTATCTTGAACATGCTCATATTTTATTGGGGAATAGACAGATTACTCGGATGTGAATGTATCCGTGGATAGAGGAAAAGAGCTTGGTGGAGAGATAGGCAATGGAATCATTAATCAATTCGAAAGTCATATGGAGACTAAGGTGAGTGAATTTGTTGTTCATAACAGATGGAATCTGGGGGATCCACACAATGACAGAATGACGGAAATCTGTGAGTTGGTGGGTAATCAGCATATTCCAAGGGGTTTGGTGGATGACGGGTCTATTTGGACACTCACTTCGAATGACCAATTTTCGTCTAAAAGCACATATGCCGCTATTAGAAGTGAAAAATCGAGTCTATCTTGGTGTAACACGATTTGGAGCAAGCAATTGGTTCCAAGATAATGTTTTCTTTCAATGTGAGTTCAGTAATTGGATTTGGTCATTGTGTTTACGAAGATTTGGAGTAATACAGATGAGTGTGGGTTCACTTATGGATGAAATTCAAGCTATCCAAGGGCTAAGTTTTCCAAGCCAATCAATATCAGAGTTGCTGAATTTTTGCCTAAATGCTACTGTGTATATGATACAGAAGGAACGTACTAGAAGAATTTTTTAAGAAGCTATGGTTCTTAAGAAGGTAATCTTAAAGCAAATTGAGGAGAGCATTCAAGGAGTATTCGATGGTATGGTTATTGGTGACGACAAGACTGGAGCAACTTCTTTTTCCTTAAAGAATTGGGGTTGTACTTGTATTCTTGAGGCACCGTAAGTGAAGCACTCTTTTGGAAATGTCTGAATGATGGGGTGATCAAAATTAATACGGATGGATCTTTTTTCTACAAGTGGAGTTGAGATTGGCTTCATTGGGTGAACTTCTAATGGAAAGTTCATGTTTGCGAGCTGGGCAATTTCTAGGAGAAAGATACCATTATAATAGAGCCTAATGCTATTATTTATGCAATGAAATTTGCTGACCGAAAGGGGTATGCTGAGATTCTTTTATCCTCCGATTATCTTTATTCAATCAAATGCATTAAAAAAGAGATTCAGAGTTCATGGAAATACTTTGAACTAGTCAAGGAGATTCAAATGTTGGCTTCCTTCTTCATAACATGTAGCTTTGAATTTTTTTTTGAGAGAAGCTACTAGAGCCACTACAAAATAAACGGTCTTCACTCGTGTTTGCCAAACGCCGCTATATGTGAAAGAAGCGTCGGCATTACAGATGAACAGCAATTTGGGTTTGACTGGCAATTATGGCATCGAGGAAAATAATAGTGGCGGTTGCAACGACGGTTATAGAACAGCTATCAATAATAGACTTTTGAAGGCGGTTGTAGGACCAATTACTGGCAGTTATTAAATACCGACAAAACTCTTTGTCCACGTATAATTGTCTACTACTGGTGGTTATAAACTACTGGGAATGCCACATATTAACGGCGTTTAGTGTAAACCGCTACTGAAATATTTATTAGAGGCGCTTATGTTATCTGTCGGTAATGGATCATGTTAAATGGCATTTATTGTAAACCACCGTTAAATAATGTATAAGGGGCACTTGTTTGAACTGCCGGGAATGGATCATATTAACGACATTTACTGTGCACCGCTGTTAAATAATGTATTAGAGGTGCTTAAGGAACCGTCAATAAAACTATTAATAATATATTTAAAAATAACAATATATATTCGAGGCGCTTATATTAACACCCCCCCCCCCCCCCCACACACACACATATATATATATATAGAACAGCGTTCCTAAGACTCATATTGGGACTCACATTGCGACACACCGTTTTGTCTTATATGGGCAAAAATATTTGGAATGGGCTGATTTTTTGTGAGGATGATCTCTATGGTGAGGAGATCATCCTTGCCAAAAATCAGCTCATTATGAAACTTCTAGACCGTCCAATTTTTGTTGAAAAATTATAGACCGTCCAATTTTTGTTGAAAAATTATAGACCGTCCAATTTTTGCAAATCAATTTTGATGGGGTTAGAAGTTTTGGAATGGGATGATTTTTTGCCAGGATGATCCACTCATCACAGAAATCATCCTCACAAAAAATCAGCTCATTCCAAACATTTTTGCCCATATAAGACAAAACGGTGTGTCGCAATGTGAGTCTCAATATGAGTCTTAGGAACGTGACCCATATATATATATTTATTTATTTAAATAATTTTATTAAAAAAAGAGTTACAATGATTTAGGCCTATTAATTTTTCAATAAAAAAAAGATTGGTATATATACAACTAGACAAAAATTAAAACTCGTAATTATATTGTACGCAAGGTTTTTAAACTCGTCAGAGACCGAGACGTATCGCTCGAGTTAACTCGTTAACTCGGTATCGGAGCCTAACGAGACCAACTCACAATGTGTCATGAGACGACCGCGTCTTGTGAGATAAGCGAGTCGTCTCGGACGATATTTTCGCAAAACTCAGGCGATACGAACAAGATATACGAGATAGCGCAGATATTATGTTAACTCGCGAGATAAACGAGTTGTATCGGACGAGATTTTCAAAATCTCGTCCGAGTTAACCGAGACAACCGAGTTTTATCTCAATCCTCAATTATTTACCCTAAAATCGATTTTTGTTCCATTATTTCTTCATCTTCTCTACCAAGTGAACAAAAAAATGTAAGATTTTGGGAGAAAACGAAGTTTTCTCCTCCAAATTAAGCCTCAATCATCTATTATTTCACCCCCCAAATCAAATTTCCTTATTATTTATTCATCTTCTCCACCAAGTGAATAAAAAAAAGTCAAGGTTTTGAAGAAAACTTCATCTTCTTCATCTTTTATGGTTAAGTTGATGAGTTTTAATGATTAATTGGGAGATTTGTGTTTCTTAATTTACTCTCAATATTGACATACTGAATTGGAGTATTTTATTTACTGTTCCTTTATAGATTAGATTCAATTGCAGAACAGTACCCATTATTTGACTTAATTATGAAGACATAAGGTCAAGGTTATTGTGTCCGGTTGTACTTCACAATCAACCATCAAGTCTTTAGGTTTCTTATTAAATTTACAATCCCAAGTGATTTTTTTGGTTTTTATCTATCTTGGATTTGAGCTTATTTGGTAGGTGCATCAATGCAAGTGGTTTTGGTTATTTTATTTTCATGCTTCAATAAATTGTGTTAGTTTATCTTAATTTAGATATTGAATTTATAGAGAGCAACTAGAGAAGGACAATTCATGGACGTCCCCATTTGCCAAAAAGCATAAAATACAAGAAAAAAATACTTGCTAAAATCATTAATTTTGGATTGATCTATATGAATTTGTTTTACTCATTTGTTTGATTATTATAAATATCATCACAAATGAAGAATATGTTTCTTCTAGATTTTAATGGTGGTGATTTAATCTCTGTGGTTCAGGTTCAAGATCCATGGTTAATTTCCAAGATGTTCATGGAAGAAAGACTTGTAAATATTTACTTTATTTATTTTGATATGTATATTATGAAAAAAAATTTAATTTTATATATATATATATATATATATATATATATTTTTTTTTTTTGTTCATTTTTTAATAGGAATCATTTCTGAATTTTTCCTGAATTTTTCAGATTTTTAAAATGGTTAAAAACCATTGTCTCAATGTCGAACGAGACGAGACGTATCGTCTAGTCAACTCGATATCAGAGCTGAACGAGATGAGACCAAATACCAAATTTAAAAACCATGATTGTACGTGTAATGTTTCATAAAAATATACCTATTTACATCAATAGTTACACATAAAATTAGTTATATATATATATATATATATATATATGTATGCTTTAAAAAAGTCAATCAAACTCCAGAACATGGCATCACAACCGTTTTATTGTTGTACATCCATTCCTCCCACGCTTTCATTTGGAGTGAGCTTAGTTCCTCCAACCCTGCAAAGCTGATGTTCCGATCATCAACTATGCCATGAAAATATCATTACTTCAGCCATTAGCTTGCAAATAGCTTTTCTTCTTCAAGAAACTTTAAATGAGTTCTCCAATTTACAATCTGCATCTCTAAAAGGAAGCCTTAAGAAATAAATATTTTAAGTGCAGATGAAAGGACAAGTCTAACAAGCTGAAATAGTTTCAACTTAGCAATTACAAGGGAAAAGTAAATTGTTTGAGGTTTAAATGAAAGGATACAAACTAGACCACAATTAAAAATAAAATAGAGAAACCGGAGCATGATTGGTGTCACATCGGTAAGTTGGTAAAAGCACTAAATAAAATTTGAAAGTTCATGAAATTACATATCTAACTCAGTTGGCGAAGATGTTAACTTCAACCTAGTGGGTTGCTGATAACAAAAAATGTAAATGAACCTGTCTCAAAAACTATAGTCATGAATTCCAACTAAAATAGGCTACACGTTGAAAATGAAATGAAACTACTAAA
Organism: Akebia trifoliata; assembly: GCF_017979445.1. NCBI lineage: Eukaryota > Viridiplantae > Streptophyta > Magnoliopsida > Ranunculales > Lardizabalaceae > Akebia > Akebia trifoliata. Next base: position 25,158,647 of record NC_141382.1, read on the forward strand.
TGAAAAATGAGGGGAATGGTATATTACCTAAACTTAATGAGGAATGTAAGCATGCTCCACCTTGAGAAACATTGTATGCAATTATTGTTGCTTAGCCAATGAAGGTATACAAGTTCAATTCAAACAACAAAGAACCAATACTAGTAAGATAAGTGGGAAATCAGTGGATGGCCTCCTCATCCATTGTCAAGAGGAAAATTTGTTGTATGGTCCCATTTTCTGTTATTGTGTTGTTTGGTGATAACTCTGTTCAGTTCTCTCACTTTTGCATTGTTGGAAGTCATCAACCTTTACTGATAGAGTAAAGATTTTGTGTAATATCATTCCTTTTACCATTTGTTGGGGTTTGGAAGGAAAGGAATTTTCTCCTCGAGACTTAATCACTAACATTTTTGGATTGTTGTTTTTTTTATAAAGTTTAGATGGTTGTTTTAATGAGAATTTAATGTTCAAATGGGATCTTGTATCCAGTAAGAAAGACTTGATCACTAGCATTTATTTTAGAAAATAGTTTTGATGCTGCATGGTAGGATCAACATGCAACTTTTGGGTCTTGTTGAGCAATACATGGCTCTTTTGGTGGAGTCTCTAAGGAGATAACCATTTTTTGTTATTGTTGTTTATGTTTCTAACTACCCCAATATGAAAAGAGAAGATTGTTATGGGAAGCTATAGTTAACCAAGCTAAGTACATCAGGAGCCCTTTGATCCTAATGGGGGGATTTCAAGCAGTAGCAAGTTACTATGAAGGAATCCCAAGAACCAAAGTAGAAGTGGATCAGGAGAAGGTGGAGGGATTCCAATGTCAAGGGGTTTTGAGTATAGATGTGAATAAAGAGGAGGTGAAAAAGGTCATGTTCTCCATCAATGGGGACAAGGTCCTTGGCCCATATGGATTCACCAATTGGTCCTTCTGAAATGCTCGAAGCCTTGGGGGACTGAAGCAATCCAGTGGTTTCTGCCCAGTCTAATATCACAGTATGCTTCGAGAGGGCCATAAGAGCATGAAAGGATTGGCCCGTTGACAAATAACTTATGTAGAGATGGACTAGAGTAAGCAATAAAGTTTTATTGTAGAATATTATAAGTTGTTGTTGACACTTAAATAGCATGTCAATGTTGTTGGAATTTAAAGGGTTGAATTTGAAAACCCTTTAATATTTATTTAGTTTTAACCATAGGGTAAATCAATCTATTAACCATAGGGAAATTCAATCCCATGTTTGCTTTATGCTTTGTGCTTTTTACTTTATTGCTTTAAGTTTAGTTGATAGTTTTATTTTTTTCCTTGAGTAATTTTAGTCCCATATCTACTAGGAGAAGAATTGATTTGCAATTCTTTAATAGTTATACTTCTAATAGCTTTAAAAGCGGATAGAAGCAGTGGGTGGGCTCACGCGCGCACACAAGGGCCCAAAAGGTAAACTCATGATTCCAATTGGAATTTGGATCCACCGGTCTGAAAACCTTAATGCGTGTGCATACGTACAACGTAACAATCACTTTCTCTTTATTTATATCAAATGTTTAATCCATTTAAATCACTTGATCTCTGATTTTGATTTTGATTTTTCGTATTTTCGACTATCAGTAATTTATTATTCGTTGTGAGAGCACACAACATTGTCGATTTCAAAGTTGCGTTTCTAATTTAGAGTACCCTATTAGAAACGTGGGTTGTTGTATCTTGGAGAACGAACGCCTGCAAACTGTGGTATCGTTGCAGGGGTGAATTTCGTTTTAGGACAGTGCGTTGTGCATGCCTCAACCATTTTATTTAGGTAATATTTTTTCTATTACATTCAATTTTAAAATTAGAATTTTTCAAATTCTTCTCTCTCTGTCAATAAGAAATCAGTATTGAGTAGATAACAATCTAAAACAAAATTCCTCTATTAATTACTGATTTCTATAAAGACAATCTCTAATTTCGTGCACCGTGAAAAATTCGATAAATTCGATGAAAAGAATTTTAAATTCTGGCAATAGAAAATGTTGTTTTACTTAACAACATTACATTTGGCTCATATCATCACACAAGAACCAGTTTCTGTGAATGATGATGAGGAGGACCAAATTAAAAGAACCAAATATCGAAAATGGGAACATTCCAATTTCATGTACTGGAATTATTTCTTAAATGGATTAAATATGTTCTTTATAAGGTGTATTCCTCTATTGAGTCTGCCAAGACATTGTGGGAAATTCTTGAAAAGAAATATACTCTAGAAGATACCAGCACAAAGAAATCTAAATGAACCTGTCTCAAAAACTATAGTTGTGTATTGCAACTAAAATAGGTTACACGTTGAAAATGAGATGAAACTACTAAATGAAAAATGAGGGGAATGATATATTTCCTAAACTTAAAGAGGAATGTAAGCATGCTCAATCTTGAGAAACATTGTATGCACTTATTGTTGCTTAGCCAATGAGGGTATACAAGTTCAATTAAAACACCAAAGAACCAATACCAGTAAGATAAGTGGGAAATCAATAGATGGCCTCCTCATCCATTGTTAAGAGGAAAATATGTTGTATGGTCCCATTTTCTGTTATTGTGTTGTTTGGTGATAACCCTATTCAGTTCTCTCACTTTTGCATTGTTGGAAGTCATCAACCTTTATTGGTAGAGTAAAGATTCTATGTAATATCATTCCTTTTACCATTTGTTGGTGTTTGGAAGGAAAGGAATTTCTTATCGGGACTTAATTACTAACATTTTTGGATTATTGTTCTTTGTTTTTTTGAGAGTTTAGATCATTATTTTATTGAGAATTTTATGTTCAAATGGGATCTTGTATCCAATAAGAGAGACTTGATCACTAGCATTTGTTTTAGAAAATAGTTTTGTTGCTGCATGGTAGGATCAACATGCAACTTTTGGGTCTTGCTTAGCAGTACGTGTCTCTTTTGGTGGAGTCTCTAAGGAGATAACCATTTTGTGTTATTGTTGTTTATGTTTCTAACTACCCCAATGTGAAAAGAGAAGATTATTATGGGAAGTTATAGTTAACCAAGCTAAGTACATCAGGAGCCTTTTGATCCTAATGGGGGGATTTCAAGCAGTAGCAAGTTACTATGAAGGCATCCCAGGAACCAGAGTAGAAGTAGATCAGGAAAAGGTGGAGGGATTCCAATGTCAAGGGGTTTTGAGTATAGATGTGAATGAGGAGGAGGTGAAAGAGGTCATCTTATCCATCAATGGGGACAAGGTCCTTGGCCCATATGGATTCACCTATTGGTTCTTTTGAAATGCCCGAAGCCTTGTGGAGATTGAAGCAATCCAGTGGTTTCTGCCCCGTCTAATGTCATAGTATGCTTCAAGAGGGCCATAAGAGCAAGAAAGGATTGGCACGTTGACAAATAACTTATGCAGAGATGGACTGGAGTAAGCAATAAAGTTTTATTGTAGAATATTATAAGTTGTTGTTGACACTTAAAATAGCATGTCAATGTTGTTGGAATTTAGAGGGTTAGATTTAAAAACCCTTTAATATTCATTTAGTTTTAACCATAGGATAAATCAATCTATTAACCATAGGGAAATTCAATCCCATGTTTGCTTTATGTTTTATGCTTTTTACTTTATTGCTTTATGTTTAGTTGATAGTTTTATTTTTTTCCTTGAGTAATTTTAGTCCCACATGGACTAAGAGAAGAATTGATTTGCAATTCTTAAATAGTTATACTTCTAATAGCTTTAAAAGTGGATAGAAGTAGTGGGTGGGATCACGCGCGCACACGGGGGCACAAGAGGTAAACTCATGATTCCAATTGGAATTTGGATCCACCGGTCCGAAAACCTTAATGTGTGTACGCACGTATAACGTAACAGTCACTTTCTTTTTATTTATATCAAATGTTTAATCGATTTAAATCACTTGATCTCTGATTTTGATTTTGATTTTGATTTTCCATATTTTCAACTACAGTAATTTATTATTCGTTGTGAGAGCACACAACATTGTCGAGTTTGAAGTTGCATTTCTAATTTAGAATACCCTATTGGAAACGTGGGTTGTTGTATCCTGATGAACGAATGCCTGCAGACTATGGTACCGTAGCAGGGGCAAATTTCATTTTAGGACAGTGCATCGTGCATGCCTCAACTATTTTATTTAGGTAATATTTCTTCTATTACATTCAATTTTAAAATCAGAATTTTTCAAACTTCTTCTCTCTCTATCATAAGAAATCAGTATTGAGTGGATAACAAATGTTACCATTCCCACCCTCTTGGCAAGCTAGAAAAATGTTGAGAGACATTGTTAGACTCTCAAAAATGTGTTCTTCTGACTCCTTTGACTTTGTGTAGACGAAAACCAAGAAAGTTGCAAATTTGTTGGTCTCCTTTGCATCTAATGATATGCATGTAGAGTTCCTGCCTCATGACTTCCCACATGAACTAGCTTGTATAGGGAGGATGCCAATGGAAAGGCATATGTAAGAATGTAATGGTTTCTCCCCTTCAATTTTTTTAATTTCTTAGTCGGCTAAGGGTCAGCTTAAACCCCCAATTACTTTCCCAAAATAAAAGTTCACATGAACAATACTTAGAGAAATAGTTTATGTAGAATCAAGCAAATCTTGTATAGAGAACAATGGGAAAAGCATGAGAAAACATTGATATAAGGATTACTTCAATCATTTTCTTATTTAAAAAAATCAATGTGTTGTATCAATACTAACATAATGAACCAGTGGTCTTTTATCGAGGAAAAATTAGCATATCATTTAAGGGAAGATAGTCCTCGAGACACTATAAGCTAGCTAGAGTTCTTGGAAGAGTTGTCTCAGATTCTAAAGTTGTAGCAATCTTGGCTGGAAGCACACATGGGTGGTACAACCTAAGCAATCATGTCTAATAACCATTGTACCAAATATATATCGAAAGAGATCTTTGCATGGTGTAATCAATTTGGTTAATTGAAGCTTGAACACAAAACAATGAAGGGTTTATATATATATATATATATATATGAAGATAATTAGCATAGTTACAGTATACAATTTGATAGGTTCCCAATAAAATTTAGATATAAAACATCTTAACATTCATCACTTGGTGCCTCCAAACTTGAAATACTTACCGTAATAGGACGTTCTTCCTCCGGCAAAATGGACCAATTTGGGCACTACACCGCTCGCAGCCATAAAAAATCATCCACATTTGCCTAATTTCTAGTCTCTTCGTCAAGATTTGCATCTCTAAGGTCTTTCTTAATCCCTTAGTAAAACTTGATAATTCCTCAACCGATAGATAAAAATCGCTCTTAAGCTACCCATTAGACAGACTTCACAAGAATTGAGATCTTAAAAGGTGAAATCTTCCTCTTTTGAATCGTTAAAATGCTTAAACAAAAACAACTCCCTCCTTGTTCCTAAACCCAGGAGAATCCCTTACCTGAAAACTAGATTTTTCAGCTAAGATTTCATCACAAGGCTTAATCTCAAGTTCATTAACTATATTTCTCTCATCTTTCTTTACGGATTTTTTCTTAAATGTAAATTTCTTTTTCGGTATCAACTCAAAATTTACATTTTATAGGATTTCTTTCAAATCAGAGATAGTTTTCAAAGACGATTGAACTTCAAAAGAGGGAAAAAGTAAGAATTCAATCAAAGATAACCAGAAAGGATTTAAGGGGAAAAAAATTATAGAACCCCATGATAATCACCCAAAAGAAAAACTGACCCAATTCATTCAATCAAAGCAAACACCTAAGAAATCCAATTTCAAGTCAATCCATAGATGATTTATAAACATACTACATATTCAACAACCCATATGCATAATCACAAGAAAGAATCAAATCAAATCAAATAGATCATCATCAAAATCAAGTTTATAAGAACTGAGATACTAAAAAAAATAAAAAATGAGATATATTTTTGGGGGATTATCTTAGGCATACATATTGTTTTTAAGTGGCAGTAGACATCTTCCTTCAATGGTGCTACTTAGCTTTCATTGAATGACTATCTAAAGACTAAACATGCTTTTGGGTTCCTTTTTTTCTAAAACAAAAAATGAAAGAGTGAGAGAGATAAGAGATGACAAAGGAAAAAAATGGAGATGAGATCATGTAGAGAGAAAGAAAGAGAGAGAGATGGAAAGAGGTTTGGAAACAAGACAGAGTGCATGAGAGAAAGGGAAATAATGAGAAAGAAAATTTTGCCGCTTAAAAAATGATGGATTACATTACCGGCGATTATTGAGAAAATACTGTTGATTCATAGGTATTATCGGTACAATAAAACTGTCGTTAAATCTCTTTTATGTATTTAAAAATTAGTTTAGAAAATTAACGACGGTATTACTAGCATTTACAAATCGAACCGTTGTTAGTTGCATTTTAATAATTAATAAATTTAAAAATTATTGACAGAAGTATTACCGACGGTTTAAAGTAAAATGCTATTGTTTCATGGGTATCATCAACACAGCCAAACCGCCAGTAAATCTCTTTATGTATTTAAAAATTAATCTAGAAAATTAACAATGGTGTTTTAAAAACGCCATTATTTTTATGGTATTACCAGGATTTAGAAACCGTTATTAGTTTCATTTTAATAATTAATAAATTTAAAAATTATTGACGGAAGTATTACCGATGGTTTAATGTAAAATGTCATTATTTCATGGGTATCATCAGCACAACCAAACCATTGTTAACTCTCTTTTATGTATTTAAAAATTAATCAAGGTCATTAACGATGTTGTTCAAAAACGCTGTTGTTTTTATGGTATTACCAGCATTTATAAACTGTCGTTAGGTGCATTTTAATAATTAATAAATTTTAAAAGAATATTGATGGAAGGATTGCCGACGGTTTAACATGAAATGCCGTTGTCTGTCTATAATTAACACCTAATTGCAAGAAACACCGTTTACGTTCCGCTATAAAAACACGTTATTTTTGTAGCGAGCAGTGGACTTTTTAGTAAAGTTGGGTTCTTTGGAGAGAATTTTGTTGTAAATGAGGACATTTCTTACATACCTTAGGAGTTAATGAGAATCTTGGTTGAGGACTTATGCCGTAATTATTCTCACTGATTTTGTTCGAAGGAGGGGTCTCTTCAACCCCATCTTATCAATAATAAAAAAACCATATATTAATATTTGAATTGATTGAAGCCTAGTTTAAACTCTTCTTTAGACGAGTCACTCCAGTCTAGTAGGTAATGGTCCAAGATAGTCGATGTGAATTGTCCATCACCTTGCCTTGTCTAATATTTTGAAAATAAGAACCATGTTTTATTAAAGCTCGACTGAGTCAACTATGCTTGTGCTTTTGTTACAAAATAGTTAATTTTTTTTTATTAATTTTAATATTTTTCAACTATATAAAGAAAGATTTTGTGATTGAGCATCTAGTACTCCACCTTATAATAAAAAATATATAATATTAAATAAATTTAAACCGGTATAAATGATTGGACTCACTGGTTTTAAAATCATGGGTTTAAGTATTTTGAAACCAAATTTTAATTCATGTTATTAAAAGAACAAAATCCAACGAGTTAACCTCATTGCTTAGAGGATAATCTATATACATCCCATCATTAAAAAAAGTTAAAAAAATTATACACACATGGTAGACTAGGCATGGAAATGGAATAATTGACATTGATTTCCATTTTGACCAACAAAAGAAAGAAAGAAGGGACAGATTTAGAGGTTAAGGTTTAGTTATTTTGAATTATTGTTGTTATATATCTTAATAATAATTCTTTAAAATATTTATTAATAATAAATATGGCATATATAATAATGATCATGATGACGATGAATACGTACTATTTTTTTTTTTTTCTTAGAAGATAGGCAAACAAGGTGGTCAGTGGTAAGGTATCAAATGTTGTTGAATAACCCAAACAACATTATGAACACACATACTTTGACTGAAGATAAGATTCAAGATAGAGAAGAAGTTTGATGGAAAAATAAGAATCATACTACAATATTTGGTATGAAGCATAGATAATGATAGTGTATGATGATTTATGTTTCTTGCAAGCTACTTTTAATTTTTAGAATTTTATTGACATTCATTCATGACTAAATAAGTGATTTGATTTACCATGCCTCAATAAACTAAGAAAATTCATCTTTGCCTCCTTTTGAACATAATTTTACAAAGATAATTATATATATAACATACCAAATAAGGATATTGAAAAGCAAACGAAGTCCTCACACCAAAAAGAACAAGTAATACAATGTGGACAAAAGGGGCAAATAGGTGTCTAGGACGATAATCTAGTAATATATAAATATATATATATAGGAGACAGTATAATATATAATAGCCAACATTCGATTCCAACATCAATCAATCGCTCATGAAGTCATGATCTAGGATCTTTCCTCATCGAATTCGAAACCTAAAACGAAGCGCTTCTCCAAGGAAATAGCAGTAAAAGGAAGACTTGTGCGGATAGAGTGATTATTCATACCCTATGCACATATTTTATTTTATAGAAAAGTAGGTTTCGCGTGTAAGGTCTCGAAAAGTACCCCTCCACTTGAAACAAAATAGTTGTTGAAATAGAAATAAATCAGTTTTACGAGACTTGGTTTGACTTAGTCAAATCAAAACTATGGAGGATAACTTGGAAGTCCTTACTTTTAGAACCATCACATAGACTATTCAAAAAAATTTAAGTTGACCAAGTCGGGGAAATTCCCTGACTAAAGATTCAAGAGAGTATAACTTAGACCAACTAGTGTATGTTGACAAAAGGAAAATAAGCTTTCTTTTTTTTTTTTCTTTTTGAAACATATCATGTTGCACTCTAGGTACTTCTTATCATATCGTAAGGGTCAACTTAGCTAAGTCAATAAAAACATGCAGAATGTTGATATCACAACCTAGGTTCAATTCTAATTAAACTCATATTCACATTGACGACTAATCACTTAGCTTGATAGAGCTGTGTATATATATAGGTAGCATTCAGAGGCCCTAAAGAGATTCAAATATTGTGCCAAACATTTTTTCAATGTATAGGTTAGAGGCTTCAAAATAGGTTGACTTTTTGTGAGGGTGATTGATCTCTATGATGAGGAGATTGACCTCATCAAAAATCAACCAATTCCAAAACTTCTAACATCATCAAAAATGGATATAAAAATTGGACGATCCACAATTCTTCAATTTGTAAACTAGGGTTAGAAGTTTCAGAATGAGCTAATATTTGGTGAGGATTATCTCTTCACCATAGAGATCATCTTCACAAAACATCAGCCCATTCTGAATCTTCTAACTCCTATTTTCAAAAATGTTTGGCACAATGTTTGACTTTTTTTAGGGCCTCTGAACGTTTCCCTATATATATAGCGTAAAGTTCAACAATCAACGTTAGGGAGCCAACATTATATTGGGAGTCAAAACTGATCCTATATGGCTTAGAAGTTTTGGATTGAGTTGATTTCTTATGAGGACGATCTCTATGGAGAGAGGATCATCCTCACAAAAATCAGTTAAATTTGAAACTTTTAACCCCATCAAAAAGGTTTAAAAATTAATAGTAAAAAACATCGAAGGTTTACAATTCTAAACCACTTTTGATATGGTTGGAAGTTTCAGATTGAGATGATTTTTTGTATAGATTATCTCCTCGTCCCCACAAAACATCAGCCTATTGTGAAACTTCTAACTCATATAAGACAAAGGCGTTGGCTCCCTAATGTTGACTGTTGAACGGGATTATATATGTATATATAAATTTAGGATAGCATTCTTTTAACAAAATCCTAGACATTATTCTAGACAAAGCATTTTAACTTATACGGGTTAAAAGTTTTAGAATGGACTGATTTTTTGTGAGGATGATCTCTATGGTGAGAAAATCATCCTCACAAAAAATCAACCGATTCTAAAATTTTCAACTCTAGTTTATAAGTTGAAGAATTATGAATCGTTAATTTTTTACCACTTTTCATGGAGTTGGGAGCTTTAGAATTGGCTGTTTTTTTGTGAGGATGATCTAATGACTATAAAAATCATCCTCACAAAAAATCATCCTATTCCGAAACTTTTTAGTCATATAAAATAAAACTTTGTTTAGATTGTTGTATAGGATTTTGTGAAAATAACCCGACATATATATATATATATATGGGTCACGTTCAAGGGCCAACTTTTTGGCAAAACATTTTTCAAAACATGAGTTAGAAGTTTTGGAATGGGCTGATTTTTGGTGAGGATGATCTCTACGGTGAGGAGATCATCATCACCAAAAATCAGCCCATTCCAAAACTTCTAACCCATGTTTACAAGTTGAAAAATCGTGGACCGTTCATTTTTTGTAAACTATTTTGAGGAGATCATCCTTACCAAAAATCAGCCCATTCCAAAACTTCTAACTCATGTTTTGAAAAATGTTTTGCCAAAAAGTTGGCCATTGAACGCCACCCTATATATATATATATATATAGAGAGAGAGAGAGAGAGAGAGAGAGAGAGAGTCAACGTTGGGAGCAACAATTTGTCCTACATAACTTTAGAGTTCTGAATTTAGCTGATTTTAGTGAGAATGATCACTACGATGAGGAGATCATCCTTAGAAAAAACTCAGCCCAATATGAAACTTATAACCCCATGAAAAGTGTTTTACAAATTAACAATAAAAATTCAACAATTCATAATTCTAAACTACTTTTGATGGGGTTATCCTCACAAAAAATCATTGCCATAGAGATTATCCTCACAAAAAATCAGCCCATTCCAAAACTTTTAAGTCACATAGAATAAAAGCGTTGGCATCGTATTAGTTCTCTAACATTGATTGTCAAACGGGACCCGTATATAGCGTTTGGCAGCCAATGTTAGGAAACCAAAATTTGTCCTATATGATTTGTGAGAATGATCTCTATGGTGAGGAGATCTCTTCATAAAAATTTAGCTCAATCCGAAAGTTCTAATCCCATCAAAAGTGATTTACAAAATAATGGTATAAAATAGATGGTCAACAATTCTAAACCACTTTTGATGGGGTTAGAAATTTCAAATTGGATTGATATTTTGTGAGGATGATCTCTTCACCATAGAGATCATCCTCACAAAAAATTAGTCTATTCTGAAACTTTTAACACATATAAAACAAAGGCGTTGGCTCCTAATCATGTTTGATCACATATATCATGTTTGATATGACGTTGGATATGAAATTTCTCTAAGACAGGCTAATCTTTGTGTTGTCCTTGCCATTGAATTTGACTTGGTCAAATTCAAAATTCAATGGTGGTAAGTTTATAGTCCCTCTTTGTGGGACCAAAACATAAACAATTGTTGTGTTGCATTTGCTTTTAGTAGTTGGCTCTAAGACAAAACTACTGAAGTATGCTAATATAACGTGGTTTAATTATACATGAGAGAGAAGAGAGAGCGAGGGAGAGAGTGGATGAAAACTAGTAAACGTCAACTAGGAGACATGTCAAAAACATAATTTTAAAACTCTACTCGCGGATTTGGTCGCTGAGAGTCATCTTGATGACTCGTAAGTTGACTCAGGCCAGTTAAATAAATATATGAAATTAATAAATATTAGATTTTTTTTCTTATATATATTTTAGAATAAGTAATATTTATATTTTGTTTTCTAAAAATAACATCAAACATGATCGAATAATTTGTTTGAATTTTTAACAGTACAGTACCTACTTAACTCAGCCTAATTTACAAGTGACTCAATGAGTTTATTAATTCAACTGAGTCGAGTTCTGTAGGCCGAGTTTCAAATTGACTCGACTGGATGAGTTTTAAAACTATGGTCAAATCAAAATATTATACTTTAAAAAAAAAAGTGTGCAATAAGGATGGATCTATAACACAGCCGGCTAAAGGTATATAGTTCAATTAACAAAATCCAAACCATGTCTCCTTCAACACACCTTCGCTGGAGACACAATGACAATGCCAATGTCTTTTACATGTCTCTTCCCTGACACCATTAAACACCTATTCAGCCTATAAAACCCTTCTCCCTTTCTCAACCCTCTCTCCCTTCCATACTAAATCCACCATATTTTTGTAGCCATTGAATCTTTCTTGACCCTTGTATAGTATTCTACTTCAATTATAGTTGGCAATGGAATCCATTCGACAAGATGACTCGAAGGCCTTGAATGAAGAAAATGATAAGCAAGATCTAGTCATCGATGATATGGATACCACTCGTTCCTACCAATGTGTGTTTTGTAAGAGAGGCTTCACCACAGCACAGGCCCTGGGTGGGCACATGAACATCCATAGGAGGGATAGAGCCAGGAATAAAAAACCTACAATTCCTTCCAACATTTCAAACCGACTCATGGAGGAATACACGAGATCTGGGCTTCTCCAGCCATTTACAAGTCACTCTCAAGTTTATTCTTCAGCCATGGAGACACAAAGGAATTATCAAATGAATTTCGTTCCATCCACTTCTAGTACTGCATACCAACATGGGTACCACAATGACAATTCGAACATTCGAAGGCCAAGGTCATTGAAGGTCTTTGAAGATGATTGGAGAGCAAGTTTGAGCTTGCGAATCGGACCTACAGATGTAGAGGACAAAGAAGAGGAGCAAGAAGAGGAAGAAGAAGATCAACTGGATTTAGAGCTTCGACTTGGTCACGATCCTTAGTAAACTACTACTACTACTATTACTACTACTACTACTACTACTACTACTACATATATTTTTCAATACATATTATTTTGGTTATGTTGTATGGCTAATTACTTTTCATCTCCTTTGAAATTTTTTATATATGAGAAAAGAGAAGCTATGCAGATATTGTTTCTTGTTATTGCATCGGTATTTTTAAGCTGTCTCTACTGCAATTTTATATGGAATAAGAAGAAAAAGAAAGAAATGGTCTTAGATATATGCGATGCCTTGGAAGAAAGAAAGATGATCCAATGAAAGAGTTACTAATTGCTTGTTTGCAATCTTTTGAGGTAGTTTAGATTTTTTCCTTCATCTGATCCCCTAACACTTTAAGCTATTTAAGCCTTTAATTCTTATTGTGTGATTGAATTTCAGTTTTGTATGAGTGTAAATGATCTATCTGTTTGTTCAAACAGCTAGCTAATACTTTCCATTTGTTGTTTTGTTGAATGTAATGGAGTTGTCATATTTTAATTCCAATAAAGCATTTAACATATAAATAATGTATAATTTGAACGTGTTTCTAAATTTAATTATTTGAGAAGAGTGAGTGGTTAAGAATTAAGATTAGTTCAGTTCAAGCTTAATTTCCATTGCTCTCATAAAAGAATAATTTTACACAAATATTAGAACAACCCTGACCTATATATAAGTCCTCTCCAGAGTTACATACAATTCTTGGGCTACACAATGCTCAATGAATTTTTCATTCATTTACATCTATAATACATAGGTATCTATCTATCAAAACTAAACTCGCCTCTCTTGTTTGCATCCCAGTCCCTAGCTAGCTAGCTGGTATGCTTGTGCATTGTATTATATATTGGTTAATTTCATCTCAGTTTAGTAACTTTTCGCCTTAGGGCGGTAATTTTTCCTTATATATTGATAGAAAACATGTTTTGGTGTTTATGGGAGAGATTTTAGTTTTTTTTTTTTTTTTTTTCTTTTTTTGTTTTTGAGATTGAGAGGTTGTAACCATAAAAAAAATAGTGAAAAATCATTGCCCATGGACATAGGCAATCTTGTCAAATCCTCTAAATTTTGTGTCTTGTTGATTTACTTTTGATTTGATTGTTATTATCATTAATTTGTCGCACCTATATATATATTTCAATTCCAGAAATTAATATTCTTTGAAATTAGGGCTAGGCATGGAACGTTCTCATTCATAGTGTTCCATATAAGGTATAGAAATCATGACAAGCATGGCCTGATTACAACACAACTAGTAGGTCCGGTCCTCCCTTGCTCCTTCATACTACACATACCTTTCAGAAAAGAAGGAATTGAAAAAAATAAATGTTCCCATTTATCCAATCATTGAGTGGGCCATTGATATGTGATGTAGGCATACATGTTTTATGTTTTTGAATTATTCAAAGAGCAGTTTAAACAGCCCTATATATAATTCCCTATGGTGGAGCAATTTTTTATATCATCAAATCAAACACATAGATTAACATGTTACTGTGTGGACTGTTTAGGGTAAGTAATAGTGGTTTTAATTTTTAGGACTCATATATAATATATATATATATATATATATATATATATATATATATATATATATAATTAGGAAAGGATTAGGATCCGTATACACATAAAACTACTCATAAAGCTACAACGTGTTTTGTCTTATATGGGCAAAAATATTTGGAATGGGCTGATTTTTTGTGAGGATGATCTCTATGGTGAGGAGATCATCCTTGCCAAAAATCAACCCATTATGAAACTTCTAGCACCATGTTTACAAGTTGAAAAATTTTAGACCGTCGAGTTTTTGTAAGTTACTTTTGATGGGGTTAGAAGTTTTGGAATGGAATGATTTTTTGCAAGATGATCCCCTCACCACAGAGATCATCCTTACAAAAAATCAGCCCATTCCTAACTTTTTTAACCATATAAGACAAAAACGTTGTAGCTTTATGCGTCTATGGAACCCCACCCATTAGGAAAATGTTCGGCACCCTACTATTTGCCCTACGTGTTTTGTTCTACATGGGTTAGAAGTTTTGGAATGAGCTGATTTTTGGTGATGATGATCTCTATGGTGAGAAGAATCGTGGACCATCCATTTTTTGTAAACCATTTTTGATGGGATTAGAAGTTTCGGAATAGGCTGATTTTTGGTGATGATGATCTCTATGGTGAGAAGAATCGTGGACCATCCATTTTTTGTAAACCATTTTTTATTGGATTAGAAGTTTTGGAATGGGCTGATTTTTGGTGAGGATGATCTTCTTTTTACCTTAGAGATCATCCTCACCAAAAATCAGCCCATTTGAAAACTTCTAACCAGTGTAGGACAAAACACGTAGGGCAAAACGTAGGGTAAATAGTAGCGTGCCAAACATGCCCCTATATATATCTATATATAGAAACATCTACTTTTCTTGAATCATATTCAAATTTTATTTAACTTCACCAAGTTATATACGTTGGAGAAGTCTTCAATAATTGAAATCATTAATCCTGGCCACATCTCCAAATGTTTTGCTTTGATTACTGTGATTTGTGGGAATTTCTCAAGAAGTTAGCCAACTCCTAGAACGCCCATTTTTTTTTTCCCTAAGTTCATATTTTTATCTTGTTATAATGAGAGGAGAGGAGGGTGAGTATTATTGATCTAAATCCAAATTAAAATCCCTCTTGATAGATCGAATGTTGCATTCAAAACAATTTAATTCGTATAAGATTAAAAAAAAAAAAAAATGTATTTTTAGCTTTTGAAATTTTCTTGGCAAGTAAGAAAATGTGCACCTGCGAAGGTCTACTTTTCCCATTTCACTTCTATTATTGGGCTTTTTACTACTTTAAATGTAAAATAATAATAATATTGGAAATAGAGGTGGTTTGGGTTAGTGGGGTTGCAAAAGCTTCAGTCCATGGTTGATTTTTGGTTCTAGTCAAATATTCATACCGAGGCCTACTCCAAACTTCAAAACTTCCAACCCAATCCAAGTAGTCTTGGGCCAATCCAAGCTGAAGCCCAATAGAAATGCCACACAATGCAATCATTGGGTCCATTAACTACATGAATTTTCACTTCACATCTTGATGGACCTTTGAAAACTAAAAAATTGACCCCACAAAATAATTTTTAGCTGTTTGAACCAGGGAAGGCCCATAGATAAAACAGCCTGTGAGTCCCTTATAGATCTTGCTCAAAATAGATAATTGTTTACTGTATTATTAATGGGCCAGTGCAGAACATAACCATGATCAGCTCTACCAGGCCCAGATCACCTCATACTTTATGAATTTTATAGAGTATGCCCATGCTTGCTCATTCCGATGCAAGGCCTATGCTCGACTAAGTGTATCTAAATTTATGCCCAGAACCAAATGGATTGACCAGCAATTAACACCTGGTGGGCCCTGTACTATAATTTATATATTGCTCAAGCCCATCTGACCTAACCAGATATATAATCATCATCATTGTTTATAGTTGATCCCATTTATATGCCTAATTATATTTTGGTTCAAACCAGCAAACTAATGTAGGTGTTGGGTCAAGCATAAACCTTCTTATGCTGTAGCATTGAGGTTAACTGGATAACATCACAAAGACTTGGGTGGACACTCGCATTATCTTTTTCTACTTTAGAGGATATTTTAACAGCTTAATTGCCAGACCAATTTCTTCAAAGAAAATCCTAGAAGAACGGTTTTCTCCTAAAAATAGATTGCTCACAATTAATCTTACATAAAAAATAAAAATTTAGTCTCCCACAATAAAAATGATCGAATTTGATGGGGAAAAGTGTAAGACATTAGAATTTTCTTTTCTAGAAAATTTCCTTCTCCGAATAAAAGGTATAGGAAATTAGCTACCCATGTCTTGGGGAAAATTGTGCTCTATAGGAAATAAAGGTTATTCTCAGTTAAAAAATAGAAATAATTATACATAAATTAAAATATACTTGGAAAATTAATATTTTCAATGAATCAAAACTTTTTTTTTCTGAAAAATTAACACGCATTTGGTCGGTAGCTCTAAATGTCGGTGCTTATAATGTGTTGATGCAGCTGTCAAGATACTAGTACTGCACCATAACTAGAGAGCATCCAAATGTGAACCTATGCATAGTTTAGGACCACAAAGACTATTACACCAACTTAGTCTAAGCCTCTTAAGGTCATATTCATTGACTTAGTCTCTAGTTATCCTACTTTGACTTGGGTGGAAAAATCATATGTTTTTATCACCATCCCTTGTGATAAGTCTCATCCAAACGTAGAATTAGAAGGATCAAAGAGGATTGATCATGTGGGGAAAATTTTTTCCTTAGAAAAGTCATCCCAGGATTTCACATAATCTCAGTTTGACCAATCATACGAACTCACATGCATTGAGACAACCCAATTTACAAAATTACCTTTGTTTCGTTTCATGTGATTGATCATTGAAATCTTAGATTGACATTTTTCCAAGAAAAAAACCTCTCAATGTACGGATGGTGATTGAATAAGGAGCTTAATGGAAAAGGTAAATTGTTTCATGACCCATTAAAAAAAGTAAATAGAACTATAATAAGATCCCTAGTTTTTTTTTTTTTTTTGTCCCTAGTTGGTTGTGATTTAAAATTTAAAGGAAATCTATAAGTAGGGGTAAAAATAATTAAAGAGTAGTGAATGCCCTAGAAAATAGGATGCACACGGTCTTGTACGCGGTTAGGTACGTGACTAACATGGCAAGGTCACAAAATCCCACATCTTTTTCTTGTGTATCCCAATGAAAACAATCTATGGTTATGTGCCCTTATGTGAAGGTCATACACGATGACACCTAGAGTTAGGTGTAACTCGCCCTAGAGTCACCCGGGAGCACCCATGTAATTTTATGTAAGGCTCACATATGAAATTATATCAGTCTTCTGCCAAGGCATATCTATTAGTTTGGTAATATTTTAGTAATAAAAATGTAAAGAGTATGACTGGCCTCTACTTTTAATGTTTCTTTATGGAAACCTAGGAAAGATTTAACGTAATATTTGTAAGCAGGGTGTCTAGTGTCCCAATTCTCGGCCTACACCCACATTGACTTCAAGGCCTACACCTGCGTGTCATAGATTACTAGTTGTTTGTAACAAACTTATTTGCTTTTATAACGTGTATCTCTGTGTAAGCAACTAAGCTTTGTCTCATGTTGCCTTTGATCTCTTACTTGCTAGCTACATTTTGTGGTGTGAGATAATTTTGACAGGCTTGCTTATGAATTAGCACCTCAAGCATTGCATGACTTTATTTCGAAAGAAAATGGTCATGACAGTTGGTATCAGAGCCAAGTTGGTTTCAACACCAAGCTCTTCCCCAATTCCATTTAGTTCATGCAAATAATGTTAAGGGGAGAGAAAAGTACTACGGACCAACCCGCTCTAACTGCATCACCCCCACGTACAAATAAAGAACGTATTGAGCTACTCGAAGATAAGATGGCCCAGTTATCAGGTCTTATTGATGGTATTGCTCAACTAAGTGATTACTAGGATATGTTGGACAACGAATCCGTGACCCTTAATGCTAAATTAGTTGACCTCAAAGAAGATACCCTAAGATCCCTAACAGACCTATAGGAAAATATCACGGAGCTCACCACCAAGGTAGGTCTCTTGGTTAGAGATGTTAGTAATGAACGGCCAACTAGTAGTGAAACTCCTTCCTCACACCTACGAATCCCCAAGCCACTCACCTTTAGTAGTGTTTGCAACACGAAAGAGCTCGAAAATTTCCTGTTTGATATGAAACAGTACTTTCATGCAATTCGTTCGAATTCAGAAGAGCTAAAGGTTACCACAACTTCTATGTATTTTAAAGGTGATGCCAAACTATGATGACGAACCAAGTACACAGAGATGAAAAATGGCCAATATTTCATCGATACATGGGATGACCTTAAACGAGAGTTGAAAAATCATTTTCTACTAGAGAATGTGGAGTTCATTGCCTGTAAAAAGTTGAGGCAACTTCCACTAGATAGGTACATTGCACGACTACGTCAAGTAATTTTTCACATTGATGTTTGATATCTGTGACATGTCCAAGAAGGAAAAGTTATTCTCATTCCAAGAAAAATTTAAGCCATGGGTTCAGACAAAACTTTAGATGTATCGTGTGCAAGATCTTACGATTATTATCGCTGTAGCCTAACGATTGACGGATTATACTACTGTCAATGAGAGTAAGAAGAAGGTACACCCTCAATCGAAGGGGTACTCTCCACAGTATGAGCCCACTCATGAGTCTTCCAAAGGTAAGAATGAAGGGCACATACACAATTCTAGCAAGGGATCCTAGAGAGATTTCTCCCCTTCGAAGAATAGAAGTATATCGCCTACCAAGCACTACAACAAGCTTAAATGCATTATATGTGATGGTTCTCATAAGATGTTCAAGTGCCCACAGAAGATCAAGTTGAATGCGATATTAGCCTCCTAAAGTGACCCTAGTCACGAGAATATAAGTGGGCAATATGGTAACGATTCCTCTCACATAAGAGCCATACATTTATTGAATGTAATCAAGTAAACCTCTGAGACTCAGAAGAACTGTTAACGGAAGGGTCTCATGTATATAGACATTGAAATTGGTTGTTAGACCACCTAGGAAATGGTTGATACAAGAGCTACATACAACTTCATTTCCCTTGTAGAAGCAAAGTGCCTCAATATCTAGCTCAAAAAAAAATTCAAGCCGTATAAAAGTTTTAAACTCTCAGGCCACTCCTATCAAAGGGTCAGTGAAACCCGTATCCATTCACATAGGGACATGGAAGGGTAAGTTTGACTTGCTCTTAATTCCACTTGATGAATTCAGAGTTATCATTAAGATAAACTTCTTGTGACAGAATATGCCCATTCCAATGTCATTCGCCAACATACTGGGCATACTAGGTGAATACCCAAGCTTTATTCCCGTCTCCATAAGCAAAGAAGATGGAAAAATGATTTCAACACTTCAGCTAAAAAAGGGGTGTTACCTTACGAGTTGAACCTGATGATTAGGACAATAGTTCAACTCTCACATCGGTTAAATATGTATTGAGAAAATTTCATGATGTGATGTCGAATGAGCATCTTAAGGCCTTACTGCCATGTAGGCCGATTGACCATCAAATTAAACTAGTACCTAGTACTACGCTTCTTACGAGGGAGCCTTACAGGATAAGTCCTCCAGAACTAGTTGAGTTGATGGACTTTTAGAGTCTGGGTTTATCAAACCTTCCAAGGAACCTTGTGGGGCACTTATTTTGTTCTAGAAGAAGAATGATGGGTCATTATAACGTTGTGTTGAGTACCAAACGTTGAACAAGGTCACCATCAAGAACAAGTATCCTATAACATGGATTGTCAACTTATTCGATCAACTTGGAGTAGTCAAGTACTCTTTGAAGTTGGATTTGAGATCATGTTACTATCAAGTTCAGGTTGCAGAACAAGCCACTCAGTTACTATCAACGAATCCTGGATCGTTTTGTATGTGTCTCAGGATTACAAACATCTTTTTCATTTAACGGTGTGTTGATTTGTCCAATCTTCCACCTTAACATTTCCCTAGTCTCTCTTCACCTCTTCTTTTTTATCCTTCTCTTCCCTTGCTCGTTATGGTTTTTTGGGAACTTTAGGTTATATTGTACTGATAGTGGCCACCTGGGCTATCTGCCCCCTATTTTTCATCGATTCCTCTACCAGGATATACTTTACCATTTTCGGGTACAAGTCCTCCAATCGCAATGGATGGGTCTTGATTAGTGATTTATGCAACCATGTCTCAAGAATTATTGTTGCTATATAGGCTACACATATATCGTTTATTCCAAATTCTCCACCGCCAACATTTTAATTCAAAATCGTGACATGAAAGTTCGAATGCTCTCCCTAACTTCCTATGTGTAGGTGGAAGAGTGTATTCACTCCAACATTCCTCTTCCTTAGGTTATGCATTATTCGACGAAATCTTCTTCAAACTCAGAAAAACTTCTTCTTTATCCCCAGGGCAGTCCTTGGAACCAGGACACAACTTTGTGCCTCAGTGTCATCAAAAAAATCTTACAAAATAAATAGTTGTCATTCTGGTATAACATCATCTGGCTTCTATAGTAAAGGATGTGCTCTATTGGATCTGTCGTCCCATCGAATGTCTCGAACTTTGGGGGGTGAAATACCCTAGGAGGGTCGAATGCCATTATTACTATTGAGAATGGCGACCCTTTGAGAATTATATTTCGAGTGTGGCACCCTGAATCTCTTTCTTTGACTTGTTCATCGTCCCTCCAGCACAACAACTCTTCTACCTCCTCTCTTGTCATGGGATCCCGAGCTTCTAAACTTCCATGTTGAGTTTCTAGCACTGTTGAATTTCTTGTCCGATCAATCTCGATTTGATCTGATACGAGGGGTAGAGGTTCCCCCCCCCCCCCCTCAATTTTGATTCTTTTGCCTAACCTTTGTTTGAATTCTTCATTTTCCCTTCTTATCGTTTAAATCCCATCATTCTGGCATTCGAGCTTTTGTCACATCTCTACTCTCATCTTTTTCAACAAGCGATGCATCGCTTGTAGAGGATCTTGTGGTGTGAGGTTTTATGGTTCTTTAGGTCCTTTTCATCTTATTCTCACCATACTGGTTATTTCTCCTTGTAACAATTCCCACGGACGACGTCAAATTATAAAAGCAAAATCTTGCACTACCTTGAAATTTTCACTAAATTTTGATTCCTTCCTTTTATGTATACGTGGGTATGCCTGCAACAACACTTCTCTGACGCCCAAGTTAAAACTTTCATATAAGAAAAATAGTATTTAGGATTTTAAGGGAGAAAATCACATATCTTGTAATGCCTTGTACCTATCTATTTATAAAGACTTCCTTCATGATTTTCTTCATGATTTCCGCTTTTTTCGTCTTCATCCTTTTTGAGACTTCACTTGATTGTTGCGAATATGATTAAGTTCCTGATTTTTAGGATACGATGTTTCTGAATTATATCCTCAAAATCTCCATTTAAGATTCTTTTCTTTTAACAACCGATCTCCCTTCTTCCGATCTTATTTGTTCGGTCGAATATTCAGCAAAATCATTTCGTAACTGTCACATGTTAGTTTTAGAAAAATATCCTCCACAATTATATATTATTCTTGTATCATATATTTCCAAATCTCCAATTAATTATAAGTTGATTTTTATCATTACAAAATTTAATGTCGAATCTAGTTTATACTTATTGGAACTTTCTAAATCAAATTCTCATTTTAAATTACATTGGATACCACATTGATAGTCAGGGGCACAGGCAAGATTTTGTCTTTGTGGGGGCAAAATTCTAACATGGGGAATTGTTGATATACAAAAATTCTAAATTATTATTAACTACATTAAAATTTAAAAACATTTTGTGAGGCTGCAAATTACTTGATGATTTTAAATTTTATTTATTTATAAGTAACTCCTTCAAAGTTTAAAAAATAAATTTTGGTGGGGACAAAATCCTTTGAAGATCTTAAGAAATTTTAATTTTTTGAAGAACTCCTTCAAAGATTGAGAAGAGAACTGATATTGGCACACTAACTTTTACTTACCACACCTCAATTTCATAAATTATTTATCACGTCCCAATTAAAGATTAAAGCACATCATTTAATGTTTGGCTTAAATTATTATCTCAACATTACAACACTCGTTCAAACAATTTCACTAATTGTTTACAATTATGATTAGGTTCATATAAATTCTTTATGAAAAAAACTTATAGAAAAAATCTAGAAAAAAAATAAGAGACCACTTCTATTGGCACCCTAATTTTACTTAATCTCAATCATTTACTTATTTTCTTTATTTTTAATTGGAGTGTAATAAGTAAATGTTAGAGTACCAATAGCAGCTCTCTTAAAAAATTCTGTGGGAGCAAAGTCTTTAAAGATCCTAAATATTTTTAATTGACTCCTTCACAGTTTTAGAAATTCTTGTGTGGGGCAATCGGCCCACTGTAAACCCGCTCCTGTTGGTGGTAGTCATGTCTGGCACACATAAAGTTACGAAGAGGGGGGAATAGTTGGTTGCAAGAAATAAGGAGCATTTTTGTAAGATTAGGCATTAGCATTTGGTTGGACGATCATCCAAACGAAATTTAAAAAAGGCCTTACATATAGTAGAGACACATATGTTGATAGTAGGCCAGGGTTTTGTCTTTGGCTTGCCAAAGACCAAATGTAAATTTTAATCTTACTCGGCCGGAATTTTCCTTTATTTCTTACAATAAGAAGTTATCACTTATGAAACCCATGGCCATTTAGTCAAAACCAATTTTATTATAACATCTAATCAGACCAAATCAGACCACCCGTTCAATCTGGATTTGAAAATTTTCTATTAAGAAAATCTATTATTATTAAAAAAAATTCTTTTTATTAACAATAAACAATGTCATTACTCTTTTTATTTTATTATTGAGAAGGTGTTGGTCAATCAATAACTTAGTGTTGTTAGGAATTAAACATAAATTTATGATAATATCATCCAAAGATTTTATCAACTAAATTAGTTGTCACAGCATAGTAAGAGTACCATTCCTTTTTTTTTCTTTTTTTTTTTTTTCAAACAGCACATGTATTTCATTAGTCTTTGTAAAAAAAAAAGAATATACATATATATAGAAAGAAAAGAAAAATGCATTGAATGAACCTCAAGTGAGGTAGGTATTATAGCATTATTCTTCGTTTTTTTTTTTTTTTCCCTTTTCTAGATGTTTGTTGGCAAGAAATTCCATGGTATAGAAAGTCAAGTCTAGGTACTTTCTTCCATCACTACTCCTGAATCCTGACACATTGGGGTATGCATGCATGTGGGTACAGTTCCACTATCATGTGACACATTCTTTGAAACTCAAATAACATGTGTTGGGACCCCCTCCACCATATCCTTTTATGAACAAAATATTATTTCGAGCTTCAACTCACATGATGGATGGACACCACCAAGGTTTCATTCTTCATGTCCATCAATGCTAAAATCACCTTGCTTGATATTTATGCCTCCTCCCTCTTCCTCTATTTTTGTTGTATGACAGATGAGTTTAGGGTTCATTAAGATTAATACATCCAATAAAATAAAAAAATATTTGACTTCAGTTCTATTAATCTTATAATTAATTTAATTTTCACGACATCCCAACACCTCATTCTAAACCTGATCATTGTGTTATTAATTATCTTGAGATCTGGATTAACTCTGACCCAATTTGAGAATAATTATGCAAAATATTATGCATATATATATTATACATTATCAGATCGAATCATTATCTATCGGTGTGTGATCAATCCTGTATTATATTAATCTAGAGTATTGCTGGATCATATACTTATCGAATTCCAACTCCTCACATCCAACCCAATATTATAAAATCAGATCAGATTTGATAACGTGTCTCAATTCGGTCCATTGACGTCACCCTACCCTTATTAGTGATTCATCAATTCATTGTTAGTGATGTAATTTAGTTAGTTACATCAACTGATGATTACATAAAAGAAAAAGAAAAAAAAAACAACACTAAAGACAATGTTGAATGGTCAATCCAATCAAAGTGTATTGCACATTACATCATTTCTAGGGTTTTTCGTTGTTGATGGGAATAAAAAGGAAACCCTAGAAATAGACATGATTCAATGTCTCTGGAACGTGAGATGCGATTCATTGTGTCCATCTGACATGAACTAACTTTTCTATCAAGGAAAATTATAGTATCATCCCTTTACCATCAAATCAGTTTTGGCTCTTGTCACCATTGAATGGGTTTTCGAGATTCGTGGAGAATGATCTCAATACAGATTATGGCGAGAGATTGATGCCAATACTCTCTTCCACTAATAAAGCAAGTCAACAAAGCATCTAAAACACCCCCATGTTGCATGCTTTTTTGTCTCAATAGATGAAATCTATGCACCAAAAATAGATTTGATTAGTGATATCTAACCATTAAACTCAAACATGATGAAAAATACTCCATTCCGACAACACTAAAAGCTTAATGTCGGGAAAATGCTCCAAGTTTATAACTATAAATCACTAATCAAATGGAATTTCCATACGTAATCAATGAAAGATTGGGCCAAACACCTTTTGGATTAGTGGACCTAAAGATGTTTTAGCGTCTCATCATAGAACTAAAGAAAGTGTTTTATAAAAAAAATTTATTGCTTGCAATTGCCATTTATGGAAAACTAGAGGGGATGCATCTGTTACTTGAGTAATAGTATTGATTCTTTCTTTTTCTTTTTTTTTCCTTCCAAATAGTAAGATATTCTTTAGTTAGAAAGTTATAGATAAAATGAATAAAAAACAGTTATATTATTGTAGACGCTAAAATTCAAAATCGTGGAAAGGGTCTATCTGCTTCATGTCAGTAAAAAGGTTGTTAAAAAGTCAAGAAATGCAACTCTCACATTCTAGGCCTTTGTTTTCGCAGATAAAAGATAAAACCTATGTTCTAAGTAATGCACATCAAGAATCGAGTTCGACCCATGATCCGGGACACTAAACCATTAAAAAATGGATCAACCTAATAACCAAACAGCCAAATCATGCATTGGCTCAGCACTTATAGAAATGAGTGAGACTTACAATAATTGCTAAATAAAAATGCAAAATAACTCACTAAGTCAAAGGCATAATTGAAAATTTAACTTTATTGTAAGTACATAATACCAAAGTCATGGTCATTAGAAGAAGAGTTGTGCTGGGGTGACACAAATTGAGATACAAAAGTGACAAAATGATGTGGTGTCACGCACATTACCGTAAATGCTTTTCCGTGAAATAGGAGTAAAAAGCATCTACAGTTATATGCGCTCCACCACATCATTTTTGTCACCTTTGTACCTTTGTTTGTGTCATTCTAGCATTTTCCTTAGAAGAAAATCATAGAACATTTTTCTTAAAAGACTTAAACTTTTTAACTCTATATAAAAAATTAAATAAATAAATTCAAAAGCCCTTACGCAAATCTAGGATCGTTTCTTTCAGAAAAGTTAACATTCATCTTCAAAGAAGAAAAAATATCACAAGACATGTTTAGAAAAAAAATAAAGTTCTCCAATAAAAATAACTTGAACTCACTTTAGAGAAGATCAAGCATACAAGTTTTTATTTAAAAGTAAAGTCTCTTTCTCAATCAATCAAAACGAAGATTGGATAGAAGAAAAGAGATATAGTCCTTAGAGAAGATGAATCCTACAATCCCTTCTCTTGATTGTAAAGTCTTATTTTCAATTGATGAAGCATGAACCACAAAGAGAAAAGCTACCCACAATATCGTATGAAGATCAAGTGACACATCAATTAGCCTTTAGTTTTCTATCAAACTATATGTACAGCACTCCATTTTCAAATTTAAGAGATCTTTTGGATACGCATAATATTTATATATTACTTTTGTAAGTTAAAATGTTAAAAGAAAAAAAATTTGCTTGGATTTATTTTAAAAAAATATTTTTAAAAAGTAAAAAACTCTTTAATCCTAACTTTTAAAAAAAATAAAAAGAAACTACTTTTTACTTTTTATAAATTACTTTCTCCCAAAATTACGTTTTTTTACTTTTATCCAAATAACTCTCAAGGGATATTTTGTTCTACTCTCAACTTCATGTTCAATTGTTAAACAGACAACAACATTCTTGCACATGAGTATAAATTGAGACTTTTATCACCATCAACTTCATAAAATTGAATCATTTTCAGCTTGATTTGTGAATCCCTAGGAATGAATACGAATTTTACTATAGGCAATTACTTTTTTTTATGACAGGTTAGTCATTAAAAGCAACAAGTTTCTAGTGTATTATTGAAAATGAAGATAATAATTTTATATGTAAAATACAAATATTAAATAATAAACCTTATGATGAAAATCTCCTATATTTAATAAAAAAAGTTATATATTTTAATTATCAATTTAAGAAATAGTAATAGGAGGCTACATTTTATTTATTTATTTGCTTATTGGTGGGTATTCCCACCCTTCAGGTGAGACCAATCCCACAGTCACACACACTATACCCTCAGAAAGTCTTACATGCAATTGGTTGGGTCGAGGGTCAATTGGAACTTAGAGGGTGGTTCCAAGGAATTCATTGGTTCATGGGATTTCGAACACTTGACCTATCCTTTTTGAGGAGTTTATTAAGGCTAGACTTGCTACTAAGCCAACCCCTTGAGATTAGAGGCTGCATTTGATCTGGATAAAAAAAATAAAAAGTACCATGTTAGTTTAATTCTCTATTTATTAATTGATAAAATGACTTCGGTTGTCTCTTTAATAGAAAACAATTGATCATTCAAATATCCTAAAAAAATATTAAATCTTTAATGGATAGAAATTAACCATGAAAAATAATTGAATCCAAATGGATAGAAACAATCAACCCGACTGATTGGTAATGTGTAGGTCCAAGGGTTGAGTGGATCCAAAACAGTGTGTCACGTGTCACTGTTTCGCTTGTGCCATTGAATATTCTTCTACTCATGCGTCAATACAACTTGGCCCATTTTTCAAAACTAGTTTAGTTTTGAAAGTCTGTTGGCCGAGCGGAAAGTAGTTGGGTTCTTATGGGGTCCAGCGTGGTTGGACATTTTTGGGTTTAGCAACAAATGAGATGGTGCATATTACTAGAGGCACATAGGCTGCCACGTAATCAGATTTTCATTTTTGAAAAATAACGAGGAAAATAAATGAAAGAAAACTGATTGTTCAGGTTCTGAGGTTTCATGAAAATACATGGCACAATTTTAGTGGTCGTTGGATGATTTTGTGTCCAACAAAGACGAATATGGATGCGTGTTTGGCCTACTCTCCTGCCAGATTCATTCCCTTGTTGTGATTTACGTATTAAAGTTTTCTTAGGTTATAATTGAGGTTGTTCACCAAGATATTTTACATTAGAAATTTCTGTGTAGTACAAGAAGGGTAAATTGGTCATAAAAATTGTAAACATAAATGAGGAAAGCTGACGTATTATACACAAATACGTATCCCCTGTGTTATTTGCTGTAAAAATTTCCATGCGGCAAACTCTTTCAGGGACATCGTTCTGCACTAAACTTGGCATGATTGATGTGTTGCTTCCTTACCTTGGGATACGTCGTGAAATAAGATATATATATATATATATATATATATATGGATTAGGATCCGTATACACATAAAGCTACAGCGTGTTTTGTCTTATATAGTTAAAAATATTTGGAATGGGCTGATTTTTTGTGAAGATGATCTCCTCACCAAAAATCAGCCCATTATGAAATTTCTAGCCCCATGTTTATACGTTGAAAAATTTTTGACTGTCCAATTTTTTTGAATCACTTTTGATGGGGTTAGAAGTTTTGAAATAGAATGATTTTTTGCAAGGATGATCCCCTCACCATAGAGATCATCCACACAAAAAAAT
Source organism: Akebia trifoliata (assembly GCF_017979445.1). Lineage (NCBI taxonomy): Eukaryota > Viridiplantae > Streptophyta > Magnoliopsida > Ranunculales > Lardizabalaceae > Akebia > Akebia trifoliata. Next base: position 25,186,762 of record NC_141382.1, read on the forward strand.
CAGCCCATTCTGAACCTTTTTAACCATATAAGACAAAAACTTTATAGCTTTATGAGTAGATTTATGTGTCTACAGAACCCGACCCATATATATATATATATATATATATATAATATTTTTGTTTTAAATGCTTTAGATACGAAATCCTATTTATAGTTGCTCAATAGAGCATTCTCTTCTAATTAATGGTCAAATATTTAATAGAAAGGTTGATTAGGGCCAATCAACATGTTTGTTGTGCGTGCGAATTTTGATCAACAAAACAAAAGTCGATCAATATATTTCACAGTTCCTTAGATAACACTGGATATGATTTCTATAATTTCGTATTTTATCAATTGATAAGGATTTTTGTTTTTGGACTTGTATATTCTTCTATGAAGAATTGTATAAATTTATTCTCTTTGTATTATGTACTCTCTCAATCTCTCCGGAAGGTTTTGTAGCACTTATTCTTCTCTAGAAACTTTCATGGTTAAGATAAGGGCCGGTCAACATTTTCCTAATCTTTGGGTGGTTGTTGTATAGATTTTCTTATCTTTGAACTTTGCATTTTATAGGTTAAGAATGAGACTTTTCTTGATAAGTACTTTTTTTATTTTAAATAAATTAATTTTTAGTGAAATCAGCAATTTGGTGCCCATATTTGGCAATTGGCAAAACTTTATTCTTGAGAAGTACTTGTAAGCTTGATCTTTTCAAAGAGCTTTATGTTTCGTTAGGCCTTAATTAAAATGGGATTAGATTCAGTCGGATCTGATTCGTGAAATCCACTTTTGTTCCTCTTTCAACCAGGTTTCCAACCTTACCCTGATCTAAGATTCGAGTCAAATTTTATGTCCAAAATGATGAAACATGACAGATTAGGAGTCTCTGACTTGTCCTTGTTTTTTACACATAAAAATTCAAAATCAACCTTTGTTTCTGACATACGAATTTGTTCTTCTTTAAATCAGTTTTCCAATGCATTTGGCATCATCTTAATTCCGTAAGTTCTTCTAAAGTTATGGAAAAAATGGTATAACATGACAGATTAAGATTCAAAGAAAACTTGTTTCTGTCAATCTTTTTGTGGATCTAGGACAATCGCATATTTTTGAACGGGTTTTAATCTTGACTTTGACCTCCACCTTGGTAGTTTTTCCACTCTTAACTTCCAGACTTCATCTAATTTATCTATAAGATTACAACACATAATCAGGATCCTTAATAACCGTAAACTTCATGCTATTATCTAATAGAATATGAAATATAATAATTTCCGTAATATGATGATTTTATGATCAAAACCAACTACAAGAATTAGAAAATCTATTAAGTACCTTAGGAAATGACTGCAAAATATAGAATTTTAAGCACTTAACACACTCTCAAATCCAGATTTTGTTAGTCTCGAGCAAAATAAAAAACTAAAACTAAAACTAAAATAATAAAAATTATGCTACTTTTGTAGGAAACTTAACTACATTTATTAAATGTAGCAAGCCCTTAAACCCCTAGGTTATCTCTAGTGGATGAGTTTGACTCATGAGAATTTGCAATGAATATTCCTACAAAATTCAACACAATGGTGTATGCTTAGCAAATTATGGTTAAGTAGTATTCAATGGTATTAGATTAACTCTAGTTTTATAAAAAAATCAGTAATTTAACATTTCCACATAATCGAAATCATTATCAATCTTTTAGAAGATTCTAAAAATAATTTGACCTTGAGTGTATAGGAGAGTTTGACTAAGACTTTGAGGTTTAGTTTCATAAAATAGAGCTTGACTCAATCTACCACAAGTGGTTGAGTTAACTTAAGATCTAACTCTAAACTTAGCATCATGTCTAGGGCAGTAGGAGGATTGAATGTTTACTTTAATAATTCTAAAGGGTTTTATTTGTGATATTCCAGTGTACACACATTTTTACTATTGACAAATTTCACCCTACTAACACTAGACATTTTTGTGGCCTCATTGGGTTCTTTTTGACTTTTTATTTCTTTTGACTTTAGTTTCTTTTGGTTCTTTTCACTATATTTTTCTTTATTTTCTTGCTTCTTTTTTTTTTCCTTCACATTTTTCATTTTATTTTATTTTGAATTTCTAAGTAGGTAGCCATTTTCAAGGTATCTAGTTTAATATAATAGTTGTTGTCCAAAATGTATAAATCCAGTTTTATTTAACCAACCAAGAAATGGACAATGAAGTCAAAATTAACTAGACCTGGTTTCCTGAACGTTCTAGGAAACAAAAGGGTTCACTTTAACTTTAATTATCGTAGACTCTCAGTACTAGTCAGATGTATAGGGAAGTTTTAAAAATTCAATTCTTTGTAAGATTTGCTAACTGAATGATAATGACTTGGCTCAAATTTTAAGACTCATTATTGAAAAATTAATTTTTTACCATTTTTTAATAAAGTGTTTAAAAATACTCACCCGTTTTCTCTTTTAAAAAATACACGCCAAAATATTTTTTTCAAGGAAAACTTAACAACTGAAAAAAACAATTAAACCTAATTACACCCTTATGGCGCCCCGCTAAATGCTAACACAAAGTCTCATGTCAGATCTCGAGGCACAAGGTGGCGCTTCGAAATTTCGGCATGGTCCCCTCTGTTTATGTTAACATTCCAAGGCGTTCAACCTACACCTGATAAATGACATACAACCCTGCATATATACATACAAAATATCACAATAGCGGAAACTTACTTACATCTAATAACGTACGATAGATTAGAGTGCGGGAGGATAACAAAATATATAATTATACAATTATTTCCTCACTTTAACAAAAGTCCTAACATTTGATAAAAACCCATAATACTCTTAGATGAATCTGACACCATTAGGGGTATAGTCCCAATACTCACCAAGTGACGGACTCTGACTGTCTATCTGACCCACCAGATGATTCTCACTCATTTTCAACACCTACCTCGCAAAGCTTCGAATCTGAAACTAAAAAATAGAGAAGGAAATGGTGAGTAACAATAGCTACCCAGTAAGGAAGAAAACAGTTTCTGCCAATAACCTCTTCTAAGATGAACGAATAAACGTACTGAATCATTTTAAAAGAAGTAAAGTTTTATAGAAGAAACTATGATTAACTGGTACATATAGCCAGGGATGAGCAACTAAACATTTTAAAACTCACATTACATCGATCAACAGTATTCACTATAACATTTTCTTTTTATACAAGATAATTGATCAAGTGGAAATATTGAACATGCATTTCATTTTATATATCAAAATAAGGTAACATATACATATTACATAATGGTGGAGTAGTGGAATTAGAGAGTTGGGATTCACGACTGGATCGCTCTCAGTCGAGACATGGTGTTTAATATAAAGTATTAGTTCTTGATTTTGTGGATGGTCACTATTTACCACATTTGTGGGATCATTTATCCGGCTCATGCTAGCCGTTTGACGTGCAACCAGTAACATTATTCTTGGATATCCATTCACCAACCTACATACAACACAACAATGTAAAATGTAAACATCACCCCTCGGGTGTGACTCTGACATTTTACCGTTTCATACCCTTTTTCACTTTTTTTCGATTTTTACCGTTTTCAATCTTTCAAACAAAATATCCACTTTCTGATATTCATCAACTCAATTTGAGTTCATTGAATATTAAATCATTTTTTCAACTATGAAATTTATTTTTATAAATAATATTGAAAAAGTACCAAAACTTAGATCAAAACGGGGTCCGAGTGATGTACAGGACCCAACTAACGGAAATAACCTAGTGAGATATCTTACCCACGTATATTTTGTTATAAAATACAGTTAAACATATCAAACATGCAAGTTCTAGTGTGATTTTGAAATAAGAAAAAGAATTCTATATTTTAGAACACACCACAAATTTTTCATAAAATCATAAATACAACTTTCACAATCTACAATTATCAATAGAAATTGAAATTTCCTTACAATCTCTAGACGATGGAATTGAATCACGTGCATAGAAATCGAGGCGATCAGCATGGAAATTGAGACAGTTCGAACTTCGAATGGTTGATTTTCAAATTTAATCCTGTGATTTCGAAGATCTCGACGTCGTCTTTTCTCCCTTCTGTGGTAGAAGACAGTTTGACCTCGAAACTGATGAAATCCGATGTCAAAGTTTCGATACCCCCGTATATAAATACAGCTGATTTTTTATGATACAAGACAAAAGAAAAAATGAAACGAAGAAATCTTGGGTGGATTTCGTAGATGTTGAGGCTGCGGACTTTTTTCTCTTCTGTGTTGGTCATTGAAAGCAGACTGTTCGTAGTGAATCTGGAGTTAAAAATCGATAAAAAATAAAAATAAAAACCCGTTTAATGTCGCGATTGCTTTGAACGGGTTAGGGAAGACGATGATTAAAAAAAGAATTAAAAAATTTATTTACATAAATTTTGGGACGAAATCGGTATTTTGCCTATTGTTTCGATCGATGATAGCTTAACCATCTAGACTCCAAAAGTTACGAATGAATACTATATTTCATCTAATTTTTCATTTTAGATCTAATGGTGTGGTTAATTTATACAAATTCTATCTCTAATAAAATTTACATTTTTGGCTTGAAGTGACTCCTAAAATTGACGTCATTTTCATTTTTGACGATAATTCGACTTTCTATGCTCCAAAAATGACAAATAAATAGTCCATGTTCAATAATTTTTTGTTATGAATCCAATGGCATGATTGAATCATAGAAATTTTTACTCTAGCAAAAATTCATTATTTTAGCATGGACCAACTCGGTAATCGAGGATTTTGCAACTTTTTTGTTCGGATTCTCATTTGAGTATGCTTATAGGTTAAAGTATATTTTTTGATCATTTTGAATTTAATGGTGAGGTCAGATTTCTTTAAAAATGATCATAAATCTCCTAAAATTTTACCCCTAACTCCCACTTTCAAGATTTTATCAAAATTCCACTATTTATTTTTCTCGAGATACGAATTGAAAATTCGGGGTTTTACAACCCCAAACCTAATTGTATATTGCCCTCAATATTTCAACCGTAATGAATTAATATGCAATGATGTATGCAATACTAGAATTGAAAAGAAGTTAATGATGGATATCACCTAGGAAGAGGATTCTAGATTCATTGAGGTGTATAAAATATGCTAAAAAACGTAAAAAGTTAAAACAAAAAAAAATACATGAGTTGCCTCCCAAGTAGTGTTAAGTTTAACATCTTTAGTCAAACAAAATTGATGAGAATTTGGAATTAATTCTAGTAGGCAGGATCTTCTTGTGGATTTTTTTCTTCAAGGGTTGGGTACTTAGGATATGATTTTCAAATGCTGTCCATTGACTTGGAATGACTTCTCGTTATTAGGATTTTGAATTTCTATGGCACCAATGGGGATGGAAAACAATGACAAGGTAAGGACAAGTTCACCTGGATTTAAGCTTGCTAGGAAACAAATGTAACCTAGAATTATAAATAACTTTTTGGCTAAAATAAAATTCCTTACGAAGATGTTATCCTTAAGAAAATTTACTATCACCTTGTGGTCATTAGTCTAATAAGCTAATGTTTCTACCCATTTCAACACATAGTCTACCACAACCAAGATGTATTGGTAATCATGTGACATAGGAAAATGACCTATGAAATCGATGCCTTACACATCGAAGATATCGATGGTTAGTATGGGTTGAAGGGGCATCTCATTTCATCTCGATATTTTCCTTAATCCTTTACATCTATCACAAGATTTGCAATAATTGTGTGAGTCGTGAAAAAGGGTTGTCAATAAAATCCATATTGCAAGAATTTTGCATTGATTTTTTCCACTAAAATGGTCTCCACATGCGTGATTATGATAAAAGGATGGGATATTACCTTGATCTGACTTAGGGATGTAATGTATAATGATTTGGCCAGCATAATACTTAAATAAGTAAGGTTCATCCAAGAAGTACCATTTGGCTAAGGACATGAAGTGAAGTCTTTCATGTTTGGTCTAAGAGTTGGGAACTTGTTCCATGACTAAGGCGGTGTTTGTTTGCACTATTTTTCAGCGCTTATTGTTGAAAAAAATTAAATTCAGCACTTTTTGTCAAAATAGCGCGTTTGTTTACTCTATATTTTCAACGCTTATTGCTGAAAATAAGTGAAAAAAATTCAGCACTATTTTGATGCTGAAAAAAAGTACTGAAGTGGTAAGCATTTCATTTTTTTCGATACGAACAAGTATGCCCTTCATTTTTTGAGCATGGACAAGTATGCCTTTATTCTTAAAAGGATATTACCTCTTATATACCATAGATAAGTATATAAGCACCCCACAAATTAATAAACCCACACCATGGCTAAATTATTTTGTCTTATATGGGTTAAAAGTTTTGGAATGAGTTAATTTTTGGTGAGGATGATCTCCTCATTAGTATATAAGCACCCCACAAATTAATAAACTCACACCATGGCTAAATTATTTTGTCTTATATGGGTTAAAAGTTTTGGAATAAGTTGATTTTTGATGAGAATGATCTCTACAATGAGGAGATTATCCTTACCAAAAATCAGCACATCCTAAAACTTCTAACCCTATCAAAACAAATTCAAGAACCGTAAATCGTCCATTTTTTTTTGAAAACTATTTTTGACGAGTTAGAAGTTTCAAAATGGACTATTTTTTTGTGAGGATAATCTCTAGACCATATAGACCATCCTCACTAAAAATTTGCTCATTCCAAAAATTTTAACTCATATAAAACAAAATAAATTGGCTATGGTGTGGGTTGCCCTTGTTAATTCATAGGGTGCTTTTATAATTACACATCATTCATTTCCATCGAAAATTATTCATCCAAAATTAAGTTACTTTAATGTTGATTTCAAATTTTGGTGACTTGTATGACATTATTGTTTTTAATTTGAAATTTGTGGGCTTTTATAAATAGAAATTATTATTTATAAATTGAAGATTTGAGTATTATTTATTATTTAAAAATGAATTGTATTTTAATTTTATAAGAAATAATATATTTTATTATGTTAAAATAAGAAATAGGCATTTGAAACATACAAACAATGTATAATATGATTGTAAGGGTAACAAAGACAATTTACCAGCTTCAGCAATGTGTAACAAATATGATTTAGCATCTAAACAAACAACTTTTTCAGCACTTAAATTCAGCGCTTATAAGTTTCAGCACTTAATGCTATTCAACACTTATTTTTTTCAGTTTAACAAACAACACCTAAGTAATTAACAATGTCAGCATACCACAAAATTTTTATGACTGAGATGGACATGAGCTGTTCATCTGGGAACGTCTCGAGAATAGGCAAGGAATTGCTAGGATACTCTACAATAAGCCTAGACAAGTAATCAACCACGATATTTTTTGACCCTTTTTATCTTGAATTTTCAGATCAAAATTTTGAAGTATAAGGATCCAATGAATTAGTCAAGCCTTAGTATCCTTCTTAGTGAGAAAGTATTTTATGTTGCATGATTAGTAAAAACTACGACTTTAAATCTTATAAGGTAGGGACAGAATTTTACTCGCATAATGAATTACGTAAGGCAAATTGTTGACTCGTTCACCTAAGACGACACCAATAACATAGTCAAATCCATCACACATGACTTCGAATGGGGTACCCCACTTGGGAGATTGAATGATGGGGTACTCCACTTGGTAGTTCAATCTTAAGCTTTTCAAAAGCATTGAGGCATGCATGAGTGAACTCGAATGACACATCCTTGGCTAATAAATCATAGGGAGGTTTTGAGATTTTGTGGAAGTCTTTAATGAATGTACAGTAGAAACCAATGTGATCGAGAAAAGATCTCACCTCCTTCACAGTTGTGGGAGGTGGTAGATTTGTATTTAGGTCTCCTTTAGCCCTATCAACCTCTATTCCTTATGGGAAGTGGTACTTCTTCCAATTCAGCACAAGATTTTTCTCCTTACACCTAATCAATACTAGTGTCAAATGGTGTACACTTTTCAAAACTAGGCCAAAAAATAGAGAAACCATCAATGAAGTCTTCTAGGAATTACTGTACCATGTCAGAAAATATACTCAATGTGTACCGCTAAAAGGTAACGGGTGCATTGCATAACACAAATGGTATGCGACGATAGGCAAAGGTATCAAAGAAATGTGTAAATGTCGTCTTCACCTGATCTTCACGGGCAATTGAGATCTGGTAGTATCTTGAATATTCATCTAGGAAATAATAGTAGGCATGTCCTACTAAACACTCAAGTATTTGATAAATGAAGGACAAGTTGTCCTTTTTGATCATTGCATCAACTACTGATAGTTGATGCAGACATGCAAACCAGTTTGGATACACGTGAAAACCAGTTCATTATCATTGTTAATAATAATAGTGATACCAAACTTTTTGAACATGACTTGGACTAGGTTGACCCATTGGCTAATAGAAATGGGGTATATGATACCCATATCGAGTAGCTTCATAACTTTTACTCTCATAACCTCTTTTAAGATAGGATTGAGCCTCTTATGTGGTTCCCTAAATGGTTTGGCATTATCTTCTAAGTGAATTAAGTGCATGATTATGGAAAGGCTAATCCCTTTGATATCTATTATGATCTATCATATGAATCCACGATGCTCACGAAGAGTTTCTAGCAATATGCTCTCCTATTCTATGTCTAACTCGGATGCTATAATCACTAATGCCATACAAAGAATTATGCAAAATTTACTACAAATAGTATGCTAAACATTATAATATACTAAGAGAAGTCATTGACACAGACATTCGAGAAGTGTTGACAAGCAAACTATCACATAGGAAAGAAAACATGCACATTTTTTTATTTTTGGATCATTTTGAAAAGGGTCACCTCTAGTATTGTTGAACATTTTTGGTGTTATAAATTTTAATAGTGTACCTTAAGGTTTTAATCCTTCCTTGGGAAAAATGTGGTGAGTTCTTTCAATCTTAATGGCCAATTAAGAACATCCTGAGCTGACCATTACAGATGCCAATACCCTATACATTATGGGTAAATCCAGCTACATCAAAAAGCGACTCAGACTTTGAAAACGCGCATCCAAGGTTTAATCCATCATCAACGAGAAAATAGTGAAATGTTTTTGGGCCTTAATTCGTCATCATTAAGAAAATAGTGAACTACATTTGACTAAGTTGGCCAAATTGAAATAACTTGAACATTGTGGGTGCTAGCATATTATACATTACGGATACATCTAACCGTGTCGAAAAATATCAATGATTAGTGAAAAAGTGCACCTTTGACGGCACTGACCAATTCAAAACACAGTGAACGTGATGGGGGTTAGCATCCTGTACATTGTTGAGGCATCCAATTGTGTCAGAACATTCATAATGTTGAACAATGAGAAGTATGTGACAAGGATGTATGTTTGTTTGACGGGTTGCCAACATTGTTGGTGCACTCAACATTTTGCGATAAAAGACAAGTGAAAAAAACTTGAAAGAAATGCAACAATTATTAATGGAAGATATTTTATTAGATGATAAACATGAAAACTAAAAAGAAGTGGAATTTTTGAATTTTTTTTATTATAAAATAGAACTTTAAAATGGATAAACAAGGGAGAATCCCTGAGTTTTAAAAACAGAAATAGGGAAATAGACCCCCAAAACTTAAACTAAGTTTACATTTTTCATTGCATACGGCTTTCTCTATGTATACATCTAAAACTTAGTTCCCTTGACGGGACACTAAGAAAGTTGAATACTCAACCGATTCAACTACTACGAGCATTTCATAATTACAAGAAATTATTTATTTTTGTCTTCATTTCATCATTTAGGGATCAATTACATTTTCATGGTCTTATAAACAATCAAGCCATCTCGACAGTACATAATAAATTTTCCTCTTAGAGGCAGGCTAGACTAGTGCAGGTGAATCATCTTTCTTTTCTTCCTTGGATGTACTATCTTCTGTCAGTGGCATAACAGTGATCCTATTCTTATACTTACCATCTCCTCCTTCCTTGATCGGGTGTCAGTTGTAACCTCAGGAGTTCCTAGAAGTAAGTAAAACTTCAAATCAATGCAATTTGTTTCCAAGCTTCAAAGGGGTCTTCTACAGCCTAAATCATATGTTGTGCCCTATTGACTATATACTTGAAGCACTGATGGTACAACGAGGCCACTTCGCCATGATTTATATCAATCCTATTTTGGATCTGGGACCATTGCATCTCTTCGACTGTGTTTTAATTTTGACTTTGGTAGTTTTTCCACTGTTGGCTTCTAGACTTCATTTAATTTATTTATTTGATTACAACGCATAATCAGGATCCTCAATAACCGTAAAATTCATGCAATTAACTAATAACATATGAAATATAATGATTTAAAAGAGATGATGATTTTTATGATCAAAACCAGCGACATGAATTAGAAAATCTACTAAGTACCTTAGAAGATGAAGGGAAAATAAGGATTTTTAGGCACTTAACACACTCTCAAATCTAGATTTTGCTAGTCTCGAGCAAAATAGAAAACTAAAACTAAAATAAAATAATAAAAATAATGTAACTTTAGCAGGCAACTTAACTGCATTTAGCAAATGAAGCAAGCCCTTAAACCCTTAGGTTACCTCTAGTATATAAGTTTAACTCATGAGGATTTACAGTGAATATTCCTATAAAATTCAACATGATGGTGTATGCTTGGCAAATTTTTGCTAAGTAATATTCAAAGGCACTAGATTAATTCTAGTTTTATAAAAAAAATCAGTATTTTTACATTTTCACAGAGTTGAAATCATTATCAATCTTTTAGAAGATTCTAGAAATAATTTGACCTTAAGTGCATGGGAGAGTCTGACTAGGACTTTGAGGTTTAGTTTCATAAAATAGAGCTTGATTCAATCTACCACAAGTGGTTGAGTTAACCTAAAATCTAATTCCAAACTTAGCATTTTGTGTGGGGCAGTGAAAAGTGTGGATGTTCACTTTAATACTTCTAAAATATTTTATCTGTGATATTCCAATGTACACACATTCTTACTCTTGACAACTTTTAGCCTACTGACAGTTAGACATTTTTGGGGTCTTTTTGACTTTTTCTTTCTTTTGACCTTAGTTTCTTTTGATTTTTTTCATTATAATTTTCTTTATCTCTTTGTTTCCTTTTTTTTTTTAATTCACATTTTTCATTTTATTTTATTTGAATTGCAAAGTAGTTAGCCATTTTCAAGGTATCTAGTTTAATCCAATCGTTGTTGTGGCTTCCTTAAAATACTAACATAAATCCCATATCAGATCTCAAAGCACTAGGTGGTGCCTTGAAATTTTGGTATGGTTTCCTCTGTTTATGTTAGCATTCCAGGACACTCAAATTTCTAATTCACCTGAAAAAAAATATCAATAAAGAACCATCTACTTTGTGTGGATAGCGTGTATACACCATATAATGAAAATAAAAAAATCCCTACGATAATTCATGAATTTGTAATAGATCTATGGGGTAAGGAGTTGTTGTTCTGTTGAGAAATCTGAAACTTAAAAAGGTAGTTTTGAATTCCTATAGAACTTTTTTTATTCTGGAGGAAGCCTTCCCTCCAAAAATTGTTGAGATAGTTCCATTTCATAGACAGTTGCATAGGAGACACTGCTCAATATACAAACTACGAGGTAGGCAATCACTAGTCTCCTAAGTACTACTTTGTGGGTTTCCTCTCCCTCTCCTCTTCTTATTCCCATGGGGTCGAAGGTTCCCATCTCGTTCAACTCTACGCTGGTCCCTCTCCCCGAGGTGCTGGCGTCACCAGTTTCAAGCATGCCCCCGGTGGCCTGTATGATACTGTTATTTATATTCTCGCATAGTTCTATGGTGAGCTTGATCGTCCTGGTGGACCATTATATATATATATGCAAGGGGAATTTATATACATTTACTAACATAAGGTAGATCAGAGTGCAGAAGAAGTAAATAATATACAGGATTTTATAAAAGCATCTTTCTCATACAAAATCCTAATGCTCAACCAAAATCTATAATACAACCTAGACGAACTGACGTCGCTAGGAGGTATAACCCTAATACTCACTAGGTAATGGACTCTAGTCGTCTATCTAACTTAGTAGATAATCTTTACTAGCATGACTTACAACTATGCCAGGTCTGAAACGAAAAAAATGAAGAAGGAAATGGTGAGTTATGTAGGTTACCCTGTAGGTAAACAAATAATTTCGACTAATAACCTCTCTTAGCATGAATGAGTAAGCATTCTTAATCATTTTAATACATGTAAAGTTTTATAAGATAAACTACAGTTAATTGGTACATATAACCAAAGATGAGTAACCAAACAGTTACAATTCACATTACATCAATTAATAATACTCGTATAACATTTTCTTTTTATATAATTATAACTGATAAACTTGAAACAATAAACATATTTTTCATTTTATAATTCAAAATAATGCAATAGATACATAATATATACAATGGTGGAGTAGTAAAATTAGAGAGTTGGGATTCTTTGACTAGATAGCTCCCAACTGGGACATGGTGTTTCAATACTTTATTGGTGTTAGTTCTAGATTTTGTGGATGGTTGATGCAGCTTACCACACTTGGGTGACCATTTATCCATCTCAAACGGGTCATTTGATGTGACCGTAAGCAATGGGTCTCTTTTCAACATATCAAGATGTTCGATTACTATATACTATTAATGATCACTAACTAGTTATCTTCGTCAATGCTTATCAGGCGTGCATGTGATTCCCATTATACATCATCATTCGTGTACAACCACCTTTACATTACACGTTCACTGAAAAAGATATAAATGAATAAATCCAAATTCCAATTGTGATGGAACTCTAATACGTATCCCATACCACATATGAGCTTGGTTGTCCTTATCGTACATCCTAAGATAATATATCACTCTAGATGGTATGATGGATTATACCTTCAGGTATTCATAAACTTTTTAACAGTTTACGAAATAGCTACATATACAAATCATTTTTTTGTTTGAAAATAAATAAGAAATTAACAATATAGAGTTGAGAATGAATATCCAACTCCCCACCATGTAACTGTGGCTACCTGGCCTAAATTAAATAATGGTATATAAATGTAAACAACGCATTGCGCTAACAAAAAATAAATAAACATGCATGTCACCTTATGACCATAGAAAGTAAATTACCCCTGGATATTCGTTCATCAACCCACATATAACACAACAATATAAAATGCAGACATCACCTATCAGGTGTGATTATGATATTTTACTGTTTCATCCATTTTTACCATTTTCTAGTATTTGCATTTTTTGAATTTTTGAACACAAAATTCCTTTTTTGATATTTATCAACTCAATATAAATTCATTTTTCAAACTTTGAAATTCATTTTAATTATTCAAACTGAAAAACTACCAAAAATTGAGTCAAAACGAGATCCTAGCAAATGCACGAAACCAAACTATCAAAACAGGATCTGGCGGTAGTTGGCGGTGGCAAAAGGCATTTTTAATGGTTGCATAGCCAGAATAGCTGTCGATAGATGGTGGTGGCACCGTTAGTGCTGCCTCTAGTACTAGACAGATTGTCTGAAATGATGTTTTCATCCAGTGTTCTTGATTTTCTTTGATGAATTTTCCCACCCACATTTCGACTGTTAAAAGCACAATTAAAAATCATTAAATACATATAATTTTCATGAATTTGAAATAAACGAAGTAAATTCTATGTTTTTAAATAACATTACCAATTTGATAAAAATCCTAAATGCAATTTTAGAAATCTACGATTACCAATTAAGTAGTAAGCTCCCTACCAAATTCGTGGTTGTTGGAAATAAAGAAATAACATGAAAATCAGGGTAAATAGTACAGGAATCGAGGCAAATTGAACTTGGATGTAGCTTGTTTGTAAAAAGATCCGGTGGATTGTGAAAATCTTGATGACGATGTTCTCTTTCCTTTCCTCAATAGAGGATGAATATGACTTTAAATCAATGAAGCCTCGAGTGGAAGAAATCAAAATCCACTCAAAGGTGTGGCTGGTTTTTTTTAATATGAAAAATGGAGAAATAGAAAAGAAATCAAGAATTCAAGATGGTAAAGTCATAGAGCTCGTCGACATCGACAACTTTCTCTTCTTATTTGATGGCCAATGGAGTCACAATCACGACGAATCTCGATGCAAAGATGGTTGAAACCCTTGGATTTTTAAGTCGGCTATGGTTGTTGGCTTAACCACTTGGAGAAGATAATGAAAGAAAATGTTTCTTTATTTATATAAAGAAATTTCGGGATGAAGTGGGTATTATTGAACTTATTTATAGTTTTTTACTGTAATACAACTTTCTGGGCTTGAAAACTATCGAATGAATACTTTATATTTTATAATTTTTTGTTACGGACCTAATGGTGTGATCGGATTTTTCAATTTTTGATCTAACAAAAATTCACTTTTTGACCCCATTTGACCCAAAAATTGATGATTTGTAACTTGTTTATTCGAACTTGAATTTGAGTGTGCTTATAGGCTATAGTGTGTTTTTCGACCATTTTGAATCCAAAAGTGAGGTTAGATTTTATGAAAAATGAACAAAACAAAATCTAAAGATTTTACTCTAAGTTTCACTTTTAGAATTTTCTCAAAATTCCATTATTTGATTTTCTTCGAGATATGAATTAAAAAATCAGGATATTACATTCTTCCCCTCAATAAATTTTTTTTCCTTGAAATCGAAATTGTATCTTAATCTCAGAATAGTTCTGGATACTTGGCCTGCATCTTTGTCTCTTGTTTCCATATGGCTTCTTCCATGTTGTGGTGTCTCCATAGTACTTTGACCAGAAGAACAGATTTGGATCTAAGTTGTTTTACTCTCCTGCCAAGTATTTGTATTGCACCTTCCTCATAGAACTCGTCTTCATCCACCTCTAAATCATGCAAATCAACCATAAGGGAATGATCGAACAAATACTTCTTCACCATGGACACGTGGAATACATCATGAATCTATTCAACTTGTTGTGGTAGAATCAATTTGTAAAATCACATAACCTTTTACTACCGTACGTACTTTGCAAACTCACTCTCATACTTTACTTATACTTAACATTCACACTTACACCCAGCTTTTGATCGCCACTAATACTACTCAATCACCCACCCAGTAGTATATTGCAATTTACTACCACACACAATACTTTTAAAATTTACCTCATAAGCCACTTCAGTATACACAATTAAATTTATAATTATGTCAACTTTCATATTGCACAATTCCTAAATTTACCTTGCCAACTATTCCGATTTGTACTCTCTCTCCAATCACACATCATACCTTATCAATCTTCATCACCACTCCACTAACACAAGAAATACAATAAACAACACTTATATTCAATTATCATCTATTTTTATTTCCAAACCAATATCATTTTCAATTCATCAACCTTATGTCACCTATATTTCATAAACCCAATACATTCATCAACTAATCATTCCAAATTGAACTCATATTACAACTAATTCATTATTTGTATAACCATAAAACAACAATCAACACACCTTACACAAGTTCACTAACAATCTCTACCAATAACAAGCCTTTCACATTTTCTCTATATTCTACCTTTACTTCTCTTATCAATTACACCATAATTAACTACATCCACAAACTATTTACTCTATACCTTAACATGTCACATTATTTCACTTACCAGATATCACTCTGTAATACTATACTTCCTTTTACTGTTTTCTTCAAACACGATTATGCATCATCATACCATCTATCATACTTTACTCATACTCACCATGAATATGACTCCATAATAAGTAATTTTACTGCAGACACACCACTAATATTTACACACCATTTAATAATTACTAACAAAATAATACACAACATCCAACACTTAATATACACCTTACTATAATACAAATATACACTAATACTAAATTCGCAAATTGTATTAAAATCTCTACTCCAAATACACTAATATCTCTACATTCAATTCAATATTCCATCACATTATCTCCTCACACCTTTTTATCTTACCATCATTGTACCTTCTATATTAAACAAGTTATACTTGCATTAAGAAATAAATTCACAACACATATATTCTCCATTTTGCTTTCTTGCCATACTGAAGACATATCTCGTTTTTTTAATTGATCACATATTATCACTCTTGCTAACATTACTTCACTATTATTCTAACCTTCCTTATTCATATTTTCACAAACATCTATTGTTATGCACACCCTTTTACCCTTTGCACTAACATATATATTTTATATATATTCTTGCCAACTTAACTTTTAACGTCATGCACCATTGATACACTATTACAAACTATATATACCACCCACACTATCTTATTTTCACACATAATCTATTACTAACATTAACATATTTGTTCAATATAAAACTCAACTACCTTTCTACTCACGTGTGATTATACCACAACCATTTTTTTACTACACCAATTATCATAACAATTCACTTTTGTCATGTAACCATAATTTTTTATATCATATTAAAAATATAAACACCACAACTTACTAAATTCTTTTTATTCTTCTCAACATTCTTTTTGCTAACACTAATTCTCCTTCATAATTCACCACTCATTATATATCACACCCATAATCCATTTCTCACACTCACACACACATTATACTTTTTGTTACACATTAGCTTATCATCATTTCTTACCACCCATTATTGGTTTACAACTACAATCTCACTACTTTACTTGTCATCACACCTTCACTCCAAATCACTGCTACTCAAACTTCTCACACACACACTACCGCACTAAATCCTTAAGTTTTCAAAATACATACCAACATAACATAGTATACTAACATACTAACATTACTACTCTACTCACTCCAAATTGGCAACGCAATAAACACTTTTTATTAACCAAACTTCTCCATCATTACTCAAATACACCATCCAAATAATATCATATTCTTTACATCATCAATGCTATCAGATCAGTGGTCTAATTTGAAACTTGTCCCTTCTCTGATATGACTTGGCCTATGTCTCGTCTGCTCATCAGGCTTCTGTTTATTCGTAACAAAGCACTTATAAGAATAAGGTCAAAAATTGTTCTTACGTAATCATTAATTACTATCTTAATCTAGAATTTAGTAATGGACACAATTTCTATTACTAATAGAATGAACCTAGAATCTTATCTTAGGCTTACTAGGCTTTACAGACTACTAGACACAGAAGAACTTGTGAGCCCAATACAAAACTACTAGTGAGTTTAGATATCAGATTTCTGATATCACTCTATGATATTAACTATTTCTATGTAACAGAGCTATCTATGTCCCTTACGGACCTAAGCTTTGATACCACTTTGTAGTACCCCCAAAATACTAACATAAAATCTCATATCAGATCCCAAGGTACTAGGTGGCGCATCAAAACTTTATCATGGTTTCCTCTATTTATTTTAGCATTCCAAGATACTCAAATATTTGCTTCACCTGATAAGCGATATCAATAATATCTTGTATATATATACATAAATAAACAAACAGTGGAAGTCCATATACATCTACTAACGTAAGGTAGATCATAGTGCAGAAGAACTAAATAATATACAAGATTTTACAGAAGCCTCTTTTTCTAACAAAATCCCAACGCTCAATCAAAACCTATAATACAACTTAAGTGAGAATTAGTGTCGTTAAAAGGTATAGCCCCAATGCTTACTAAGTAATAGACTCTGGTTGTCTATCTGAACTACTAGATAATCCTCACTAGTGTGCTCTACACTTGTCTTGTCAAGTATCGGATCTGAAACTAAAAAAATAGAGAAGAAAAAGATGAGTAATACGGGTTACCTAGTATGTAACACCCCGGATTTTCAACTCATATCTCGAGGAAATTAAATGGTGAGATTGGGAGGAAAATGTCGAACGAGAGATTTAGAGTAAAATACTCGAATATTGCTATGATTAATTTTGAAGAAAATCAACTTCGCCATTAGATTCAAAAGGATCGAAATATATACATTAGCCTGTAAGCAAGTCCGAATTCGAATTCGGATAGAGAAGTTATAGAATCCTCGAATTTCGTGTTAAGTGGGACCCAAAATAGTGGAATTCCGTTAGAGCGAGAATCAAAAAGATTTGATGATACCATTAGATCCGAATCGAAGAATTATTCGAAATGGTATATTCGTTTGTCGTTTTCTGAGTCCGAATAGTTAAGTTACGATCGAAACTAGAAATAAGGGGGAAATTACAAGTATGCCCTTAGCTGTGTTATAAAAGAAAATTCTGATTTTCTTTTATTTCATTTTTCTCTCATTCTCTAAGAAACCCAAACGACAGCCACTTTCAACCCAAGGGTTTCGACCCATTTTCAATATTTATCGATTTCATATCAATCCATTTAATATCAAATCATCTTTTAAATTATAAAAATTCATTTTTTTCATTTAAATAGAAAAATTACAAAATTTGGATCACCACGAAGTGTAAAACCCCAAGTTTTTTATTTGTATCTCGAGGAATAATAAATAATAGAATTTTGAGAAAATTCTAAAAGTGAGACATAGGGTAAAATATTATGATTTTTTTCGATCATTTTTAATGAAATATGACTTCACCAATGGATTCAAAATAGTCGAAAAACATATTTTACCCTATAAGCACGTTTAAATGTGAGTTCGAACAAAAAAGTTACAAAATCCTCAATTTTCGAGTTGGATGAGACTAAAATAATAATTTTTTGTTAGAGTAAGAATTTTTAAAATTCGATTACATCATTGGATTCATAAAGAAAAATTATAGAAAATAAAGTATTTACTTGTAATTTTGGAGCCTAAAAAGTCTAATTATCGTAAAAAATGGAAACAACGTCAATTTTAAGGTCCCACCTTAAAAAAGTAAATTTTTGTTAGACAAATAATTTGTAGAATTTAACCATACCATTAGATTTGAAATGAAAAATTATATAAAATATAGTATTTACTCATCACTTTTGGAGTTTAAACGGTCAAGTTATCGTCAAATGAAATAATATTAAAAATACCGATTTCGTCCCATCAACATATATAAATTAATTTTAAATAAAAATCACTATTCATCTTCTCTTCCAACGCATAAAAATCAGCCAAGAGGTTTTTAAAAAAAATATTTTTTTTCCTAACTTTCAACCTTAGATTTGTTGTGAACGAGTCACCGTCGACTTTTGACAAAAAAAGGAAAAACATCTGTAGCATCGACCTCTAGAAAATCCACTCATTTTTTTTTTCTATTTTCTTTTGTGGCACCCCACCAAACGCTAACACAAAATCCCATATTAGATCTCGAGGCACAATGTGGCACCTCAAAATTTCAGCAGGGTCTCCTCTGTTTATGTTAGCATTCCAAGGCGTTCAACCTGCACTTGATAAACGACATACAATCCTGCATATATCCATACAAAAATATAATACTAGCAGAAGCCTTTATATATTTAATAACGTACGATAGATCAGAGTGTGGAAGAAGAAATTTATATACGGAATTATACAAAAATTTCTCACTCTAACAAAAGTCTTATCGATTAGAACAAAATCTATAATACTCTTGGACAAATCGACACTACTAGGGTGTATAACCCCAATACTCACCAAGTGATGGACTCTGACTGTCTATCTGACCCACCAGATGATTCTCACTCATTTTTTACACCTATCTCGCCAGCTTTGAATCTGAAGCTAAAAAAATAGGAAGGAACGGATGAGTAACAATGGTTATCAAGTAGGAAAGTAAGTAATTTCTACCAATAACCTCTCCAAACATGAACGAATAAACATACTGAATCATTTTAAAATATGCAAAATTTTACAGGAGAAATTACGATTAACTGGTACATATAGCCAGGGATGTGCAACTAAATATTTTAAACCTTACATTACATCAATCAACAGTACTTAATATAGCATTTTCTTTATATGCAAATCTAATTAACCAAATAGAAACATTAAGCATGTATTTCATTTTATATATCGAAGTAAGACAACAGATACATAATACATTATGGTGGAGTATTGGAATTAGAAAGTTGGGATTCATGACTGGATCACTCCCAGTTGGGACATGATGTTACAATTCTTCTTTAACTTTTAGTTCCTGATTTTGTGGCAGATCACTGCACTTACCACGCTTGGTTGATCATTTATCCGGCTCAGGCTGGTTGTTTGACGTGACCGTATGCAATGGGTCTCTTTTCGATGTGTCAGAATGTTCGACTACTATAGATTGTTAGTGATCACTGACTAATCATCTTCGTTTATGCCTATCAGGCGTGCATGTGATTCTCAAATATACAAACCATTCGTATACGACCACCTTTACATTACAAGTTCATTGGTGACTCCACTCTCATACACGTCTCATACCACGTACGAGCTTGGTGTTCCTTACCGTATATCCCAAGATAGAACACCACTCCGGATGATATGACGCACTATCCCTTCAGGTATTCACAGACTCTTTAACAGCTCACAAAATAACCATATATATATATAGCGTTATTACGACCCCTATTACAACTCACATTACGACTCACCGTTTGTTTTATATGTGAAAAAATGTTTGGAATGGGTTGATGTTTTGTGAGGATGATCTCTGTGATGAGGGGATCATCCTGGCAAAAAATCATCCCATTCCAAAACTTCTAACCCCATCAAAATTGATTTACAAAAATTGGACGGTCTAAAATTTTTCAACTTGTAAACATAGGGCTAGAAGTATCGTAATGAGCTGATTTTTGGCAAGGATGATCTCCTCACCATAGAGATCATCCTCACAAAAAATCAGCCCATTCCAAACATTTTTCCCCATATAAGACAAAACGGTGTGTCGCAATGTGAGTCGTAATACGGGTATACGGAACCCGATCCTATATATATATATTGTTTTCATTTGAAAACAAAAGAAAAATTAACAATACAAAATTGAGAATAGATATCCAGTTTCCTACCATGCAAGTGTGGCTACCCGGCCTAAAATAAAAAACCTCACGGAAAGGTAAACAGCACTTCGCGCTAATAGAAAGTAAATAAACATGCAACCGTTAACATTATCCCTGGATATCCGTTCACCAACCTACACACAATACAATAATCTAAAATGCAGACATCACTCCTCGGGTGTGACTTTAACATTTTACAATTTCATACTTTTTTTCACTTTTTTTTTTTATTTTTACCATTTTCATTCTTTCAAACAAAATATCCACTTTCTGATATTCATCAACTCAATTTGAGTTCATTGAATATTAAATTATTTTTCCAACTATGAATGTGGTGCTGTAACACCCCGGATTTTCAACTCATATCTCGAGGAAATTAAATGGTGAGATTGGGAGGAAAATATCGAATGAGAGATTTAGAGTAAAATACTCAAATATTGCTATGATTAATTTTGAGGAAAATTGACTTCGCCATTAGATTCAAAAGGATCGAAATATATACATTAGCCTGTAAGCAAGTTTGAATTCGAGTTCGGAGGAAAAAGTTATAAAATCCTCGAATTTCGCGTTAAGTGGGACCCAAAATAGAAAATTTTCGTTAGAGGGAGAATCAAGAAAATTTGACTACTCCATTAGAACCACAACGAAAAATTATTTGAAATGGTATATTCGTTAAGTTATGATCGAAACTAGAAATGATGGGGAAATTACAAGTATACCTCAGCCCTTTTATAAAAAAAACTCACTTTTTTTTATTTCATTTCACTTCTTCATTCTTCTCCAAAGAACTCAACTCAGCCATTCTCTAGACCTAGGGTTTCAACCCATTCTCACCATGTTCTAGAGCGAACGAGTCCGAGTTGAACCTCGACGAAGAAGGCAAAGTTGTCGGCCACGACGAGGGCTACAACTTCACCACCTTTGGTTGTTCATTCTTGTTCGTTTTCTCCATCCTCCATCAAAACCAGCCGGGTAGCTCGAGTAAACCTCAACACATTCCATCCGAGGGCTTCATCGAGTTAAGAGCTAGGTCTATACTTCATTGTAGAAGCGAAGGAGAACGTCATTATCGGATACCTTGCAAACCCTTGCTTATTTGGCATCCAAGGCAGCCCAACCTCGACTCTCGAGCCATCCAACCTTGATTTGTAGTCCTAGCTTGTATCCTTGGCGTCCACAACCAAGTAAGGGACTTCCAATTCTTATTGGTAGTTTTAGATTTTCGAAATGTGCATTTAGGATTTTGGAAATAAAACTTATTGTTTGCATTTAAATCGTAGAAATTTGTGTTTGATTTCAAATTCATGGAAGAAGTAGGTGTTTTGTTTATGCTTCTGCCACCGACAAAATCAAGAAGCACCCGAAAACTTTGTTCTGTCGGTAGGACCGTCGGTCCCACTGACACCTGCCAATGTGTATTCTGTCGGTTCCACCGACAACATATTGATTCTGCCACCGATAGCCACCGACAAGCACAGTTTTGACCAGAACAGTGTTCTGACTCTTGGCTTGACCTCCTCACACCTTATACACTATTTCTCACCCTTTACTCTCCATTTACTTTAAGTTCTTTAATGAAATTAAGGTTTTACCCCCCATTTCGAAACAATGGGAATGGTTTTAAGATCCAAATCTCAAAGGATCAAAATCCAAATTTTGATTTTAAGAACAAAACGTAAATTTCGACGTTTTCGACAAGTTTTCAAAATATAATAATTTTTACATTACTTTGAATTAGATTACAAAAACTATATGGTGTCGAATCTCGTAAGCGAGACTTTCATTTCGAAAAACCCATTTTCAATTTCGAGAACTTTGAAAAATTGAGTTTCCGACACTTAGCCAAATTTTCACCAGCTTTTATTATTTTTAACAGCTTTTTGCCCCGTGCATCATCGGGACCTTGTTTGTGAATAAACTTTGAAGGTTTTCAATGGAAAGACCAAAATAATGACCTTGAAAGATTGGAAATAGATGGTTGATTTGAAAAGACGAAAAATGAGAATGTTGAAAGAATGGGAAAGGGATGAAATGGTACATTGTCAGAATCACACCCGAGGGGTGATGTCTGCCTTTTACATTGTATGTTGTGTGTAGGTTGGTGAAAGGATATCCAGGTTATTAATGAAAGGGTTGCATGTTTATTTTCGATTATGTTAGCGCGTGCGCTGAGTACTGTTATTTATTTTAGGCCGGGTGGCCACGGTTGCTTGGTAGGAACTGGATATCCATTCTCAACCCTGTTCTGTTAAGTTCTCTTTTGTTTTAAATAAAAAATCATATATGTACGTAGCTATTTTGTGAGCTGTTAAAGGGTTTGTGAATGCCTGAAGGGATAGTGTGTCACATCATCCGAAGGGGTACACTATCTTGGGATGTACGGTAGGGACCACCAAACTCATACGTGGTATGGGACGCGTATGAGAGTGGAGTCACAACTGGAATCCAGGTCCATTCCTTTCTTATCTTTACCAGTGAACGTGTATTGTAAAGGTGGTCGTATACGAGTGGAGTGTCATTTGGGAATCACATGCACGCCTGATAGGCATAGACGAAGATGATTAGTCAGTGATCACTAAAAATTTAGTAGTAGTCGAACGTTCTGACATATTGAAAAGAGACCCATTGCTTACGGTCACGTCAAACGGCCAGCCTGAGCCGGATAAATGGTCCCGCAAGCGTGGTAGACACGACCAGCCACAAAATCAGGAACTACGATGTTATTGGGGAATATCATGTCCTGACTGGGAGCGATCCAGTCGTGAATCCCAACTCTTTAATTCCAATACTCCACCACTTGTATTATGTATCTGTTGTTATATTTTGAATTACAAACTGAGAAGCATGTCTATTATTTTAATGTTGTTAACATTATTTGCATAAAATGGAAAATGTATAATGAGTATGGATGATTGATGTTATGTGTAATTTTTAAATTGTTTAGTTGCTCATCCCTGGCTATATGTACCAGTTGATCGTATTTTATCTTGTAAAACCTTGCATGTATTAAAATATTCAGTATGCTTTATTCGATCATGCTTAGGAAGGGTTATTAGTAGGAAATGGCTGTGGACTTACTGGGTAACCATCGTTACTCACCCTTTCCTTCCTATTTTTTTTTTGTTTCAGCATTTGCAGCTACCGAGGCAGGCGTAGAGTCAGTAATTGAGGAGTATCTTGTCGATCAGATCGACGATCAGAGTTTATTACCTGGTGAGCACTAGGGTCACATCCCTTAGTATTGTCAGTTTCACCCAGGATGTATGTAATTTTTGGATTGAGAGTTTAGGCCTATGTTAGAGTGAGAGTGTTTTGGTAAGCCTGTATATTGATAAATCTTCCGCACTCTGATCTACTTACATGTTAGATGTAATTAGTCTTCCGCTGTTATTTTCCTGTATCTACATTTTTATATACAGGTTTTGTTATAAATTGGTTTATCAGGTTTGAGTTCCATGAAACGCTAACATAAACAGAGGAGACCATGCCGAAATTTCAAGGTGCCACCTAGTACCTTGGGATTTGGCCTTGGGATTTGTGTTAGCGTTTGGCGGGCACCACAGATGGTATCAGAGCACAATATTAGATCCGTATGGGATACAGATCCATTATGTTTTGGAGAATAGACTGATACCACAGGCATTAAAGATAATCCTAGAGTGTCACTAGGAATCCGATGTCCGAGCTTATCAGTGGTTCCGTATTGGGATTACGAGCTCTTCCGTGTCTAGAAGTCCGTAGAGCTTAGTAAGCCTAAGATAAGATTTTAGGTTCATTCTACAGTAATGAAAATGGTGTTCATTACTAGATTCCGTATTATAATAATGGTTAATGCTTTCGTAAGAATGATGTTGACATGGATCTAAGGAGTACCTTACTTCTGATAAATAGTGGACTACTGAACTCGCAGGTTAGGAAAGATGCAAGGAAGTAGAGTTACAACTGGACCCATGACGCGGAGTCAAAGTGGTGGGGAAGACCTACCTGGGTCGAGTAAACTCACCAAGATAGAACAGTTAATAGAAGCAGTCTCAGAATTATCCCAAAGTCAAGCACGTATGGAAAAGAGACAATCAGAGATGTTTGAGGCTCAAGTGATCATGGTGGGTCAATTAACGAAAAGACTAGAAAGAATAGAAGAAAAACTCGACCACCATCTTAAAGATGAATCCCATAAGGACCCTAAAGTAGATATCCCAGCACAGAGAGGACTACGAGAAGAAATAGGGATAGTATAATCAACACCTCCAAGCCAATTTGAAGAAGGAGAGTTAGGATCCAACAAGAGACAGAAAATTACGAAACTAGTAGGGTCACGGGGAAAATGACCATACATAAGTAGCGAGACTATAGAAATACCCGTGCAAGAAATGGATGAGTTTTGTAAGAAACAACATATAATACTAAATCGATCGAGAGAAAAAGTAGTGGCATGTTATGAATGTGGTAAGTTGGGACACAAAGGGGTGCAATGTTCAGGTCGACGACAATCGATTAAAGATGCGTGGCTCAGAAAGATGTTAGATGGGCCAACTCAAGGAACAATAAGGTCACCGGATTCTAACAAGGTCGATGGCATGCTTATAGCATCACAAGTGAATCGAACTAGCGGTCGAAAACGAGGGGGGATTGAATTACAGACGTGCCAGAGACAGACCAGTCAACCCTCGACTTCTCTTCCTTCCAGATCAGACCTGGCCAAGAGGCCAATGTATTCGAGGCCAATCTCCCTGGGATCAGTTTACCCACAGAATAGAGCTACTCAACCACCGAGTTGTGGGGTTCCCTCATCACCAAGTCATAGAGCTGTTGGAATTCCAACGAGGCCAATAGGGCCAAGAGTACCAATGAGACAGACCCAGAGAATTCAGACTTTAGTTTGCCAACTACTCACTCTACAGAAATCTACGAAGAGGAAGTCATTAACATGTTATGGGTGTGGTCAAGTGGGACATATTAGGAGAGAGTGCCATCTATCACAGTCGCAGGCAGGGATTGTGACCCAAGAGGAACCAACTATCTCCGGCAATGTCTTAGAAGGTACGATTTTTAATTATGATGTTAGAAATTGGAGTTCTATTTAATATTGATTCCTTTAGATCATATATTGTTGCTAAGATTTTTCACACTTATCGGAGCTAGAAATTTATTGAGGTAGATCTAGTAATAAAACTAGTTACACCACTATCGAAAAAGTTAAGAACTATGGGGCAAATAATGTTAGTGAGATAGGCACAGTTAGGTAAGGTAGGAAGGAGTATTATGAGTAGAAATGTATGTTGTGATATAAGTGTAGTCATAACATGATAATAATATGGTGTTGAGTATGTGTGGATTAAGGCTAAAAGTAAATGTTAGAAAGTGAGATTGGAATGATGCTTTGTAAAGGAAGAATGAGATTTTTGGAAAGATTAAGTAGGAATCTACTGAATAGAGGTGTGTAATCAAAAACTGAAATTTGGTGTGTGACAAAAACAAACGAGTATTTGAAGGTAAAACTTGATGTGTGAAAGATGCTCTTCATTAGGAGAGGTAAGAAATGAATTTATGAATGGGGAAGCATGTTGAACTTGACGATTGTATAAGTGAATAGTATTGTTAAAACGGTTTGGAATGACGGTAGGGAAGAGTTAGGTAGAAAAATGTAGTTTTTAAAAACAAGGTGGATCAAAATAAGATACGAGGAAGAATAATGTTATGATAAGGTTGCATTTATGGTGACTTAAGGGAATTGTGAGAAGATAGATGAAGAAGGTAAGACAATGATACTGTTTACGAATTGAAATTCACGAGAAATAGCTGTGAGATTTGTCAGGGCTAATCGTGGTACTATCAGTATTGGGTGATAAGTGGAAATATGTATGATCTAGGAAAAATATATAGTTACATGAATAAGAATTAATTGATATTACAATGATATTTAAACAGTAACCGGCCAATACTGTGATTTTGGGAGTAGGGAAAGAAGGCATGTGACTTGCGGCTTATGGTACCGTTTGAAATAGTTGAATGGATTTTAAGTAGGTTCACCGCGTGTTCTACGTGCTATGCCGAAGAAGTATTTGTCAGACCCTTCACGCGTGATTTGATTGTGAAATAATTTATTTGATGTAAGAGTTACCCTCATGATTAAGGTTTTTAAATCACGAAGATTATGACAAAGGTCTTGAGGAAATATCACGATAAGTAAAACTTGGAATATGGATTCGAATGTAGAAATATCGGTGTATTGGGAATAAAGATTTGATGTGATTTGCGAAGTAGTGTTAGTATAGTGGTGTTTGTAGTAAAACAACATATTAAAGAGTGATTTTCATTGTAGGTGCAAGTACGCATCCTAGGCGATATAGTTGGCAAGGAAAACAATGATAAATGATAGAGGAGGTATAAAGGAATTTTTGATAGAAATTGGTGGGGAATTGATATGATGTGAGTTCATTGTATTCGATGATTATACAAATGATAAATTAGTTGGGGCATAAGAATGATTTGGAGTGATTAATGGATGCATGTATTGGGTTGATGAAAACTATGTGACATGTGGTTAGGAGTTATAAAAGAAATGGGCTTGAAGACTTGAATGAATGATAATCGCATACAGGTGTGGTTGGTTATACATATTGTGTTAGTAGGGTGGCGAAAAAGTTCGATAAGATATGATTCAAATTTCGAGGACGAAATTTTTATTTAAGGGGGGGAGAATGTAACACCCCGGATTTTCAACTCATATCTCGAGGAAATTAAATGGTGAGATTGGGAGGAAAATGTCGAATGAGAGATTTAGAATAAAATACTCGAATATTGCTATGATTAATTTTGAGGAAAATCGACTTCCCCATTAGATTCAAAATGATCGAAATATATACATTAGCCTGTAAGCAAGTTTGAATTCGAGTTCGGAGGAAAAAGTTATAAAATCCTTGAATTTCGCGTTAAGTGGGACCCAAAATAGAAAATTTTCGTTAGAGGGAGAATCAAGAAAATTTGACTACACCATTAGAACCACAACGAAAAATTATTTGAAATGGTATATTCGTTAAGTTATGATCGAAACTAGAAATGATGGGGAAATTACAAGTATACCCTCAGCCCTTTTATAAAAGAAAACTCACTTTCTTTTATTTCATTTCACTTCTTCATTCTTCTCCAAAGAACTCAACTTAGCCATTCTCTAGACCTAGGGTTTCAACCCATTCTCACCATATTCTAGAGCGAACGAGTCCGAGTTGAACCTCGACGAAGAAGGCAAAGTTGTCGGCCACGACGAGGGCTACAACTTCACCACCTTTGGTTGTTCATTCTTATTCGTTTTCTCCATCCTCCATCAAAACCAGCCGGGTAGCTCGAGTAAACCTCAACACATCCATCCGAGGGCTTCATCGAGTTAGGAGCTAGGTCTATACTTCATTGTAGAAGCGAAGGAGAACGTCATTGTCGGATACCTTGCAAACCCTTGCTTATTTGGCATCCAAGGCAGCCCAACCTCGATTCTCGAGCCATCCAACCCTGATTTGTAATGCTAGCTTGTATCCTTGGCGTCCACAACCAAGTAAGGTACTAGGTGGCACCTCAAAATTTCGGTATGGTCTCCTCTGTTTATGTTAGCATTCTAAGGCGATCAACCTGCACCTGATATACGACATACAATCCTGCATATAACAAATAAAATATAATACTAGCGGAAGCCTATATACGTCTAATAATCTACGATAGATTAGAGTGCGGAAGAACAAAAATTATATACAAAATTATACAGAGACTCCTCACTCTAACAAAATTCCTAACGCTCAAAACAAAAATCTATATTACTCTTGGATGAATCGACATCACTAGGGGTAATAACCCCAATACTCGCCAAGTGACGGACTCTGGCTGTCTACCTGACCCACCAGATGATTCTCACTCGTTTTCTACACTTGTTTTGCCAAGCTTCGGATCTGAAAGTAAAAAAATGGAGAAGGAAAGGGTGAGTAACAATGGTTACCCAGTAAGGAAGAACACAATTTCTGTCAATAACCTTTTCTAACATGAATGAATAAGCATACTAAATCATTTTTAAATATGTAAAATTTTACAAAAGAACTACGATTAACTGGTACATATAGCCAGAGATGAGCAACTAAACATTTTAAAACTCACATTACATTAATCAACAGTACTCACTATAACATTATCTTTTTATACAAATCTAATTGATCAAATGGAAACATTAAACATGGATTTCATTTTATATATCAAAATAAGCAACAGATACATAATACACAATGGTGGAGTATTGGAATTAGAGAGTTGGGATTCACGACTGGATCGCTCCCAGTCGGGACATGATGTTACAATTCTTCTCTGGCTTTTAGTTCCTGATTTTGTGGCCGATCACTGCACTTACCACGCTTGGTTGACCATTTATCCTGCTCAGACTGGCCGTTTGACGTGACTGTAAGCAATGAGTCTCTTTTCGATGTGTCAGAACGTTCGACTACTATAGATTGTTAGTGATCACTGACTAATCATCTTCGTCTATGCCTATCAGGCGTACATGTGATTCCCAAATATACAAACCATTCGTATACGACCACCTTTACATTATAAGTTCACTGGTAATGATAGAGGGGAATAAACCCGAATTCTAGTTGTAACTCCAATTTCATACGCATCCCATACCACGTATGAGCTTGGTGGTCCCTACCGTATATCCCAGGATAGTACACCACTCCGGATGATATGACGCACTATCGCTTCAGGCATTCACAAACTCTTTAATAGTTCACAAAATAACTACATATATATATTATATATATATATATATATTATTTTCATTTGAAAACAAAAGAGAAATTAACAATACAAGGTTGAGAATGGATATCCAGTTTCCTACCATGCAAGTGTGGCCACCCGGCTTAAAATAAATAACAAAACGGAAACATAAAATGCAGATATCACCCCTCGGGTGTGACTCTGACATATTACCGTTTCATACCCTTTTTTCAATTTTTTACAGTTTTCAATCTCTTCAATAAAATATTCATTTTATGATATTCATCAACTCAAGACCCAATTGATGGAAATAACCCGTTAAAATACCCTACCCACGTATAATTTGTTAAAAATTACAATTAAACATATCAAACATGCAATTTCTGGCGTGAATTTTTAAATAACAAAAGAATTCTATATATTGGAAATACATCAAAAAAATTTCGATAAAATCTTAAATGCAATTTTCACAATGTACGATTACTAATAGAAATTGAAAGTTTCTTATAATCTCTAAGAGAAAGGTTCGAAGCGTGTGCGCAACAATCGAGGCGATCGACCATGAAATCGAGACGGATCAAACTTCGAAGCAGCTGATTTTTGAAACTAGCTCGGTGATTTTAAAGATCTCGATGTGGTCATCATTTCTCCCTTCTGTGACGGAGGACGGTTTGACCCCAAAACGGATGAAATCTGAGGTCGAAGTTTCGAAATCCCGGTATATACGTACGGCTGATTTTTGACGATACGGGGTGAAAAAGATGAGAAAATGGAAAGAATTTAGGTGGGTTTTGTAGATGTCGAGGCTGCGGGCGTTTCTTCCTTCTGCGTCGGTCATCGACGACGAGCCGTTTGCCGTAAATCTGGGGTTGAAGTTTTAAGAAAAAATAATTTTTTTTTAAACGTTGGCTGTTGGACGGTTGAAGAAGACGAAGTTATATAAAAAAAATTAAAAATTTTATTTATATAAAATTTGGGACGAATTCGGTATTTTGTCAATTGTTTTGATCGACAATAACTTGACCATCCAGACTCCAAAATTGACAAATGAATACTCTATTTTGCTTAATTTTTTGTTCCAGATCTAATGGCATAGTAAATTTCTACAAATTTTATCTCTAACAAAAATTTACATTTTTAGCCTAAGGTGACCCCTAAACTTGATGTCGTTTTCGTTTTTGACGATAAT
The DNA here is from genome assembly GCF_017979445.1 of Akebia trifoliata. Classification (NCBI taxonomy): domain Eukaryota; kingdom Viridiplantae; phylum Streptophyta; class Magnoliopsida; order Ranunculales; family Lardizabalaceae; genus Akebia; species Akebia trifoliata. The sequence continues at coordinate 25,217,707 of NC_141382.1, forward strand.
TCGACTTTCTGATCTCCACAAATGACAAATAAATAGTCCATGTTTAATAATTTTTCGTTATGAACCCAATGGTATAATCGAATCTTAATAATTCTTACTCTAACAAAAAGTCACTATTTTAGCCTAGTCCGACTCGGTAATCGAGGATTTTGCAACTTTTATATTCAGAGTCGCATTTGAGCGTGCTTACAGGCTAAAATATATTTTTCGATCATTTTGAATCTAATGGTGAGGTCAGATTCCATTAAAAATGATCAGAAACATCCTAAAGTTTTACCCCTAAGTCCCACTTTCAAGATTTTCTTAAAATTTCACTATTTATTTTCCTCGAGATACGAATAAAAATTCGGGGTTTTACAATGAAATTCATTTATATCAATAGCATTGAAAATGTGACGCCCCGCCAAATGCTAATACAAATCCCGAGGTCAAACCTCGAAGTTTAAATAGTTTCTTCTTCTTATGTTAGCATTTTACAGAACTCAAAAGCAAAGAAAACTGATAAGCCTATAACCAAATAAATCCTATATATAGCAATGTTTCAAAATGCACAAGATGTGAAAGATAATAAATTGCAAATATCGTAGAATTTGATCAGAGTTGCACAAAAAGGTAGAAATATACAGGATTACTAAAATTTCCTCACTTTAATATAGACCTAGCACTTGGCCCCCAAAAAGAACATATACCTCTTTTTGGATGAACAGACTCCTAGTAGAAGTAGTCATGATGCTCACCAGGTAACGAATTCTACTCGTCGGCATGACCCACCAGATAATCCTCACTAAACAGCTCTATGACAGCCTCTTCAACTGCAGGCTCTGAAGCTAAAAAAAATGGAAAGAAAAGGGTGAGTAACAATAGTTACCCAGTAAGTCCACAAACATCCCCTACTAATAACCTTACCTAACATGTACGAATAAGCATACTGAAACACTTTAATACATGCAAGTTTTATTATTAAAACTATGGTTAACTGGTACGTATAACCAGGGATTAGCAACTAAACAGATTTAAAGATTCACATGGCATCAATCATCAGTACTCACTATACATTTTCATTTTGTTGTACAACTATGATTTATCACATTGAAATAATAAGCATGCTTTGTAGTTTATAATTTAAAATATAACAACAGATATATAATACAAAATGGTGGAGTAATGGAATTAGAGAGTTGGGATTTACAACTGGATCGCTCCCAGTCGGGACATGATGTTACAACAAAAATTTGACTTTTAGTTCTTGATTTTGTGGTCAGTCGCTGCTATTACCATATTGCTGACCATTTATCCGACTCAGGTGGGTCGTTTGACGTGATCGTAAGCAATGGGTCTCTTTTCAAAGTGTCAGAACGTTTGACTACTACTAGATTATTAGTGATCACTGACTATTCATCTTCGTCTATGCCTATCAGTCGTGCATGTGATTCCCAAAGTAAACACTCCATTCATATACAACCACCTTTACAATACATATTCACTGGTAAAGATAGAAGGGAATGGACCCGAATTCCAATTGTGACTCCACTCTCATACGCGTCCCATACCACGTATGAGCTTGGTGGTCCCTACCGTACATCTCAAGATAGTATACCACTCCGGATGACATGATGCACTATCTCTTCAGGTATTCACAGACTCTTTAACAGCTCACAAAATAGCTATGCATATATATAATTTTTTATTATTTAAAAACAAAAGAGAAATTAACAGAACAGGATTGGGAGTGGATATCCAGTTTCCTACCATGCAACTGTGGCCACTCGACATAAAATAAATAACAGTACTCAGAGCCTTTGCGCCAACATAAATTTTAATAAATATGCAATCCTTACATTTATCCCTGATTATCCCTTCACTGACCTACACACAATATACAACGTAAAATGCATACATCACCCCTCGGTGTGATTCTGACATTTTACCGATTCATCCCTTTCCTATTCTACCATGTTTTTACTTCTCGAATTTTCAAATTAAATATTTTTTTTTCAAGCTTTCAAATTCACTTTGATCATTCGATCGAAAAACTATCCAATTTTCATTAAAACGAGGTCCCAATAGGTATGCGAAGGCAAACTGTCAAAACTGAAAAAGTTGATGAAAATTTGGCTAAGTGTTAGAAACTCGATTTTTTCAAATTTGTCGAAATTGAAAATGAATTTTTCTAAATGAAGGCCCTTGACAACATGAGAAGGGTCATGTAATTTTGTAACATAGTTCAAAGTAATGCAAAGGATATCATGCGAATACTTGAAACATTCCTGTCGTGACAAAATTTTATTTATTTTTTTTCCACTTCATTTGAAGGAGTTCCGTGGAGTATAAATAATAGTTTTAGCATGTTAAAAGCATGAGGAATCCAAAAAAAATATAAAAAAAATGTTACGGGCAATTTTTAATTTTCACGGTGGCACTGTAAATTGTGCACGGTGGCTCATGGTGGCACCGTGAATGGTGCACGGTGGCACCGTCAGAACGTTGAAAGCTTCGATTTTTTTTTTCTATTTTTTTCATCGTTTCATCGAGTTTTTTACTCGTTTTCGATTTTAATAACCCATTCACGAATTAAATATTCAAACTACGATAAAACACATCAAACATAATAATTTTATCATGAATTTGAAGTAATTTAAGCGATATTCTATAAATTTAAAACATACACAAGTTTCGAAACATCCCTAAATGTAATTTTTTGAAATCTACGACTACTAATAAGAGTTGAGAGTCCCCTACTTGGTTTGTGGTTGCCAATGGTGATGAACCAACACCAATACTCAATATTCAGCGGCTCGAAGTTCCGAAAGTGGTTGAACTCGGGTGCCAACGGTGTAGTTGGTAGTGAAACCCTCTTTGAAGGTTTTCTTCCCCTTTCTAATGACGATGGACGACTCTTCTTTGACTTGGATGAGATTATAGTGGGTATAGATGAACCTACTTGCTGATTTTTGTGAGAGAACACGAGAAAGAAAGGAAAATGAAGGTTAAACGGGTTGAAGGTGTGGAGTTTGTCGATGCCGACAACTTTCTTTCATTCGTCGATAATCAACTCAGACTCGTTTGTGATAGATCTTGATGGGAAGGGTTGAAACCCTAGGTTTGGAGAATAGGCTTATTCTTAGTGAGTTGGAGAGGAGAAAGTGAATAAAAGAATGAGTTGGTTCCTTTTATAATAAAAGCTGAGGGCATTTTTGTATTTTTCCTTCGTTTCTATTTTCGACAAAATCTTGACCATTCAAACTCGAAAAATGACATATGAGTATTCCATTTAAAATAATTTTTCATTGCGGACCTCATGGTGTGGTTAAATTTTTTTGATTCTTCCTCTATTGAAAATTCACTATTTTAGGTCCCGCTTAACACGAAATTCAAGGATTTATAACTTTCTCATTCGAACTCGAATTTGAACATTCTTACAGGCTAAAGTATATATTTCGATCATTTTAAACCTAATGAAGAAGTCAAAATTCATTAAAAATGAATGGACTAAAATTCAATTATTTTACCTTAAGTCTTTCTCTTAAGATTTTATCGAAATTCACAATTAGATTTTCTCAAGATATAAATTAAAAACTTGGGGTGTTACAAAAAAATACCAAAACTTAGATTAAAATGGGGTCCTAGAGGTGCAAAAGACCCAACTGACGGAAATAATTCGTTGAAATATCCTACTCATGTATAATTTGTTATAAAATACAATTAAACATATCAAATATGCAAGTTCTGGCATAAATTTGAAATAAATAATTGAATTCTATATTTTGGAAACTCACCACAAATTTTTAATAAAATTCTAAATGAAATTTTCACAATCTACGATTACTAATAGAAATTGATAGTTCCTTACAATCTTTATGCGAAAGAATTGAAACATGTGTGCGAAAATTGAGGAAATCGACATGAAAATCGAGGCAGTTTGAACTTTGAAGTAGTTGATTTTCGAATCTAACCCGATGGTTTCTAAGATCTCGATGTCGTCGTCCTTTCTCCCTTCTACGACGAAGGACGATTTAATCCCGAAACAGATGAAATCCAAGGTCGAAGTTTCGAAACCCCCGTATATAAATACGATTGATTTTTGACGATATGGGGTGAAAGAAGAGATGAAATGAAGAGATCTTAGGTGGGTTTTGTAGATGTCGAGGCTGCGAATCTTTTTCTCTTCTGCGTCGATCGTCGAAAGTGGGCCGTTCGTGACGAATTTGAGTTGAAAAATCAGGAAAAAAATTAATTTTTTTTCCTAAATTCGTTGGCTGATTTAGGTTGGTTTAAAATGATGAATAGTGAAAAAAAAATTAAGAAAATTTATTTATGTAAATCTTGGGACGAAATCAATATTTTACCTATTGTTTCGATCAACAATAACATGACCATCTAGACTCCAAAACTAACAAATGAATACTCTATTTTATCTAATTTTTCGTTTTGGATGTAACGATATGATTAATTTTTACAAATTTTATCTCTAAAAAAAATTTACATTTTTGACCCAGTGGGACCCTAAAATGGACGTCATATTCATTTTTGACGATAATTCAACTTTTTGTGCTCCAAAAATAATAAGTAAATAGTTCATGTTCAATAATTTTTCGTTATGAATCCAATGATATGATCAAATCTGAATAATTCTTACTCTAGAAAAAAAGTATTATTTTAGCCTAGTCCAACTCGGTAATCAAGGATTTTGCAACTTTTCTATTCAGACTCTCATTTGAGCGTGCTTACAGGTTAAAGTATGTTTTTCGATCATTTTGAGTCCAATGGTGAGGTTAGATCCATTAAAAATGATCATAAACATGCTAAAATTTTATCCTTAAGTTCTACTTTCAAGATTTTCTCAAAATTCCATTATTTATTTTTCTTCGAGATATGAATTGAAAACTTGGGATTTTACATCTTTCTTCCTATATCATCGAAAATCAGTCAGAAACATAATGGGGGTTTCGAACGTTAAACTTCAGATTTCATCTACTTCGAGTATGAATTGTCTTTTGTCGTAGAAGGGGGAAAAGACAATGACATTGAGATCTTCGAAACTATCGGGTTCGATTAAAAAATCAACCGTCTCGACATTCAATCCACCTCAATTTTCATGTCTATCATCTTGATTTTCACGTATATGCTTTAATTCTATCACACAGAGATTGGTAGGGACTCCCAATTTCTATTAATAATTATAGATTGTGAAAATTGCATTTAGAGTTTTAACAAAAATTTGTTATGTATTTCAAAAATATAGAATTTTTTTTGTTATTTCAAGTTCATACAAAGACTATTTAAGGTATTTAATTATATTTTATAACAAATTATACGTGAGTAAGACATTTCACTGGGTTATTTCTGCTAGTTGGGTCCTTTGCACTGCTCAGACCCCATTTTGATCCAAGTTTTGTAATTTTTTAATATAATTGATAAAAATAAATTTCAAAGTTTAAAAAATATTTTAATATTCATGAACTCATATTGAGTTGATGAATATTGGAAAATGAATATTGTATTCGAAAGATTGAAAATTACAAAAATCGAAAAAGAGAAAATGGGGTGAAATGATAAAATATTAGAATTACACTGGAGGGGTGATGTCTGCATTTTACATTGTGATGTTATGTGTGGACTGATATTCAGAGTTAATTTACTTTCTGTTATCACGAGGTGACGTGCATGTTTATTTACTTTTCTGTACTGTTGTTTATTTTAGGTCGTGGCCACAGTTGCATGATAGGAAACTGGATATCCATTCTCAATTCTGTAATGTTAGTTTCTTATTTGTTTACAAAGAAAATTTCTTATTTGATTTTAGAGAAAGGAAATGATATGAATATGTGATTATTTTGTGAACTATTAAAAAACTTGCGAATACTTAAAGGGATATTCTATCATATCATTCGGAGTGATATACTATCTTTGGATGTACGGTAGGGACAACCAAACTCATATGTGGTATGGGACGTGTATGAAAGTAGAGTTACAACTGGAATTAGGATTTATTCCTCTCTATCTTTACCAGTGAACTTGTAATGTAAAGGTGGTCATATACGAATGGGATTGTATATTTGGGAATCACATGCATGCCTGATAGGTATATATGAAGATGATTAGCCAGTGATTACTACCAATCTATAGTAGTCAAACGTTTTGACACATCGAAAAGAGATCCATTGCTTACGGTCAAGTGAAATGGCCAGCTTGAGCAGGATAAATGATTCTGCAAGTATGGTAAACAACGACCAGCCATAAAATCAGGAACTAATACTTTATTATGAAACATCTTGTCCCAACTGGAAGCGATCTAGTCGTAAATCCCAATTCTTTAAGTCTACTACTCCACCATTGTGTATTATGTATATGTAGCATTATTTTGGGTATAAAATGAAATGCAAGTTTAATGTTTTTATTTGATCAATTAGATTTGTGTAAAAAGAAAAAATTATAGTGAGTACTATTGATTGATGTAATATGAGTTTTCAACTAGACGATTAGAGTCCGTTACCTAGTGAGTACTGGGATTATATCCCTTAGTAGCGTCAGTTAGCCTAATTATAGATTTTTATAGAGCGTTAGGAATTTTGAAAGAATAAGGAATTTTTGTATAATCTGGTATTTTGTTTATCCTTCTGTACTTTGATCTATTGTACATTATTAGAAGTAAATAGGCTTTCGCTATTATTATATTTTGTATGTATATATGCAAGATATAATGTATATTGTTTATCAGGTAAATCAGGTCTTTAGTGCCTTAGAATGCTAACATAAACAGAGAAAACCATGTTGAAATTTTGAAGTGCCACCTAGTACCGTGAGATTTATCATGAGGTTTTGTGTTAGTGTTTCGAGGGACACCACACGAGGTTCGAGCAAATACAAAGAACCAAACTAATGGAAATAATCCGTTGAAATATCCTACCCACATATAATTTATTATTAAACATAATTAAACACATCAACCATGAAGGTCTTGGCGTGAATTTGAAATAATTAAAAGAATTCTACGTTTTTCAAACACGTGACAAATTTTTGTTAAAAACCCTAAATACAATTTTCATAAGCTACAGTTACCAATAAGAATCATAAGCCCCTACCAATCTCTAGGTGTTAAAATTGAAGAATATGCATGAAAATCGAGGCAACCAATATGAAAATCGAGGTAGATCTAACGTGAAGATAATTGATTTTTTAATCGAACTTGGCGATTTTAAAGATCTTGACAATGTCGTCATTTTTCCCCTGTACGATGGAGGATGATTTGGGCTTTAAGTCGATGAAATCGGAGGTTGAAGGTTCAAAATCCCAGTATGTGTTACGACTGATTTTAAATGAAATACGGAGAAAGACAACAGGAAAAGAAAATAGAATGGGTGGGGTTTATGGAGTTCGACATCACGGACATTTTTTTCTTCTTCACTGAATATCGACGGAGTCCCAATCTCGATGAATCTGATGATCTAAGTTGATAGAAAACCAATATTTTCCTTGAAAGCATATTCGACTGGTTTTGGACGAGTTTAGGAGATAATGAATAGTAAATTTGATTTAGAAATTCTTTATATAAGCTAATGGAACAAAATTGATATTTTCAAAGTTGTTTCGTTTGACGATAACTCGAATTTTTGGACTCCGAAATTGACGACTGAATACTATTTTTTCTATAATTTTTCGTTGCAAATCTAATAGCACAATCAAATTCAACAAATTCAACTTTCTAAACTTTGAAAGTGACGAGTAAATACTCTATTTTCTATAATTTTTTCGTTGCGAATCCAATGGTGTTATCAGATTCTACAAATTCTTTCTTGAGCAAAAATTCCTTTTTTAACCCTCATTTGACATAAAAATCGAGGATTTTGCACATTTTTCATTTGAACTCGCGTTTGAGTATGCTTATAGGCTAAATTATATTTTTCGGCCATTTTGAATCTAATGACGAGGTCAAATTTCATTAAAAATGACTAAAAAAAATCTTAAAGTTTTACCTTAAGTTATATTTTTAGAATGTTCACAAAATTCTACTATTTATTTTTCCTTGAGATATAGACAAAAACCTTGGGTTATTACACTTTAAGGGATTTTATCTAGGATATTCTAGGGTACTTGCATTTTTTGCACTTGACAATTTTCAACCTTCTGAAACTCTAAACTCTTAAAGTTGGATTCTTTATATTTTTTTGTCTTTGTCGCTTGAAGTGATCTTTTTCTTTCCTTTTCTTTTCTACTCCTTTTTTTTTTTTTTAAAGAAAAAGAAGTAGTCATTTTCAAGGTACTTAGTATAATTTAATGGTTGTTGTTTATGACATATTCAACCTAGTTTTGTTTTCCTTCTAATAAGCCAACCAAATGAACAAAGAAGTCAAAATGCATCAAATCCAGTTTCTCCTAATACTCTAGGTAGAAAGAAGGTAAAAAACTCATTCAATTTAACCTAGATTCTTGATAACTCTATTAGAAGTAACTACAAATAAAAAGTAACTTTGTTATAATTTTTGCCTAAAAGAAATACTAACAGAAACTCCATATCAAAGCTTCCAACAAAAGATTGATTTTTTATTTTTAACCAAATGCTTGAATATATAAGTTAAGATCTTCCACAAAATACAATAAAGTTGTCAAAAAATTATAAAATTTTATTATCTTCGGAATATAAAACAAAAGGAAAAAAATTGGATTTTTATTATATTTTGAAATAAAAAGAAAAATATGTGGAAATTTATCCTACACCTCCAAACTTAAATTTAATATTATTATCAATATTTCAACAAACATGAGCATATGCAAAACTTAAATTGAAAAAAAGAAATGAAGTGGGTTGGTGAGCAATTGAAAAAGATCCTGCAGACTTTTTGATACCAACACAATGTCTCCTAAAATGAGATGGCACATGTGGCGTCCCGCCAAATACTAACACAAATCCCAAGGCCACCTCGAGGCACAAGGTGGCGCCTCGAAATTTCGGCATGGTCTCCTCTGTTTATGTAAGCATTTCACGGAACTCAAACCTGATAAACCAATTTCAAACAATCCTGTATAAAAAGATGTAGATACAGGAAATAACAGCGGAAGACTAATTACATCTAACATGTAAATAGATCAGAGTGTAGAAGAATTAACAATATACAGGCTTACCAAAATACCCTCACTCTAACACAAGCCTAAACTCTCAACTTCAAAATATGTATACACCTGTACGAAACTGACTACACAAAAAGGGTATGGCCCTAGTGCTCATCGGGCAACAAATTCTAACCGTCGATCTGATCGACCAGGTACTCCTTACTTATCGACTCTGCGCCTGCCTTCGTAACTGCAAATGCTGAAGCTAAAAAAAATAGGAAGGAAAGGGTGAGTAACAATGATTATCCAGTAGGTCCACAAGCAATTCTCACTAATAACCTTCCCTAAACATGATCGAATAAAGCATACTGAACATTTTAATACATGCAAGGTTTTACAGAATAAAATACGATCAACTGGTACATATAGCCAGGGATGAGCAACTAAATAGTTTAAAAGTTTCACATAACATCAATCATGTATACTCATTATACATTTGTCCTTTTATGCAAATACAGTTGACAACATTGAAGTAATAAACATGTTTTTCAGTTTATAATTCGAAATATAACAACAGATACATAATACAAGTGGTGGAGTATTGAAATTAAAGAGTTGGGATTCACGACTGTATCGCTCCCAGTCAGGACATGATATTCCTCAATAACATCGTAGTTCCTGATTTTGTGGCTGGTCGTGTCTGCCACGCTTGCGGGACCATTTATCCGGCTCAGGCTGGCCGTTTGACGTGACCGTAAGTAATGGGTCTCTTTTCGATGTGTCAGAACGTTCGACTACTACTAGATTGTTAGTGATCACTGACCAATCATCTTCGTCTATGCCTATCAGGCGTGCATGTAATTCCCAAATGACACTCCACTCATATACGACCACCTTTACAATACACGTTCATTGGTAAAGATAAGAAAGGAATGAACCCGGATTCCAGTTGTGACTCCACTCTCATACGCGTCCCATACCACGTATGAGTTTGGTGGTCCCTACCGTACATCCCAGGATAGTGCACCCCTCTGGATGATGTGACACACTATCCCTTCAGGCATTCAAAAACCCTTTAACAGCTTACAAAATAGCTACGTATATATATGATTTTTCATTTAAAACAAAAGAGAACTTAACAGAACAGGGTTGAGAATGGATATCCAGTTCCTACCATGCAATCGTGGCCACCCGGCCTAAAATAAATAACAGTACTCAGCGCACGCGCTAACATAATCGAAAATAAACATGTAACCCTTTCATTAATAACCTGGATATCCTTTCACCAACCTACACACAACATACAATGTAAAATGCAGACATCACCCCTCGGGTGTGATTCTGACATTTTACCGTTCATTCCCTTTTTCCATTCTCTCGACATTCTCACTTTTCATCTTTTTAAATCAACCATCCATTTCCAATCTTTCAAATTCATTCTTTTGATTTTTCTATGGAAAACCATCAAATTTTATTAAAAAATAAGGTCCCGATGATGCACGAGACAAAAGTTGTTAAAAATAATGAAAGCTGGTGAAAATTTGGCTAAGTGTCGGAAACTCAATTTTTCAAAGTTCTCGAAATTGAAAATGGATTTTTCGAAATGAAAGTCTCGATCATGAGATTCGATACCATATAGTTTTTGTAATCTAATTTAAAGGAACGCGAAAGTTATTTCATTTTGAAAACTTATCGAAAACGTCAAAAATTACATTTTGTTCTTGAAACAAAAATTCAGATTTTTATCCTTTGAGATTTGGATCTTAAAACCATTCCAATTATTCTGAAATAGGGGGTAAAACCTTAATTTCATTAAAGAACTTAAAGTAAATGGAAAGTAAAAATTAAAGAGGACATTTACTTTAATATTTTTAATGAAATGAAGGGTGCGAAATAGTGTATAAGGTGTGAGGAGGTCAAGCCAAGAGTCAGAACACAGTTTTGAAGAGAACTGTTTCTGTCGGTGGCAGAACCATTATGTTGTCGGTGGGACCGACGGTCCTGCTGATAGCATAAAATTTTCTCGCATTTCGTCGGTGACAGAAGCTTCATTCTGTTGGTGGGACCGACAGAATGCCTTCGATAGGTGCCGGTGGCATCGATCCCTCCTGCCTACAGCCTGAACCTTATTCGCGATTTTTGGGTTTTTCTATCCCTTCTTTGGATCTTTGTTCCGTTCCTCAAATCTTTCAACCCACCCACGAATTCAATATTTAAAACATGAATAAAACTCATTAAATCTCTATTCCTAAAATGAATTTTAATTTAAAACGAAGATTTCTACAATTTAAAACAAACAATAAGTTTTGTTGAAATAACCTAGATGCACATTTCAAAATCTAAAGTTACCAATAGGAATCGAAAGTCCCCTACCTGGTTGTGGACGCCAAGGATACAAGCTAGCACTACAACTCAAGGTTGGATGGCTCGACAGTCGAGGTTAGGCTGACTTGGATGCAAAACGAGCGAGGGTTTGCAAGGTATCCGACAATGACGTTCTCCTTCTCCTCTATAATGAAGTATAAACCTAGCTCCTAACTCGATGAAGCCCTCGGATGGAAGGTGTAGAGTTTCCTTCGCACTGTACGGCTGGTGATTGATGGAGGGTAGGAAAAACGAACGAGAATGGACGACCCAAGATGGTGAAGTTGTAGCCCTCGTCGTGGCCGACAACTTTGCCTTCTTCGTCGAAGTTCTATTCGGCCTCGATCGCGCTAGAACTCGATGGGAATGGGTTGAAACCCTTGGGTTGGGAAGTGGCTGAGGTTTGGGTTCTTTAGAGAAGAGGAGAAATGAAATGAGATAAAAGAAATCAGATTTTCTTTTATAACCAAGCTGAGGGCATACTTGTAATTTTCCCCTCATTTTTAATTTCGACCGTAACTTGATTATCCAGACTCGAAAAATGACAAACGAGTATACCGTTTCGAATAATTTTTCGTTGCAGACCTAATGGTGTTATCAAATCTTTCTGATTCTTGCTCTGACGAAATTCTATTATTTTGAATCCCACTTAACGTGAAATTCGAGGATTTGTTAACTTTTTCTCTCGAACTCGAATTCGAACTTGCTTACAGGCTAATGTATATATATTTCGATCCTTTTGAATCTAATGGCGAAGTCGATTTTTCTCAAAATTAATCATAGCAATATTCAAGTATTTTACTCTAAGTCTCTAATTCGATATTTCCCTCCAAATCTCACCATTTAATTTTCTCGAGATATGAGTTGAAAATCCGGGGTGTTACAGCACACCACCATTGTTGCAGTGTATGCTTTATGAAGTTGGAAGGTGTTGTGTTGATAACCTGGGCGAATGGTTCCTAGGCTATGTTGGATAAACACACAAGACAAAATAAATATGAAAAAGAGAATGTAGGTTTCCTCCTAATAGCACTAAGTTTTCCTTATCAGCCAGACATATTGAAGTTGAGCATTTCAACTCGAATTACATGGGTTGTCTCCCAAGCATAGCTAAGTTTAACGTCTTCAGCCAAACCTATTTAAAGTTGTGATACACAAGAATTTTCTCATCATCAAATTTGATAGATATAGTGATTGATTTTCCATCTCGTCTATAGCTTAAATAAATATCTATAGTTCAAATGGCATAAAAATTATGTTGCAAAACATCCAACATTCATTTTATGTCTCTCGACGTTAAGGAATTCATCTTTTTGAGAAATTGTTCAACTATCATGCTCCATGTGATGATGAGGATGATAGGACCAATAGGATCCTTATAATTCTTAGGAGTTATAGGTTGGAGAGGACATAGACTTTGATTGATTTCTAGAGAGGTTCCACACTTGGTGGTGATTAGACTCTTAGGAGTTGGTGTAAATAGAGGATCAAAATTATTTTTCATCTTTTCTAAGACAAAATTGTCTTTCGGGAATGGATTGTTTTAGAGATTGGCTTTATGGAATTGTTTTTTTTATGAACATATTACTCTCTTCTAAAGAAATAGTTTGTTGCTCTAGTTGTTATTCCATATTCCCTATGGTTGGTATTGGAACTTAATTGATGTTGAATTGAACTTCAAAGGGAAGTGAGTTATCAACTATGGATGAACAATTATGAAGTTTATCTTGAAATTGGAATTGGTTAATAAAGGTATCTTGGAAAAGTGGTGGGTTTTCTAGGATTGATATATCCTCATTTTTATTTGATCAAAATTTACTTCTTCTAGGGATAGCTTTATGTGCCTTGATTGGGTCTTCATATGGACAAGGGCTAGAGCATTCTCTTGTTGTTTATAGATGAAGTTGTTTTTGTTGAATGAATTGTTGTTGATGATTTAATAACTTTATCATCATGGACTTTAATGTAATTAGTAATTGAAAAGTTAGAGTAGGACAATTATACATCGATTGAGGCTGCACAAATGTCAAAAGGTTGAGTAAGATTGTTGAGGAATCATTGAGTTGTCATGCATATGATTGCTAAAATAACTATCCTGAGTGAACTCATTCTCCTTATAAGAGAAATTTAGAGGGGACCAAGTTTTCGAATGATATGGTTGAATGAACGGGTTGAAAGTCGATGTCCAGCAATAATTCTTTTTATGAAAGATTTGGGATTGCCTATTTCTCAAGGTGGATAAGTTTGGACAACACTTGGCTATATGATCATAACTATTGTACAAGGAACAAAAGGATTGTGTTCCTCTACCTGCCCATATGAGATACTTGGATCTCTGGTGTGGGTTGTGAATTGGTAACTTTTAGAAAGAATTGATTCTAATGTTTACACTATTCACTTCACTCAATATGTTCGACATGATATACTCATAACCATTTTCTATCAAAACATCAATAGATTGTACTACTACACTCAGCAAAATATTTTTTAGGCATTCAAAACACATAGTCGGTCAAGCAATCAAGAGAAAGAAAATGCTAGACTTAAATAGGTTGCCTAATTTTAGACAACTCCTAACTGGGTAGAAATGGCACAAACAAGCTTTTCGATTAGATTCTATGAAATCAAGTTTGGATAATTTGGATCTCCAGATTGAGGGTGACACGCAATGCATAAGCAAGGACACTTTTAAGTCAGTGCCTTTCTTGAATAAATTAAGACTATCCCCTCAAAGGGCAAGATTTTACTAGATACACAAAATCATTAAGAAACACAATCGATGCAACTTGAAGCGGATTTTTCCTGTCACACTCTTGGGCCCTAAAGTTGAGTCTAATTAATTTAATTAATTTTATTTGGCGACTAGAGAGTTAACTGTCCCAATTAGAACTAATTGGGTCATCCCTTGAAGAAGATACTTTTTACTAATTTTTTGATATCCAAGTGTGTGCAAATAGGAAAATACAAACAAATGCAAGGAGTTACCCACTAACAAAGGAGGAGTGGGTGTTGCGAAATTACCTCTTGTACTTGACGGGAGAATATGAGTTGAGTCAACTTAGGCCACCAACTCTAGATTTGGAGTACGAACCTAAAGAGCAGTGATGGTATCACCTACTATTGTTCTTTCCTATGATATTACAATCCAAGCTGTCTTGGATAATTAAAAACTAATGAAAATTACAAAGGACTTAATACAAAGAGTATCTACAACAGAAAATTAGCCATATCTAAAATGAAATTAAATGAAGGAAAAATAGAAAAATGGAATGAATCTTGGAACTTTGATAATTCATTACGTTTTTTATCAAAAAATTGTTCTAACCTATAAAAAGAAACAAAAAAATCAGAAATCAAACAAAATAGAAAAAAAAAATAGAGGTTGTGATTACAATCAAGAGGTCAAGAGAAAGTTGTTGTAAAAATTAGTGAAAAAAATTAAAAAATTCCACCGTGAAGTAATGATGACTAACCGTCACATGGTGATGTTAGAACTTTTGGTCACCAAATTTTTATAGTGACCTATTTTTGGTTCACTAATTGTAATGGAATTTTTTTTAATCGATAAAAACTAAAAATAAAAAAATAAAAAGGAATGGAAAGAAACAAACTCACTCAAAACCAAAACCACTACAACTTTCCCTAGCAGTGATGCCAAAATTCTCATATAGTATAGATAAAACTTAAATTTATAACCAAACTTATTGGAAGGCAAGTGATGGTTGAACACTAGGAATGGGGGTAGAATCAAGCAAAGAGTTTGAAATCGAATCTAACGAAAATGTAAAATCTATTTTTGTACTTTTGAAATAACAAAAAGAAATAAAGTTTCCCAAAAATTAAACTAATAGAAATGAAAGTTAAGCTAAAAACAATGGATGGAAATCACTAAACTGCCCTACCAAACTTAGCATGTATTCTCTTTACTTTTTTTAAAAAAATTAATTTAAGGACTTAGTGTTAGCTCCTTGATTTGAAAGATTTAGCAAAGAAAAATTTAATTTAGAAAACAAAATGTAGAGCTCTTTCACTTACTAAAGTGTGATGCCCCTACCGCCAAACATTTAAAAAAGCATGAAACATCTTCATCTTATTTAAGCATGATCCATTAACTCTAGCATATAAGGAGTAAGAGGTCATTATAACCTTGATTCATAGGAGTTGGACAAGCCTTAAAGTGAACTAATGAGCAATAAAGTAAAATAAGGGAATTAAAATCAAATAAATATAGAAAATAAGCTTTCTTCAGGCTTCTCCAATATCCAATGGATGTGAGATTAGCCTAAGGTCATTGTAGGTGATAGAGAAATATAGACGGAGAAGAACAAGCCTAACTTTATTGAATAAAACTAATTACATTCTCTTCTTCACTCTCGCACATAGAAATTTAAAGAACTTTAATGAAAAACCTAAACTAGAAATAAAAAATACAAAAGAAAAAGCCAAGGGGCTTAGGTCAAAGGAAGAGGAACAAGGGAGAAGTCTCAAGAACCAAAGGTAAGGCACCATTTTTACATTGAGAATGACTCTATTTATAGAAATCTAATGCATTTTGGAAGGATCCAATTCGAGCCGCTATCACTATTGTGGATAAAATCACATACGGAGCAAGACCTTGAAAAATTAGGGTGATCCATCAAAATTCCACAGTAGTGCCATGATGACTCATCACCCCACAGTGATGTCAACATTTTTTGGGCTCGGTTTTTGCTTCGTTTTTTTATATGCCCTCCAAGTTGTAACGCAAAATTATTTTCTTGATTTCGAATTTATCTTTGATTATTTACCCTTTAACCTACACAATGAACACACATGTATTTAAATTTTCAATAAATGCAATTATTTCATGTAAATAAGTCTATTTAACATGGTGGAACATATAACTTGACAATTCGAGACTTAGCATGATTATTTACTTAATATAGTAAAATAGGAATAAAAATTAAGATAAATGCCTGAAAAAATTACTAATAAATCAATGTTTTGAGACACTGATCAACCTTCACTAAATTTATTGCCCAATGGAGAGCTAAGGGCTTTCAGTTGTGAGACCAATCTCAAGAAAAAGATCAAATCAAGATCATTCTTAAGAATCTCACTCCCACTTATGCCAAGTATTTGATGCCTCAATATCTTTTTAGTTTTGAATCTTTCATCAAAATTGAAAGTCAAGTAGAAGATGATTTCTCCTTAAGAATTTTTGGTAATTCAACAGAATCTAAACCCAAAAGTTTCATACCCAATACGAATGCACTGCAATTGGTCAATACTTCAATAACACCATCTCCGCAAGCTACTCAACCTTTATAACCTAGGCTGCAAAGACTATTTAATAATCTTGGGATGTCTCTCAGTATTACATATTAAAAGATATTGAAAAAGGCCTTCTCACACCATTACAACCTAGGCTTTTGCTTAATTCCTTTCCACAAAACTATAGGCTTGACTTATTTTGTGAATACCATCAAATGTCTGGTCACAACATTGACAAGTGCTTGGCTTTGTGTCATGCTATTCAAAATCTAATTGATAAGAAGAAAGTCACCATATTCGTACCTACGACACCTAATGCCACCACCAATCCTTTGCTTATTTATTATCACAATCAATTTCTACCTGCTTTCAACCAAATTTCTTCAACCGGACTAGAACCAATTGACCCATTGTGGCGCCCCGCCAAACGCTAACATAAATCCCCATGTCAGATCTCGAGGTATTATGTAGCACCTCAAAATTTCGGCATGGTTTCCTCTGTTTATGTTAGCATTCCAAGGCGTTCAACCTGTACCTGATAAATGACATACAATCCTACATACATATACAAAATAGAATACGAGCGGAAGCCTATATACATCCAATAATATACGGTAGATCAGAGTGCGGAAGAAGAAATTTACGGGATTATACAAGAATTCCTCACTCTAACAAAATTCCTATCACTGAGTACAATTCTATAATACTCCTAGACAAATGGAGTATAATCCCAATACTTACCAGGTGACGGATTCTGGTTGTCTATCTGACCCACCAGATAGTCCTCACTCGTACTCTATACCTGCCTCGCCAAACTCTGAATCTGAAACTAAAAAATAGATAAGGAAAGGGTGAGTAACAATGGTTACCCAGTAAGGAAACAAACAATTTCTACCAATAACCCATCCTACATGAATGAATAAGCATACTAAATCATTTTAAAATCTATAAAATTTTATAAAAGAACTACGATTAACTGGTACATATAGCCAGGGATGAGCAACTAAACATTTTAAAACTCACATTACATCGATCATGATTACTCACTATAACATTCTCTTTTTATACAAATCTAATTGATCAAATGGAAACATTAAACATGGATTTCATTTTATATATCAAAATAAGCAACAGATACATAATACACAATGGTGGAGTATTGGAATTAGAGTGTTGGGATTCACGACTGGATCACTCCCAGTCGGGACATGATGTTACAATTTCTCTCTGGCTTTTAGTTCTTGATTTTGTGGCCGGTCGCTGCACTTACCACACTTGGTTGACCATTTATCTGGCTCAGGCTGGCCGTTTGACGTGACCGTAAGCAATGGGTCTCTTTTCGATGTGTCAGAACGTTCGACTACTATAGATTGTTAGTGATCACTGACCAATCATTTTCGTCTATGCCTATCAGGCGTACATGTGATTCCCAAATATGCAAACCATTCGTATACGACCACCTTTACATTACAAGTTCACTGGTAAAGATAGAAAGGAATAAACCCGGATTCCAGTTGTGACTCCATTCTCATAAGCGTCCCATACCACGTATGAGCTTGGTGGTCCCTACCGTACATCCCAGGATAGTACACCACTCCGGATGATATGACGCACTATCCCTTCAGGCATTCACAAACTCTTTAACAACTCACAAAATAGCTACATATATATATATATATGTCATTTTCATTTGAAAATAAAAGAGAAATTAACAATACAAGGTTGAGAATAGATATCTTGTAACACCCCGGATTTTCAACTCATATCTCGAGGAAATTAAATGGTGAGATTTGGAGAAAAATATCGAATGAGAGACTTAGAGTAAAATACTCGAATATTGCTATGGTTAATTTTGAGGAAAATCGACTTCGCCATTAGATTCAAAAAGATCGAAATATATACATTAGCCTGTAAACAAGTCCGAATTCGAATTCGGATAGAGAAGTTATAAAATCCTCGAATTTCGCATTAAGTGGGACCCAAAACAGTGGAATTTCGTTAGAGCGAGAATCGAAAAGATTTGATGATACCATTAGATCCGTAGTGAAAAATTATTCGAGATGGTATATTCGTTTGTCGTTTTCCGAGTCCGAATAGTTAAGTTATGATCGAAACTAGAAATAAGGGGGAAATTACAAGTATGCCCCTCAGCTTTATTATAAAAGGAATTTGATTTCTTTTATTTCATTCTTTCCTCTTCTTCTCTAAAGAACTCAACTCAGCCATTTTTTTTGACCTAGGGTTTGGACCCATTCCTATCAAGATCTATCCCAATCAAGTCCGTGTTGAACCTCGACGAAGAAGGCAAAGTCGTCGGCATTGTCGAGCTCTACGTCCTCACCCCATCCAACCTCCATTTCCTCTTCTTTTCTCTTGGTCTCCCACAAGAATCAGCAAGTGGGTTTTTGTATAATCACTTGGAACCTCATCCAAATCATAGGAGAGTCGTTGTTGGTCATTAGGAAGCGGGGAGAACACCTTCAAAGAGGGTTTCACAACCAACCACTCCGTTGGCACCCGAGCTCAACCACTTTCGGAACTTCGAGCCGCCTAACATTGATCCTTGGTGTTGATTCATCACCATTGGCGTCCACAACCAAGTAAGGAACTTCCGATTCCTATTGATAACTTTAGATTTCTCAAAATGTGCATTTAGGTTATTTTAACAAAACTTATTGTTTGCTTTTGAATCGTAGACGGTTGTAGTTTGATTTCAAATTCATGATAGAAGTAGGTGTTTTATTTACATTTTATCGAATTTTGACAACAAAATCGTGGGTGGGTTGAATGATTCGAAGAATGGAAGGAGAATCCGAAACATGGATCGAAAACTCGAAGGTTCGAGTAAGGTTCAGGCTGTAGGCGGGTAGGGTCGGTGCCACCGGCACCTACCGAAAGCATTCTGTCGGTCCCACCCACACCTTAGACACTATTTCTCACCCTTTATTTCATTAAAAACATTTAAGTAAATGTCCTCTTTAATTTTTACTTTCCATTTAAGTAAATGTCCTCTTTAATTTTTACTTTCCATTTACTTTAAGTTCTTTAATGAAATTAAGGTTTTACCCCCCATTTCGGAACAATGGGAATGGTTTTAAGATCCAAATCTCAAAGGATCAAAATCCGAATTTTGGTTTCAAGAACAAAACGTAATTTTCGACGTTTTCGGCAAGTTTTCAAAATGAAATAACTTTCGTGTTTCTTTGAATTAGATTACAAAAACTATATGGTGTCGAATCTCATGATCGAGACTTTCATTTCGAAAAACCCGTTTTCAATTTCGAAAACTTTGAAAAATTGAGTTTCCGACACTTAGCCAAATTTTCACCAGCTTTATCTATTTTTAACAGCCTTGGTCCCGAGCATCGCTGGGACCTTGTTTTTTGAATAAACTTCGGTGGTTTTCAATGGAAAGACCAAAAGAATGACTTTGAAAGATTGAAAATGAATGGTTGATTTGAAAGGATGAAAAATGAGAATGTTGAGAGAATGGGAAAAGGGAATGAACGGTAAAATGTCAGAATCACGC